>NC_050465.1:27529463-27861963 GCF_903995425.1 Onychomys torridus
TTGCTTTGGTGTTTATATCATGAAAGACATTGGACTATATCAAAAATCTTTTCTCAATACATTGAGTTGATCATAGGATTTCTACCCAACACTATTTATGTGCTATATTAAATTTACTGTGTTGTTTATACTGACCCACCCTGAAAATTCTAGAGTGAAGCCAGTGTGATCGTGGTGAATGACCTTTTGAATGTGTTCAGTTTAGTTTGCAAGTATTTTATTAGGAATTGGAAAGATTTAGCCTATAAAATTCTTTTGTTGTGGCTTACTCAGTTTGGGTAGCAGAGTACTACTGGCTTCATTTGATGTTTGGCAGAATTTCTTTGTAGTTTATGGAACAGTATGAGAGAAATTAGACATTATTAATTATTTAATTAAGATATCTGCCTTAAATGTCTAGTAGAATTTAGCATTGAATCCATCTGTGCTTGGGTATGTTTTTTATTTGAGAGACATTTTACTATTGCTTCAATCTCATTGCTTTTTATAATTCTACTTATATTGATTACTTCATATTGATTTAATTTTTGTTGGTCATATGTGTCTAGATAGCTAGATATTAAAGTTCTTTTCGTATTGTCTAATTTATTGGCATATTGGTTTTCAAAGTGTGCCTTAATGATAACTGAATTTCATCAGTATCTGGTCAAAGTTTCCATTTTTATCTCTTGTCTTATTAAATTGTGTCTTCCCTCACTTTCATTAGTTCGACTATGGGTTGACACATATATTGCTTGAAATACATCATTACATAGCATTCTGGATTTTAGAGATTCTGTTGATAAATGCATTGTTACTTTGCGTTTGTCTCTAAATAACTGAGAATCATTGGATGCCTATCAATCTATAAAGCAAACTGAAGCCACAACATACTGGTGTAGCTATTTTTATGTCTGATAAAGTAGAATGAACTTGAACTTGTCAGAAGAGGTAAGGATAGTCACTACATAGTAGGAAGGGATAATCCAATAAGATATAAAAATTATAAATGTCTGTGCACCAGTTGTGAGGGCTCACAATTTGGAAGAAGAAACACTAAAGGCATGAAATATTAGACAGGGCATTGAATCTCAGTTTTGTGTTTATTGTTTATTTGTTTGTCATTTTGATTTATTTATCAACAGAATGTGTTTTCTTAAAGGCAAAAGATAGTTGGGTCTTATTCTGTAGCCAGTCAGCAAGCCTGTTTCTTTTCATGGGCAAATTGGGGCATCTGGAGTTTAAAGCTGAGCTGGGGGTGAGGTATTGCGTTCCTCTGGAGTTTGAAGAAATAACCAGTTCTTCCAACACTCTTCATCCCAAAGAGTCACATTGGGTTTCCAACACCCATAACTACAGAATGATAGATTTGCCTTATCTGAAGACAATCTGTGATAATTTTTACAGCAATAGAAAACCAAAACAATAAGATAATATAGAAATAAACTAAATAGACTAAATCTTCTCAATGCTGCTGTAAATAGAATAAAATCCCCTAACATAACTTAAGTAAACACCTTCTACTCCCTTTTACACCAGCAATCATCTAGAAGGTATTTGGCATAATCATAAAATATATAAAACAGAATAGATATATCCCTTGTCACTGTTTTTAAGATATTTACATCTTTTGTTAAATGCTAATCCACAATAAAGCAAACCTAGTTTCCATGGAGTTTTGTTATTGTGTTTCAGCTGAGGAGAACCGTGAGATAGAATCTGAAGGCAAGCAACATTATCTATGTGTCCCCACATGACCTAGTACTGAGTTTCCAGCTTCTTTTCATTCATTGACTGCAAATCATCAACTTGTCATATGAGAAGGGCTGAAGAGGAGACTCTTTAGTAGCTGACCTTTCTCCAGGTAACTTAGTCAGTTCCTACAGCTCTAACAGAAAGAAAGCAGATGTATATACCAAAAAAGTTCACCTTTCCTGGCCATGGGACAGTTTATTCTATTTTCAAAATTGCCAGCTAACACATGAAAGCCATCCTAATAAACAGGTCTGAGTTTTGCTGTTTGAACAGGATTTGGATTTTCTCTTCCATGAAATTATTCCTTGCTCTAAGATCAACCCAAAATTTCATGTTAAGGTGAAAAATTATTTTGCAATAAGAAAATTACAAAGGGGAAAATGGCATATTTTATGAGCAAAACAATCAGTTCTAAAGAATAAAAACAGAAAATAAATAACTTTACCTATATATTAATTCATATTTCTGAAAATACTGAAGAATAATAAAGCATCAGACCTATAATAGTCAAGAACTTATATAAATGCCTATAAATGTCTCCTAATACTCATCTCCATGGAGACAGTACATGCTAGAGGCAATACAAATAGTTACAAATTCTTAAAAAACAGTCTTAGAAATAATCACATATTAAAATGAAATCAACATTAAGTAAGATGAATGACTACCCCATAAAATAAAAAGTATTTATACTTAATTTTGATGTCATAAAGCTAATGTTCATCTGTAATTGTTAAGCTACACAATTGTGTCTTTCACAAGCTGTTCCTGAATATAAACAGATAATTGTTGAAAGTGGTTAAATACTTATTAAATAACTCAATAATAATAAAGAATGACTTTCCATATGAAGATAATCATTATACATTATCAAAAATGTTTTGTAAATATCTGGAATAGTGACAAGGAGATTATTTGTTATTTGCAATATGACATCTAACCAAAAACTATTCATTTGGTGACATTTCAATTGCAAAATTATCAAAATTACTTAATACAGAATGTTAAAGGAAGAGTAAGACAAAAGCACAGCCATTTAGCTATGTTCATAAACAAAAAGACTAAAGGGGTCACATTTTAAGAGTTGTATCAGGGTACTGAAGCCTTTTCGTGGAGAGAGAACTTTTTGTGAACAGAGTTCCATGATAATAAGTGAATAAACATACTTGTGGTGAAATGAAAAGTGAAAACATCAAAAGTGTGGTCAGACTTTGAATAGACATAGTTCCATTATGATAAATTCAGATAAAAGCCATTCATTTCAAAATAATAAGGAAATAATGTATGGAACATTTCATATTTTCTCAAAGAATGTTAAACTAGTAAAGTGCTTAATATTCAGGCACAAGGGATCTGAGTTAAGATACCTAAGTAAAGGCCAAGTTTGCCCACCTGTAATCACAGTGCTGGAGAGGCAGAGACAAGAGGCTCTGAGGCTTGCTAGGCAGCTAATCTAGAAAAATCAGTGTACTCTGGGGTAAGTGAGGGTTCCTATCTCAAAAATTAAAGTGGAGAGTGATTGAGGAAGACTCACAATGCCAACCTGGCTTCCACCTGCATGCCCACTCATAATCACATACACAGACATGCACACATGCACAAAAGTCAGACAAAGGCAGACTCAATATTCATCAGGAAATGGCAAATTTCAGTGCCTTCAAAGTATCTGGCATCATTCCTCTTACAAAGAATATAAAACAAAGATTGTCACCATTCTCCATCAGGAGCACTTGGAGGAGAACAGAGGAGATTTGCTCATTCCTTAGATAGGGACATATCAGATGTAAAATGGTAGCTTGCTGAAAGCACAAACAGTTCATCTACAAGAGTGGTTCTCAACTTGTGGTCATGACCCTTTTAGGGTCACATATCAGATATCCTTCATATCAAATATTTACATTATGATTCATAACAGTAAGCAAAAATTCAGTTATGAAGTAACAATGGAAATAATTTTATCATTAGGGATCACCACAACATGAAAAATTGTATTAAAGGGTGGCAGCATTAGGAAGAATGAAAACCACTGATTTAAAAGCTGTCTAATCACAGTTGGAAAAATTGATCTCATTGAAACCTTCCTTAACTACACTAAATAATTTACTCAAGAATGTGGCATATGCTGGATGATATTACCAGTCAGGTAGCTATACATTTTGATGATTCCAGTGGATGACCCATCTTTTAAGCCAAAAGATTAGATAGGAGAATGGCAGAAGGGATACATTTTTAAGTCCTATTTTTTCTACTTTTCAAATGCAATACCAACAATTAAGAGCAAGTGAAAATTTAGTACCCAAAAGGAAAAAGTATGTTCTTTCTCATAGGTCAATCAGACCAAGATCTGGAACATGCTGACCTGGTCAGCAACCAATGAAATTAGAATGCCAAAATGAACACCATTGTGCTGCCTGACCTTTCAAGGGCTGTCAGTGGCACAGTTCCCTCCAAGTTCACAAAAGGTACACAGCTGTAGAGTGTAATGAGCCTGAAGAGCAAGAACAGTGTCCTCACAAATTCTGGGTTTATATTTTGTTCACTGTAGGAATATTGAGTTCACTAAAGTATTTAATGATTTAAAATGTATATCAAAGCCATATCACCATTAAAATTTTGTGGCTACCTAGGATTTATTACCTAAAAGCGGAAAGTTTAAATATAGCATTAAGCTAGGCATAGTGGTTTACCCCATTAATTCCAGCACTTGGAAGGCAGAGACAGACAGATCTCTCTGAGTTTAAGGTAAGCCTAATCTATATAGTGAGTCCCAGGTCATCCAGGGCTACACAGTAAGACAGACATCCACATATTGTGATTTTATGTAGCACTAACCAAAACCAGAGAGCCATTGAATCATCTTATGTTAAAGATTTCATATACCACTTCATAGGTCTCCAAGTGTTCTGACTTAGGTTAAAAATTCAGACCAGTGTGAGAACCTGGATGTTTTCCCCATTGACTAACCAGGAATCAGCACCAACAGTTGATGGAAATGTTTAGGATCCTAGGAACTAGACTAAATATAAGTTCTCATGATTCAATGATCCTTCCATGCCCCGTTTTATGGTTTATTTATTAAATTTACTATTAACATGAAGTAATTGTACATATTAATTGGGCTCTTTGTATACATGATATTTATAATGTACAAAAAAGGAATCCACCAGAACAACCCAACCCATGCTTTCCTTCTCCATTCCCTATACCCCTCCTAGTAATCACTACTTTATTTCCAGTTCAACATATTTCAGCTTTTGTATTAGGTATGCAGTACTTGCCATTCTGTGTCTGGCTTGTGTCACTTAATACCACGTCTTCCAGTTCCATGTATTTTGTTATAAATGACAGTTTCATTCTTTATGGCTAAGTATTTAATTGCATATACATATCATATTCTCTTTATCCTTTTATGTACTGATGGACATCTAGTCTGAATCCAAATCTCAGCATTTGTGAATATAACCAAAACATTTCAGTACCTCTCTGCAATTCAGGTTTCATTTTCTTTACATATGTACCCAGAGGTGAGATACCTGGATTAGAAATGCATCTAATTTTCATTGTTTGAGAAATCTCTATGTCCTGGGCCTGAATGAATATATTGATATACAGTTACATCAATAGTACAAAATGATTCTCTTTCTCTGCGTCTTTACTGGGCTTTGTAATGCTTCACTGTAGTGATTCTAAGTGGGGTAGGATGGTGTACCATTTAGTTCTCCAAAGAAACAGAAGTGGCAGAATAAATTGGTATATATATGTATGTGATGAATATAGATGTATATATATTTATACCCCATCTATGTATGTGTTTGATGAATATATATGGAATAGAATATATATATATATACACACACACATATATATAGTGTGTGTGTGTGTGTGTGTGTGTGTGTGTGTGTGTGTGTGTGATTTATTAGACAGCGTGCAGGATAACTGGGTAGTCAAGCAATGTGTTTAATGATTGGAGGACCAAGAAATTATAGTTAGTTGCTCAGTCCACTAGGCTGGATGTTACAGCAGTCCATTAGGCTGGATGTCTCAATCTAGCCCTGAGGACTTGGAAAGCTACTGCTTTTCAGTTTACAATGGCATCCTGAATAATGTGGACTTAATATCAGCTTCAGGTACAGGATAGATAAACTTGCTAGCAGGAGTAAGATAGAGATGGCAAAAAGGAAACTTTGTTTCTTCCATGTCCTTTTACGTTGGCTTCCACCAGGTAGAGCCCAGATTTAGGGCAAATCTTCCTGTTTCAAGTATCTGATACAGAAAATTCTTCACACAAGTGCCCAGCAACTTGAGTTTCAGTTGATTCCAGATGTAGTCAAGTTGAGAAATAAGATTATTCATATTAGACGATATCAAATTGTATTTTTATTTCTGTTTATATGATGTCTGATGATATTGAAGATCCTACAGTTATTGAATGTTCATATTCTTTAATTTCAAAAGGGTCCATTCTAATATTTTGTCCATTTTCCATTGGATTGCTTGATTTTTTATTATTTAAGTTCCTTATTCTTTTTTATTTAAGCTTTACACTTATTGCAATTAGTGTTATAAGAACATTAAATGTTTTATTTAAGAATTTTTATATAATATATTTTGATCAGATGATATGTCCAGTGAGATTCCATTGAATAAAACTGATTTTCTCTTTACCATGGGGTATCAGTTGCAAATAGCTTCTTGGTTAAAAGTGGAACTTGATGTCCATTCCCCCCATCTTGGTGCCAGCACCATTTCTGGCTTTAACCTGTACAGATCTTGTACATGCTGCCATAATTCCTATGAGTTCATGTGTATATCAGTCCTGTTGTGCTTGGAAGGTACTATTTCCTTGATTCACCCATTAACTCTGGCTTTTAGAATCCTTCTGCCTCCTCTTCTTCATGAATCTCTGGGTTTTAAAAATGGAGCTTTGTTGAAGACATTCAATTTAGGAATGAGTATTTCAAAGTTTCTCTGCCTCTATACACTGTCCAGTTGTATGGATCTGTGTGAATCTACATCTACTTCAAGGAGGTTTTCTGATGAGTGTTGAGCAAGGACTGATTTATGGATATAGCAATATGTAGAAGTTAAGAGTCATTTTATAGGAATGTTCCTTCATCAGAATAAGTTTCCCCCTAGGTCCATGATGTATACAGTTTCAGATTCTTGACTTTTTTAGGAGTATGAGGTATGGGTTTTATCTCACAGAGCAGGCCTTAAATCCAATAAAAAAGAATGTTGGTCACACCTATAGTATCTGTGCCACTATTGAACCATTATATCATATAGGCAAGTCTTTGTTATAGGCTACAGGGTTTGTGGCTGGATGATATTGGTAATTACCTTTCTCTTCCTTTAGCATGAAGAGTACATTTCAGTACCATGAAGCTAGGGGTGAAGCTTCTAGTTGGGCATCTGCTCAAGTTATCCATGTTCCATGACATAAATATGTGTTGTCTTCAACAATGTGGTCTTACTTTCATGTTATAGAGAGTAACCAATAGCCTTGGCTATAATAGACTGTGGTGTTTGAGGGTGAGTCCGTGAGATCCTTTTGGCCAAGGACTAAATTATGTTTAAATCATTACTGCCAGTGGATTTTCTTATTTGATGGCATAAGATGTCTAGTCAGGGCATTGTCTTTGGCATATGATGATTTCATTGAAATTCCTTTCATATGTGTATATATGTTAGGTAACTTCTACAGTATTGGGTTTCCATATGCCTTTTTAAACATTTGTTAGTATTTATCCCTTCTTTACTTTCCCACCACCACACATTGAATTTAAATATTCTAGTTTTCCCCATTATTGATCCATAACACTATAGTTTACTTTCCTTTCCTTAGGAAATTCCCTCCTCCAACCTGGTCCCTATAAGGTACCTAACTTCTGTAGTTATTTGTATTTTAGAACAAATATATATAAATCTTAAAAGCTAATGTTCACATAGAAGAGAAAACATGAAATGTTTGCCCTTTTGGATCTGGGTTACTCACTCAGGAAGGTTTTTTTTTTTTTTTACTTGATCCATCCATTTACATGACAATTTCATAATTTTATTTTTATAATAGCTGAATAACATCCCATTATGTAAATGCACTACATTTTCATTAACCATTCATCAGTTTATGGACATCTATGCTGTTTCCAATTTCTGGCTATTAGGAAAAAGCAGCAATCAACATGGATGAGCAAGTATATTTGTAGTAGGATATAGTCATTTGGATATATGGCCATAGCTGTATATAAGGTAGACTGAGGCTCAGTTTCCTGAGGAACCTCCAGACCAACCTCTAAAGAAGTTGTACCACTTTGCACTCCAACCATCAATGAACAAGTGTTCCCCTTCCTCTTTATTGAAACTAGCATGTGCTGTCATGCATTTTATTGATCTGGAGGATTCTAGGTGAAGTAAAATGAAGTCCCAAAGTAATTTTAATTTCTATTTATTTCCCCGATGGCTACAGATTTTAAATATTTCTTTTAATTTCTCAGTGATTTATTTAACTGTTTGAGAACTCTATTTAGTTCTGTATCCTATTTTTATTATTATTTTTTGTTTTTCTTAATGTTCAGGTTTTTATTATAAAGTGATGTTAGATTTTTGTCAAGGGCTTTTCTGCATCTAATGGGATGATCATGTGGTTTTTGTCTTTCAGGCCATGTATGTAGTTTTGCATTTACTGATTTACTTATGTTGAACCATCCCTTCATCTTTAGAATGAAGCCAAATCTTTTTGATATGTTCTTGAGTTTTGTCTGCAAGTATTTTATTGAGAATTTTTACCTCTATGTTCATAAGGGATATTGAGCTATACTTTCCCATTTTGTTGAGTCTTTCTATGGTTTTAGTATTAGGAAAACAGTGGCTTCATAAAAAGGATTATGAAATTTTACTTCAGTTTCTATTTTGTGGAATAATTTGAAAAGTAGTAGAATTAATTCTTCTTTAAAAATCCAGTAGAACTCTTCCATGAATATATTAGGCCCTGAGCTATTTTGGGTTGGGAGATTTTAATTACTGCTTTTATTTCACTGAAGGATTTGGGCCTATTTAAAATTCTTTGCTTACTCTTGATTTAACTTTTGTAAGTCATATATTTCAATAAATCCATCCATTTCATTTAGGTTTTCCAATTTGCTGGAATACAAGTTTTTTTTTAAGTGTGCCCTTGTGATTCTCTGTTTGTTGCAATGCCACCCTCTTCATTTTTAATTTTATTAATTTGGATACTATTTCTCTGTTTTTGATTACTTTGGCTAAGCTTTATCAATCTTACTAATTTTCTCAACAAGGCAGTTCTTCATTCCATTAGTTCTTTGAATATTTATTTGTTTCTATTTCATTGGTTTCAGTACTGAATTTGACTATTCTAGTTTGTTTTTTTTAATATTATTTGTTCTTGTTCTTCTAGAGTTTACACATGTCATTAAGTCACTAACATGAGATCTCACCAATTATTTAATGTAGGCATTTAGTTTTAAGAACTTGCTTCTTAGATCTCCCTTTTTCATGTCCTATAGTTTTGGTATGTTGTATTTTCATTTTCTTTCAGTTCTAAAATGTTTTTTAATTTAATTTTTTATCCAACATAATATTTTATTGATTATTTGGTAATTTCACATTATGCACCCTGATCATACTCATTTTCCAGTCTCCCAGGTCTGCCCCTCCACTCTTGTGAACCCCCCCCCCAAAAAGAAGGAAAAAAAAACACAAGTCCAATTTGTGTTGCCCATATTTTTTTAAGGGACTAGCCATTGGGCCATAGTCAAACTCCCAGTGGCTAGTCCCTTAAAAAAAATTGAGTCCTTCTTCACCTGAAGGGAATGCCACCCTCTTCATTTCTAATTTTATTAATTGGATATTTTTCTGTGTTTTTTAGTTAACCCCACGACCAGAAGCCATCAGTTGTGGAGAGTTACATTTCAGCATACTTATTACATTTTTAAGAATTCCCTTTGATGGTTTACTGAATAGGCTGTTACGCTGGCGGGAGGGGAGGAGAGAGGGGTTGTTACATAAGCCTTCTATGTCCTCTTTCTCAACTGAGTCTGCTGTTGTTGATACTACTGCAAAGTAGCTTCCTTGCTCTTTACTGTCAGTGGAAGCACAGATCATGGACTTCTACATGGTTTCTGGGGACAGCATGGATCCATATCAAGTTGTTCTGTTTCTATGTGATTTATACTTTCTTCTGTTTGTATTGTTGTAGATATGCAGTTTTAATACATGGTGATCAGATAAGATGCAGGGCATTATTTCAGTTTCTATATACGTTGAGATTTGTTTTGTATTCTAATATGATATCAGTTTTAGAGAAAGTTTGATAAGCTGCTGAGAAGAAAGTATATTCCTTGAATTGTTTGGGTGGAATATTTTGTAGAAACCTGTGCAGTCCATTTGATTTATGACTTTAACTCTAGAATTTCTGTTTAGATTTTGTAGGGTTGACCTGTTTATTGGTCATGGTAGGTTACTGAAGTTACTCATAATCATTATTGTTAGGGCCATGATTATATTGTTAGGGTCAATATGTGATTTAACTGTGATTGTACATTCTTTTATGAACTTGGTGCCCTTGTGTTGATAAATGAAGATTTAGAATTGTGATATCTTCTTGGTGAATTTTCCGTTCAATGAGTGTGCAGTGCCCTTCCACATCTCTTCTGATCAGTTTTGATTTGAAGTCTATTTTTGTCAACTATTATATATATATATATATATATATAGTGTTTTAGTTTTATACATCTGCCATGGGTTCCTCTGTCCTCCCCCCTCCCGCCCACACCCCCACCTTCCTCCCATCCCCTCCCCTCCATTCCCATCTCCTCCAGGACCAAGACTCCCCTGGGGATTCATTTAAACCTGGTGGATTCAGTACAGGCAGGTCCAGTCGCCTCCTTCCAGGCTGAGCATGTGTCTCTGTGTAAGCCCAAGGTTCCAAACAGCCAGCTCATACACTAAGAACAGGTCGTGGTCCCACAGACTGGGTACCTCTCAAACAGATCAAGCTATTGAATTGTCTCATTTATCCAGAGGGCCTGATCCAGCTGGGGGCTCCACAGCCTTTGGTTCATAATTCATGTGCTTCCATTCGTTTGGCTATTTGTCCCTGTGCTTTTTGCAATCTTGGATTCAACAATTCATGCTTTTATAGCCCCTCCTCTTTCTCAACAGTTGGACACCTGGAGCTCCACCTGGGAACTGGCTGAGGATCTCTGCATCCACTTCCATCAGTTATTGGATGAGAGTTCCAGCACGACTGTTATTAGGGTCTGATCACCAGACTGGGTCAGATCAGGCTTTCTCTCGACCATTGCCAGCAGTCTACAGAGGATGTATCATTGTGGATTTCTGGGGACCTCTCCAGCACTCTGCCTATTCCTGTTCTCATATGGTCTTCATTTATCATAGTCTATTATTCCTCATTCCCCCTTTCTGTTCTTGATCCAGCTGGGATCTCCTGCTCCTCTAAGCTTTCTTTCCCTCAAATCTTGCCCTTCATTACTCCCACTGTCATCCAGGTTGTTCATGTAGATCTCATCCATTTTTCTGTCATTGGGTGATCCCTGTGTCTTTCCTACAGTCTCATTTTCTAGGTAGCCTCCCTGGAGTTGTGTAGGGCTATAGAACTAAACAGAGAATTCTCAACAGAGGAAGTTCAAATGGCTGAATGACATTTAAGGAATTGTTCAACATCCCTAATTATCCGGGAAATGCAAATCAAAACGACTCTGAGATACCACCATACACCTGACAGAATGGCTAAGATCAAAAACACAGAAGACAGCTTATGCTGGAGAGGATGTGGAGCAAGGGGAACTCTCCTCCACTGCTGGTGGGAATGCAAGCTTGTACAGCCACTTTGGAAATCAATATCGTGCTTCCTTAGAAAATTGGGAATCCATCTCCCCCAAGACCCAGCTATAGCACTCTTGGGCATATACCCCAGGAATGCTCAATCATACCACAAGGGCATTTGTTTGGCTATATTCATGTCAGTATTGTTTGTAATAGCCAGAACCTGGAAACAACCTAGTTGCCCTTCAACTGAAGAATGGATAAAGAAAATATGGTACATATACACAATGGAATACTACTCAGCAGAGAAAAACAATGATATCATGAGGTTTGCAGGCAAATGGATGGATCTAGAAAAAAATCATCCTGAGTGAGGTAACCCAGACTCAGAAGGACAAACATGGTATGTACTCACTCATAGGAGGATACTAGATGTAAAACAAAGATAACTAGACTGCTATTTTTGTCAATTATTAAAATGGCTATGGCTCCTTGCTTCTTAGGTTCATTTGCTTAAAATGCTCTTTTTCATCCTTTTCCTCTAAGGTGATATCCTTTAGGTTAAGTGTGTTTCTTGGATGCAGAATAAATATGGATCCTGTTTTCTAATACAAACTCTGAGTCGGTGAATTTTTATTGGAGAATTGAGACCATTAGTAATGAGAGTTATTAATAAGCAGTGTTTTATTATTCCTATTATTTTGTAGTTGTGGCATGTGTGTTTTTGCTTTTCTTTTGATGTATTGTTCTAGGACGATTTATTCTTTGTGTCTTCTTGGATAGAGTTAATATCTCTGGACTGATGTTTTCATTCTAGTGCCTTCTATACAGTTGAATTGGTAGACAGAAACTTCTTAAAATTTTTCTTATTGTGGAATTTTTTCTTCAATGACCATTACTGAGAATTTTGTCTAGGTATGGTAGTCTGGATTGGCATTTATGGTTTCTCAGAGCTTACAGAACATCTGGCCAGGCCTTCCTGGCTTTCAGAGTCTCCATTGAAAAATCAAGTATAGCAGCAAACTTACAGAGAAAGAGATCATGGACATACACTTACTCACAGTAGCCTCAAAATAAAATATCCAACAATAATCCTAACCAAAGAAGTGAAGAACCTCTACAATGAAAATGTTAAACCTCTAAAGAAGGAGATAGAGAAGAACAGTAGGAAACGTTAAGACAGCCAATGCTCATGGATTGGTAGAATTGACATTGTGAAAATGACCATTTTACCAAAATCTATTTACAGATTCAATAAAATACAATAAAACCCTCTATCTCATTCATCACAGAAATAGAAAAAGTCTATCCTAACATTCACATGGAACTACAAAAGACCATAGGTAGCCACAACAATCCTGTGCAAAAGGCACAATGCTGGGAGGAATTGTTAATCTAGAGCTCAAGATGCATTACTGAGACACAGTAATAGAAGCCCTGAGGTGCTGGCACAAAAACAGACATGTAGACTAATTGAACAAGATCGAAGATGCTCTTTTTGGGGGGTCTGCCACCCACCTCCCAACTAAGCACACATGGAGAGACTTACTACTTATAAATGCTTGGCCTTAGGGTGGCTTGTTTCTAGAGAGCTTTTCTTAACTTTAAATTATCCCCTGTCGAGTCTCAGTCACAGCAATGAAAAAGGACTAAGGAACTGTGTCTGCTTTCTTCATCCTTGTGTTTACTCTCAACACCTACCTCAGTGTTTAGCATACACACAAAGTTCTTGGCAAAAACTAGCTAATCTCAATGGCTAGTTTCAGTAAATGGGTGTTAAACTATTTTGTTGCTCAGTATAATGTGTGTGGTTACTAATAAAACTTAAACAATTATTTAGATTTTTTTACAGTTTTTATTCAGCGTTTTTATTCAGAGAACTTCTATTAAATAAAAACAACAAATAGCTGTTCTGCTCTTTTAAAAATGTACAATTTCTGCATGTAAAAGAAAGAATCAGGTGAGTGGACTCCTTAAAAACTGCAGATAGACAGGACCTTACCAATGACCTAACAATTCTATCACTGCTAGGGGACACAGGAATACAGAAACACCATTAACTGTGCCAGCAAGTGTCTACTTGTACTCTTTGGTTGAATTGAATCCCCAGGGGAGTCTTGGCCCTGGAGGAGATGGAAATGGAGGGAGGGGCTCGGAGGGAAGGTGGAGGTGGGGGTGGGGAGGACAGGGGAACCCATGGCTGATGTGTAAAATTAAAACACAAATATAATAAATAAAAAGGAGAAAAAACTCTCCCCATCTATCTTTGGCCTCAAAGACTTTATCTTTCCTATTTCTATATACCTTCCATTATTTCTTATTCCATGTCTGACTATGTAGCTGTGTGGCTAGTCCCTAGTGTCCTCCTCTCTTTATTCTTTTGCTCTTCCATCTTCTCTCTTCCCAGATTTCTTCTATTAAGTTCTCTTTGCCTGCCAGCCCCACTTATTCTTTCTCCTTCTTTGCCATTGGCTATTCAGCTCTTTATTCAGCACAGTAACACAGCTTCACAGATTTAAACAAATGTAACATAAACAAAAGTAACACACCTTAAAATAATATTCCCCAACACAAAGATCCAAACTTCAGTACATATAACACTAGCCATTTACTATTTATCAAATATGCTAAAACATATACTAGAGAAAAGAAAGCATCTTGAGCAAATGTTGCCATAAAAGCTGGATATCCATATGCAGAAGAATTAAATTAACTCCTATCTATCACCTCACACAAAAACTAACTCCAAATGGATCAAGGACCTAGATGTAAAACCTGAAACTGCTAGAAAAAAACATAGGCAGTATCCTATATGATATAGATGTAGAAAAGGATGTACTGAATAGAACTCCATTTGCCCAAGAATTAAAGCCAACAATTGATGAGTGGGACTTCATAAAATTAAGAAGCTTCTGCACAACTAAACAAACAACTAATTGAATGAATAAGAAATCCAGAGAATGGGAGAGAATCTTTGCAAGCTACACATCAGATAGAGGATTAAAATCCAAGATATTCAAAGAACTCAAGGAGAGAGAGAGAGAGAAAGAGAGAGAGAGAGAACAAATAACCCATCCAAAAAACAATGAGCTTGCAATCTGAACAAAAGAGCTCTCAAAATAAGAAATAAAAATGTATAAGATATATCTTCAAAAATGTTCATCTTCCTTTTTAATTAGAAAATGCAAATCACCACAACTTACCTCAGTCAGACTGGCAAAGATCAACAAAACAACTGACAAAAAATGTTGGAGGGGGTGTTAGGAAAGGGAACCCTCATTTGCAGGTGGTGGGATTGAAAACTGGTATAGCCACTCTAGAAATCAGCATGGAGAATTCTCAAAAAGCTAAAAATAAATCTACCATGTGCATTGTTATATGGCCAGAGAAATCAACTCTGAAGATACTTGCTCATTCATGTCCATTGCTACTCTATTCACAATTACTAAAAAATGAAAACAACCTAAATGTCCTTCAACTAATAAATGGATTATGAAACTGTGATATATATATACAATATTCCATACTAGTCATCTATAAAGAAAAATAAATCATGAATGTTGCAGGTAAATGGATGGAAATAAAAAAGATCATATTTAGTGAGACAACCACAACCCACAAAGACAAAAGCCACATGTTCTCTATCACCTGAGGCTCTGGCTCCAAATATTCAGATATAATTATATATCCTTGAATAACTGAAGAATACAATAAAGTAAAAAAGGACCAATGCCAAGATAGGGGGTGGGGGAGAGATAGACAAGGGCATAGTGGGCTATAAATGACCTGATTATGGAAATGGGAAAGTGATAGCTATAATTGGGGAAGGAAAAAGGAGATGAATACAGAAGTAGGGAATAAGGTAAAATAACAATAAAGATGTCTAAAAAGGGCATCAATAATCACACTATTTACTACCTACCTAAAAAGAAACTATAATGTACATAAGTCTATGTAGAAATAGCCATGAATTATTTAAATGAAATTTTCTCATCTGAGTTGATGGTGCCTTTCCTAAAACTTAAGACCACCTAACAAACACCCATCACAAGGCACAAAAAGCCTTCTACTGAGTTGTTGCTCAAGGTTGTCCTAGAGATTCCCTAAACATAAAGGCTTTTGTTATTGCCTTTGGTTGCACATCAGAGATGAAATGCAAGTCCCTATTGCTGAAGACGTAATGCACTTCAGAAACAGGGCCCAGAGGCTCCTAGGCTGGAACTGAACTGAAAGCCTCTTCCTCTCTGGTAACTAGCTTTCATAGTACCAGAAATACAGTGCAAGCTTCCAAAGAAGGTAGTGAATTAACAGTCATACACAGCAATAAGGCCTATGAACTACAACCATGGAACAAATGACCCTAATGGTGCAGAAAGTGGTATGTAGATTTTGGTGGTAACCAACAGCTCTTTAACTGACTGAAGACTCACTCAATAAGAGGTAAATTGTGCCTGGTACTTGTAACATAGCCAACTACTCAGGGCTAATGAAGTCATGGTTCTTGGAGGAGAACCTACAACTACCACTTTTACTGACCCATCATAATCAGTGACTCTGTTCTAAAAATTTGACCTTATATCCAGAGATAAGTATAGTCCTCATGCCTCATTTAGATGTGTCTCTTTATAATAGAGGAAGATCTTTACTGAAATACACAACCAATCAAAATGAAGAGTTGTGGATCAAAGTTCAAAGTGATACAGCTACAAAACAGAACAAAATAAAAATCTCCTGCACCTAAGTCTGAAGGAACATTGCAGAAGAGGTGGCAGAAAAATTGTCATAACCAAAATATCAGGGAGGTTGCTTTGAGACTAGGTCTCCTGGGAATGGCAGAAGTAAACCCATAAAGTCTCAGGGAAATGACTATTTCAACATGAGAACATGAGCTGAACAAGGACAATAGGAATAGGCATGCCACAGTGAGTTACAGAAATGCTTTGAGGCCTCAACCCTACCCAAATAACTACAGGCCATGAAGGAATACGAAGAGCAGGAGAAATTGTCTTCACCAGGGCAAAACACACCAACTGGTTACTCATTACCAAATAGTTAGCCCTGAAAACATATATACAAGTAACATTATACAGACTGAGAAGGTTGTATTTATGAATATATAAACATATACCTATGCATATAACAATAACAAAAGAAGAGGCCATGAGTTTGAAAGAGTGCAAGGAGGGGTATAAGGGAGGGTTTGGAGGGAGAAATGAGAAGGGGGAAGTGATGTAATTATATTATAAACTTAATTAATTAATTAATTAATAGAAATAAATAAAATAAACACCAATTACCTCTTTAAAAATGGACATGCCTTTATATGTGGCTTGGTCTTTTTCCCTTGTGACTTTAAAATCCTTTCATTGTTTCTGTACATTTAGTGTTTTGATTATTATGTGTCATGGATAATTTTTTTCTACTCCTGTATATTAGGTGGTCTATATGTTTATTGTACCTTAATATTCATCTGTTTCCTTGGGGAACTTTTCTTCAATGAGTTTGTTAAAAGTGTTTTTCTGTGCTTTTGACCTGGGTTTCTTCTCCTTCCTCCATCCCTATTACTCATAGATTTGATCTTCTCTAGTGTCCCAAATTTCATAGATGTTTCTGGATTTATTTTACATTTAACATTTTTGGTAGAAATATCCATTTCTCCTATCTTGTCTTCAAAAACCTAACATTCTCTCTTCTATGTCCTTAAATTTTGTTGATGAGGATTATCTCTGAGGTTTTTATTTAACATCCTACATTTTTCATTTCTAGCTTCATTTCAGTTTGAGGTGTGTGTGTGTGTGTGTGTGTGTGTGTGTGTGTGTGTGCGTGTGTGTGTGTGTGTGTGTTTCTATTTCTTTGTCAAATTCTACTTTTGTGTCATAAAATTTTTCATATTTCATTGAACTGTTTATTTGTGTTTTCATGGTCATCATTAAGGCATTTATTCATATCTTCTTTTGAAGTCCACGTCTTGTACTTCAGCAAAACTACTTTTATGATGACCTGTTGCAATTGGGTTGCTGGAAGCCTATTGTGTTTGCTATTCATGTATGTTCTTTTGCACTGGGACCAAGGCATCTGCAATTAGATGTTTGGGATGTTTCTTGGTGTAGATATCTGGTCTTATCTTTGTTGGGTGCATATTCTGGGGCTTTTTTATTGCTTTTATACACTCTGGGTCCTAGCCAAGTGTGGTGGCTGTGGGGAGTACCTTTTAGAAAATGTTTCTGTGGGTTGGTGAATGTCACAAAGAAATATAGTTTGGCTGAGTCCCAGCAGCCTAGTATGACTACTGGGGGTCCCTGGCTGCTGTGGAAAAATCCTCTTGTACACTGTAAAGATTTTTCACTCAAATCGGTTTAATAAAACACTGATTGGCTGGTAGCCAGGCAGGACATTTAGGTGGGACAACCAAACTAAGAATTTGGTGGTGAAGAAGGATGGAGTGAACAGAGTTGTGAGGAGATATGTAGAAGCAAGATGGGTATGCTGTACTGAGAAAGTATATCAAGCCATGTGGTAAAGCATAGATTTTTTTTTTTAAAAAAAAGGGTCAATTTATGTGTAAGAGTTAGCTAGTAATAAGCCTGAGTTATCAGCCAAGCATTTACAATTAATATAAGCTTCTGTATTGGTTATCTGGGAACTGGCGGGCAGGAAAGAAATGTCTCAATACCTGGTGGAAAGTGCTTCTACAGGTGAGTAGGTGTCACAAAGAAATGGAGATGGGCTGGAAGGAACAACTGAAAGGGGCAGTGCTAAAGAACTAGAGGGACCACAGTTCTGCACCAAGAGTGAGCTCCTCATTCATAATCCCCCATTGGAGGAATATTTGGCAAAGCTTTTCTTCCATTTTGTAAGCTGTTTTTTTTTCCTTGTTTGATATAATCCCACTTATCAATGTTTGGTTTTGTTTCCTGTACTTTTGTGTTTCTCCCCAGAAGAAAATTTTATCTGATCCCATGATTGACGTTCTTCCATGTTTTTACCTAATGCTTTCAGAATTTCAGGTTTTATATATAGCCTTTTTTTCATTCTGAGTTAATTTGGTTGAAAAGGATGAGATCTGGGAGCCAGTTTTCAGACTTCCATATGTAGATAGTCAGATTTTCTAGTAACATTTGTTAGAGGTTGTCATTTATCCAAAATATTAACACATGTATTTGCAAGTGTGATGTTTTTGTAAATTTGTTCCATATCTCTGCTAACACAAATATGTACTACAAATAAATGGTAACATAGAAAAATAAAGGCTCCATGCGCATTAGTTTCAATTGAGCCTTTTATTAAATATGTTCTGTCTCAATTTATCACAGACCATAAAAGGAGAAGCCATTTAGCCAAATACCAGATATGAAAAGGCACACTATCATTTCAAATTAGTTTTGACCCAAACCAGACGAATTTAGCTACATAAGATGTTGTCTATAAAAATAATTATCACAAATTTTAATTGAGAATGACTCCTCCAGCAGCCATGAACAGATGCTTTCCAGCATTAGCAGCAGCCAGACTTTATTAACTGCATAAGTATACGTGACTGCCTGGAGGAATTCAAAAAACTCCTGTAACTAAGACCCAAAATCTCCCAACCTCACAAATGCAAGAATGCTTTCCATAAGCCAAATGAATGCAAATATAGCATTTCTGTTCATTTGTGGCCTAACAGTTAGAGAAGTGCCTTGGTAATGCTATGTTTTAGAGGCATCGAATGTACTGGCTTTGAGTCCTACATGCAGCTGTAAGTCTTGTGCATGGAATTGTTACAGAACTCAAACAGGTGTTGGCCTCTTTTATTATATAAATCACATTTAAGGTTTGATCTGGGTAAGCCTGACTATGGGAACTGGCTCAACTCCAACCTTTCCATAAAAGCTAAATGAAATGCTCATAATAACCCTCTTGGTCATTTCAGCTAACATTGGTATCCCCTGGTACCAAAATACAAAAATGAAAGATGTAGGAAACAGTGCTAAGGGGTAATGAAATTGGAAACAAATACAATCTCAGTAGCATATGACAGGTTTTCAGGTGTTTTGTGTTCATTATCTCCTTCCTCCTTAACACAGATCATGATGTGTAATAATGAGAAGCCACATCTTCCAGATGAACCAGAGTTACAGAACAATGGCTGAGTGACTAAATATGGTGCAGGTGATATCTGAGTTCCTTCAGATATTTGAGGGTATAGTCTACCCTCAAAGACAGTACTCTTTTTAATGCTTATCTACTTTATATAGAAATGATCATTTTATTGACAGTAACCTGTAACTGTTGTACAAGAACCTGAAAAAACAGGACAAAAGAAAATTAAAGTAATTTAAAATTCCATAATTTGAGTCAAGAATTAGTAAAATTTGACATATTTCCATACACGCAATAATTTACATATCTGCTGTCTCATGAGCCATCTCTCCAGCTGTTGTTCTATAAAAGAGACTCTGAGATGAATAGTTGAGTAAAGCTGGTTAATGACTTTTTCCTGGAACTATACCTGTAAGAAAAAGAACAGGGAAGCAAGAATGCACAGAGAAATGCTAATATGGGAAGCAGTTGCAAGAGGCCGCAGGCAATGCCAAGGAGAGATCTAGATCTTAGATGGACCGTATAAAGGTAACAAATTGAGATTAGGAATACCATTGTCACCATAAAATTGACCAGTCATTAGATATAAACTGCCTCTTGGGAGAAACTGAACAAGGAGCAAGGTAGCTTTCTTGAGATAAGAAAATTCTAAGGGGACTTCAGATGTGAACTACTAACAGCCAAGTACCCAGGCGGCTGTTGGAGTAAGCATCTCTCATGAAGAGTGAACCACACTCTTCAGTACAGCCCTCCTTGTGATGAATAGATCTGTGGTGGGTAGCCATTCCAGCCTTAGCCTGGAAGTTCCAACCCCTATTGAGGCTTTGGTAATGGTCATGCCTACAAGGCAGGGCTAAGAGAGGATGCTGAAGACCCAGGATCAAGAGGAGAGGCCTCTCTTGGTTCTGGGACCCTGGATGCTGGAGGTAGACGGAGCAGAGTTCTCTAGAGAACACCGCCAGACTGCGCCATACCTTTCCCAGACCCTGCAACCTATCTCTTCATTTGTAAGCTACCCCACAAAATAAACCTCCCTTTTAACTACGTGGAGTGGCCTTAATAATTTCACCAATATAGATCCACTTGCATTTCAAAAATATGTCCATCCATGGCGAGATAAGTTTTTCTTGGATTCTGGCTAGTTGCTCTCCCTGAGGAAATGTAATAGGAAGCCTTTTGAAATAAACTATTGCGGCCTCTGTTATAGTGTAGATCTGAAAGTCCTCTGAAAGCTCCTGTGTTGAAGATACTGATGGTATTTGGAGTTGATGAAACTTTTGTCAGAAGAGGTGAGTCACTGGAAAGCATACCTTCAAAGGGGATATTTTGTCCTTGCTCTCTCTTCTGCTTCTCCCTCCTCCTCATAATGGTCGCTGTCCTTCTCCCTCCCAATTCCCTTTCTTCTCCCTCCTTTTCTCCTTCCCTCCTGGTCTCCCTTCCTCCTTTTCTCCCTCCCCTCTTTTCCTCCCCCCTTTTTCTTCTCAACTGTCATGAGATGAGCAGATTTGACATGCTCTTGTCTTGATGTTCTGCTTCAGCATGGATCCAGAATTGATGAAGCCAAGTAACTATGAAATCCCTAGAACAATCTATAAAAATGAATACTTTCCTCTTTCATTTTTCTCAGGTGTTATATCACAAAGACAGATATATGATTATCGTGATCACAATTCATAATCATTAGCTTCTTCTTGAACAGCCTTTTCTAAAAACTTCCCACCTTATCTTTAGAAAGCACATCTGTTTAAGTCCTTAAACCAGAGAGGTTTAAGCCTCTTGCTTACCATGTCCTCTTTATGACACAGATACTTGTCCAAAGGACATCAAATTGGGTCAAGGTAATTTTAAGAGATTGCCCAGTGACATCCCCTATTAATTACAGCAGGCCCACCTCCTCATAAATCAACATTTCTCATACTTCTGCACTGGTGAAACTTCTCCCCATCCATGAGTCCTTTGCTTTTGCATATACATTTGCCAGATATAGAGTGTTGAACAGGGAAGCAATGAAAAAATGCCTTCCCAAAGAACCTCTAGCTACTTACATTTTCTGATAATGATTAAAAATTCATATTCCTGAAGCTATGTTGATCTGCCTTAGCAAAGATACCACATCTAACATCTGTAACTACATTACTCCCTAGTTGTGTTTTTAATAATCTACTGCAATCAAGTAGAATCTATTGGGCCTTTGCTTGCTTGTTTATTTATTTGCTTGCTTGTTTATTTTGAGATATGGTTTCACTGTGTAGCCTTGGATATCCTGGAACTAACTCTATAGACCAGGCTGGCCTCACACTCAAACTCACAGTGATGCACTTGCCTCTGCCTCCCGAGTGCTGGGATTAAAGGCATGTGCCACCACCTCCCCACCCTATTTGGCTTTTGAAAAACCTACAGTGGTAAATTAAATATAGTTATTATGTGAACTACTGTACCTACATTCTTGACATGCCTACATATGGCTTTGGTCTAGAAAAATAGTGAGGGAAGGGATGCACTGACCACCACCACTGATGTTATTCTTGCTGCTGATCTGGGAGAGAAAGGGAAGGAAGTTTTATATGCTTCATTTTATCTCCATTTTTATAAATCTTACAATTTGGGGACATTTGAAAAGACTAAGAAACAATAGCTGTAAACATTTTGCCAGGGTGTTGCAGCCTCTTTCTTTCTAGAAGCTTGGGTTCTCTTTCCATCAATGGATTCTGGTTATTTAAATTGGCTGAGATGCAGAAACATAGACTGTTGTATAATAAAATACATTTGGGGTGAAATTCAGCTTCTTCCATCTTGGCAATGTCAAGTATAATGGAGCTATGTATGTTCATATATTTGTGTTATTTATCTTAGGTAAATGCCCAACATGGAACTTTTAGGTTTATGTCAAGCATAGGTTCCATATTAAATAGACTGTTGAACTGTTTTAAAAATTGATATTTGATTTTTGCATTCCTATCTGTAACCAATAAAAATGTGTTTACTACAATCACGAATAGTCTTTTGTCAATAGGTTTGATGTTAGCCATTCTACTGGATACAGCTCATTGTGTACTAATTTTGCATTTCCTTTAAAAATGATGTCAAGTACTAGAATGTACATTCTTTTATGCTTTGGTATCTTCACTGATGACATTTCTATTCAAATATGCTGTCTGCTTTTTAAAGTTGGGGTATTTATCAGCCTATTTTTAAATTATAAGGAATTGAATACACGTCATTTTTTTTCTAGCTTGTGGCTTTTCTTCATTTGTTAAAGCAGGAGCAAACATTTCCATCTTTAATAGAGTACAGTCTATGTTTTCCTTTGTTGATTGGGACTTTGTGTTACTATGGCTCTTTTAGGAGTTTTGATGTCAGACGGGGTTAGTTTTCATGTTTTGCTTTGTTTTGTTTTGTTTATAAATCACTATGGCTACTCCATGTTCTTACATTTCCATATGTACATGTGATACTCAGTTCCTCTAAAATAAAGTGGGATTGAACTTGGTAATGATAGTATTGAATCTGTTGATAAGTTTGTCTAGAATCATCATCTTAGCATTATTGAATTCTCTATTGTATATCTCCTGTTTATTATTTTTTTTTATTTCAGCTGTTTGGTTTTGGTTTTGCTTGGTATAAATAATTCTAAATATATACTATTATAAAATTTTCTTATTTAATTTCTGATTTTTCATTGCCAGTATACAGTAAAACTACTGGTCTTTGCATAATTATCTCAAGTAGTCTTCTTTGATAACCTCATGAGTCCTGACAGTTTTATACTTATTTTTGGTAAAGTACTGAGAACTTTCCTGGTCTGGCTTGTTATAGTGGAAAGATCTTTGGGTGTATTGAACAGAAGTAAAAAACATTACTTTATCTGATCTTTGCTTTTCCCTTAACCAGGCTCATTTGTTTTTGTTGTGATTTTTCAGGAAGATTCTTTCTGTTGTGAATATCTAGAATATGCTTATTCAGTTAATAGATATTAAATTTTATAATTTTTTCTTCCTCTAAAATAATAATGTGATTGTTTTAGTCCTTTATATTTTAAACTCAAGTACTTATTATTAACCACATTCTTAAATGCTTAAAATTCTTTAAGGAATGTTGAAGTCTCTGATAAGTTTACCTTCATAAACAAAGTCCAATTCATGGACTTTCAAAACTTTCAATGCATCATTCCTAATTAATACATAGCCAACAGAATGAAAAGATGACCTTGAAGTAGATCAATTCCCAATGTTCTCAGATAAACCACCTTACTGATTTCCGTAGGGGCTATACAAGTCTGCACTCCTACCAGCAATGGAGGAGTGTTCCCCTTATTCCACATCCTTAAGAAAACGAGCTGTCATCTGAATGATGTAAGATGGAATCTCTAAGTAGTTTTATTGGTATTTCCCTGATGACTAAAGATGTTGAACATTTCTTTGTTTTTTTGGTCATTTGAAATTCCTTGAATGAAATTTCGCTGTTTATATCTGTATCCCACTTTTTAATTAGATTGTTTAGCTAGTTATTGTCTAGTTTATTGAGTTCTCTATATATTTAGGATATTACCCCTCTATCAGATGTGGAATTGGTAAAAAAAAAAAAAAATCTTTTCCCATTCTGTAGGCTGCTATTTTGTCTGTTGACAGTGTCCTTTTTCTTGTACAAGCTTTAAAGTTTCATGAGGTTGCATTTGTTGGTCAACTTAGCACCTGCATTATCAGTGTTCTGTTCAGGAAAATGTCTCCTGTGCCAATGTGTCCAAGGCTATTCTTCACTTTCTCTTATATCAAATTCAGTGTATCTTGTTTTATATTGAGATCTTTGATCCACTTGGACTTGAGTTTTATGCAGGGTACCAGATATGGACCTATTTTCATTTTTCTACATGCCAACATCCAGCTAGACCAGCACTATTTGTTAAAGATGCTTTCTTTTGTCCATTTTGCATTTTCTGATTCTTTATCAAAAATCAGGTATCCATAACTGTGTGGATCTTTGAATCAATTCCATTGATCAACTTGTCTGTTTTTATGCCAATACCATATAGTTTTTATTATGATATCTCTGTAGTAAAACTTGAAATAAGGGATGTTCATAAATCTGGAAGTTCTTTTATAGTACAGGATTGTTTAGCTACCTTGGGTTTTTTGTTTTTCCATAGGAAGTTGAGTATTGACCTTTCAAGGTCTGTAAAGAATTGTTTTGGAATTTGGATGGGGATTGCCTTGAATTTGTAGCTTGTTTTTGGTAAAATGACAATTTTTTTGCTATGTTAATCCTGCTGACCCATGAGCTTGGGAGAACTCACAGAAGTTGTGGCAGTTGCCAACCAATGAGTGGTCTAACTTGAGACAGCATTCCTAACACTGGATGGCCAGGAACAAGTGGGCTGAATAGCCTAGAGACCTTGGATAGAACTAAACATGACTATCAAAAGAAAAAAAGGGTCAATGAAATGATTCCTAATGATATTCTGCTATACCATAGATTGGTGCCTAGCCCAATCATCATCATAGAGGCTTCATCCAGCAACTGATAAGAACATATGCAATGACCCACAGACAAACATTAGGCAGAGCTTGAGGAATCCTGTGGAATAGGGGGAGAAAGGACAATAGAAGCCAGAGGGGTCAAAGATACCATGAGAACATAGCCACAAAATTAACTAATCAGGGATTATAGGAGCTCACAGAGAAGGAAGCAATAATCACAGAGCCTATATGTGTCTGAGCTAGGTCCTATGCATATATATTATGGTTGTATAGCTTGATGTTCTTGTGAGGCTTCTAACAGTAAAGGGGGGTCTCAGACTCTTTTGCCTGTGCTTGGGATCATTTTCCTCCTACTAGGTTGCCTCCTCCAGCCTTGACATTAGGGTATTTGCCTAGTCTTATTGTAGTTTGTTATGCAATGTTCAGTTGATATCACCAGGAGGCCTGTGGATAAGGAGTGGATCTAGGGGAAAGCAGAAGTATTGGGGGCAGGGTGGCTACTAGAAAGAGTGGAGGGAGGTAATTGCAGTTGGGCTGTAATGTATGAGACAAGAATACATTTTTTTAAGAAGACAAAAAAAAAGGAAAGAAAAGGTGACCTAGGAAGAGCAAAATGTATTTCTAAACCCCACACATAAGAGGTTAATACCCAAACATGTAACCAGTCTACTCAATGGCAAATGGACTAAACAATCAAATAGAGCTAAATACTAGTAAATGTTTCATATGTATATGAAAAGATGTTCAATGCTGCTAACAAAGAAAAAAATGTAATCAAACAAATAGTCAAAACCACAGTAAGATATTATCTCAGTATGACCACCACCAAATAAATACATGCAAACCTAGATATATAAATAAACAAAACATACAATCATTGGCAAGGATATGGGGTTACTCTAACTAAGCATGTGAAGGACACATATGACAAGAACTTTAAGTCCCTGAAAAAAGAAATTGAAGATGTCAGAAAATGGAAAGATCTCTCATGCTCATGGATAGGCAGGATTAACATAGTAAAAATGGCCATCTTACCAAAAGCAATCTACAGATTCAACGCAATCCCCATCAAATTACCAACACAATTCTTCACAGATCTGGAAAGAATAATACTCAACTTCATATGGAAAAACAAAAAACCCAAGATAGCCAAAAGAATCCTGTACAATAAAACAACCTCTGGAGGCATCACAATCCCCGACCTCAAGATATACTATAGAGCTACCATAATAAAAACAGCTTGGTACTGGCATAAAAACCAACATGTGGACCAATGGAATCGAATTGAAGATCCTGACATTAACCCACACACCTATGAACATATAATTTTTGACAAAGAAGACAAAAATATACAATGGAAAAAAGAAAGCATCTTCAACAAATGGTGCTAGCATAGCTGGATGTCAATGTGTAGAAGGCTGCAAATAGATCCATATTTGTCACCATGCACAAAACTTAAGTCCAAGTGGATCAAAGACTTCAACATAATTCCAGTTACTCTGAACCTGACAGAAGAGAAAGTAGGAAGTGTTCTTGAATGCATTGGCACCAGAGATCACTTTCTAAATATAACACCAGTAGCACAGACACTGATAGAAACAGTCAATCAATGGGACCTGTTGAAACTGAGAAGCTTTTGTAGAGCAAAGGACACAGTCAACAAGACAAAGCAACAGCATACAGAATGGGAAAAGGTCTTCACCAACCCCACATCTGACAGAGGGCTGATATCCAGAATATATAAAGAACTCAAGAAATTAGACATCAAAATGCCCAACACTCCAATTAAGAAATGGGCTATAGAACTAAACAGAGAATTCTCCACAGAGGAAGTTCAAATGGCTGAAAGACATTTAAGGAATTGTTCAACATCCCTAATTATCCAGGAAATGCAAATCAAAACGACTCTGAGATACCACCTTACACCTGACAGAATGGCTAAGATCAAAAACACAGAAGACAGCTTATGCTGGAGAGTATGTGGAGCAAGGGGAACTCTCCTCCACTGCTGGTGGGAATGCAAGCTTGTACAGCCACTTTGGAAATCAATATGGTGCTTCCTTAGAAAATTGGGGATCAATCTCCCCCAAGAACCAGCTTTAGCACTCTTGGGCATATACCCAAGGAATGCTCAGTCATACCACAAGGGCATTTGCTCAGCTATGTTCATATCAGCATTGTTTATAATAGGCACAAACACTTTAAATGTCTAAGAACAATACATGGGGATTACTAGGTGAAAATATAGACAGTAAGAAAGCAAAGAAATACTAAACAGCTAATAATTTAATTTCAGTTGGGATAAGAAGTACCAGATGACATAGAAATGAAATTTAGAATCTAGTTTAACAAACCTTACTCAACCTTTTCTAACCTTGTAACTATTATGACCAATCCATGTGAGTCTATTTAATGGGTAATAGGGATTTATTAAGATATAAATTGAGAAAGTACACTCAGGAATACAAAGCGGATAGCTAAAGTCATCTTCTGATCCAACCTACACCAAATCCACCTCGAAGGCAGGAGCAGGGAGAAGGGGCATATGACCCTTCTAGCTCTTCTTTTAAGAGGTCACATACAATGACAGGAAGCACACCACCTCCTTCAGACCCTATAGCTTATGGTCATGGGTGTAGCAAATACCACTACATATAAACATCAATAAATTTATTGAAACATCTAAAATCCTGGCTATGAAGACATAATTGAAATAGTTTCTACAAAATGCTATGCACATGCCTGCTAAGGTTAATGCTTAAAATATTTTTACCTATCATTATTAACTACAAAATGTTGTATTAAAATTTTTACTGAAGTGAAAACTAAGTATATGAATGGTCATATAGGAAATATAAAATAAAATAAGCTATTTTATTGAAAAAGCTAAAATTTAGTACATTTCATTTAGCTCAAGTTCACAGGTGAGTGACAGAGTTAATTTTGGTAAATATCTGTCCCCAGTATTTTAATTTATCCTTAATCAACAAAGATTCTGAAACTAGGAGACAACATCTCAAATTTTGAGTTTCTAATGAAGAAAATAAGCCAGGCACTATTATTCTCCATCACATCAAGTAAGACAGTTCACATACTTACCAGAATCAAATCCTGTTGATTCTTTGATCTCATTTAAATGATTTCTGCCTTTAAATATTGTCTGCTGATGTATTTCCATATTTCCTGGGGATGTTTGGATTAGAAGCTAAGAGATTGCTAGCATTTGTATGAAGGATGCCCATCACGAAAGTCTACCTACATACTAACTTACTGTATTCTTTTCAAAACTCTGAGAAAAAAAGTAGGGCAGGTCAGACTAGCTTCCATTTTCTAGTGAGGGAATTGATGCCTTTAGAATATAAATAACTTGGATAACAGTTTGTATTTTCTTTTTCATTATTCTTCTTTCATACAGTGCATCCTGACTACAGCCTCCTCTTCCTCCCCTCCTCCCAGTTTCCCCAACTTCTTTCTCCACAGCTCCTGCTCCGTTTTCCTTCAGAAAAGGGCAGCCCTCCCAGTGATCTCAACTGAACACAGCATACCAAGATGAAACAAGGCTAAGCATAACATATTCTCTGTTTAATTCAAAACCATGTGATTGAAACATCCAATATTTATTTTATGTCTTGGAATCATGCTATGCATTATTCAGACCATAGTCCTCTAGGGAAGAATAAGAAATATAGGGACAATTAATATAGGAGACATTATTAACAAGTACTTTAACTTTGTCAAAACTGATTTAAATAATCATTAAGTCTATGAATATTTAATAACTGCAAAATTTCACTGTATTAATATTGTTTACACCCTTTCCTCCATTCACTAATCATAGTGGTTCAATTAATGTGCCTATAAAGACAGACCAACTTTGAGGGCCTGCATACAAGATTCATGCTTGATGCAAAGCTGGGAAGACATAGATTGAGACTATATCATTATTTGCCTTACAACTAACTTGGCACAGACTGACACGAAGCTACCAGACAGGTCTTCATGAGTCTCCGAAATCAACAGTGAAATTGAGAGTGGAGTCATCATATATGTCCTTACCACCTAAAGAAAAAACAAAAAGCAAATGACATCACATACCTATTTGAAGCACCAAAATAGCCTTGAGTCACAAATAGTGAATCTTTCAAGAAAACTAGAATGAGAGTTGAAAATGAACACATTAAACCATAAATCTATCTCCTGCACTCAGGACAGAACATTATGGGCAGAGAGCACTTCTGAAGACAGTGGTACCCTTACTTCTGAAGAGCATGGTACCCTTATATTGTCCACATAGCAGGTCTCTCTTTTAAACATAGAAGGTGGCATGATAACATCCTTGAGAAAGAGTTCTCAACAATAAAATTATTGTGGATCCAGAGAACTAGTAAATACAAAAAAATGTATCTCACAAAGTCACTAGAGATGAAAATGCCACCCCCTTGATCTATATTCTCATGTGAGAGAATAGCCCTCATCATACATCACTTTGACCTTCAGGATCCTTTTTTTGTTTTGTTTTTGTTTTTCGAGACAGGGTTTCTCTGTGTAGCTTTGAGCCTTTCCTGGAACTCACTTTGGAGACCAGGCTGACCTCAAACTCACAGAGATCCGCCTGGCTGTACCTCCCAAGTGCTGGGATTAAAAGCATGCACCACCACCACCCTGCTCACTTTGACATTCAGGATCCTTATACCTTTCTGTATCTATATCCTTTTCATTTCCACACCATCTGTATCACTGTCCTTTACACACCAAAATAGTGAAAAGATATTGATTTTAAAGACACATCAACCTGGTCTGCTTGTCCCGGAGTAATGCATTCATTTTATTGGTCTTTGCAGCATACTAAATAAGGCTGAGATGTACATTTCAGTCATTAAAAGAAGGAAATGAGAACACATATGCAAATATAATGTCTGCTGTAGTTTTGAGACATAAAAAACCTATCAATTTAACAGAAAAGATAATAGAAGTTTTCTTTAAAGAAAAATGAATGAATAGATGTGGATGCAAAGATGCAAACATGATGTGAAGCCATCCAGGCTGTGTAAACAGGTGTCAACTGCAAGGCCACTGGGAATCCTGGAGCAGCCATTGGCTGAGACTATTCTGGCTGTGAAAACCTGAAATTTTTAAATTCAAAGTTTCTAAGTTACTAGCACCAGAAGAACAGCTTATAAATATTTAGTTGTTTTGTTTTTTTTTTAATTGAGTTCTTTGCTCAATTTTTTCTTAGGATACAAATGAATTCATATACAGTGTAGTCTTACCCACTCTTAACATGCAAGTAGTTTTTATATTACCTTTCCTTGATAGCATTTCTAGGGACTTAAAATGGTGGACTTATCTGTGTAAGTACTTGATAAATACTGTCTTATTCTCCTTGACTCAAGCTTCCTACTTGCAGGGACAGATTTCTTGGCTTATCCATGTAGACTGTTTCCAACACTGGGGAGGCACTCAAAATTGTTCCAAGAATAAAAATCCCTCAAACATCTTCATAAAACTCCTTCACTTTTAAAAGGCACACCAAGGAGATCAACATATATTTGAGTTTAGTTTTCCTTAGAACAACTGTGTTTTAGAAGAATTTCAGACAAACCAATGGTGGGTTGTTTTAGCTTCTCAAGCATTTGTGTTAGAGAGCTTTCAAAATCAACTGTCAGAAGTGGAGATCTAACACAGCACTCTGCTTTCAACTGGTCATCCTAAGGCTGTGCTTTGACTACAAAGATCTCTGAAGGTGATCCACATCATTCTGGTGGGATAGGATACTCAACATATCAATGTATATAGAAGTTGGAACCAGAGCTGGAAACAGTCTTTGCTCTAGGCCATAATGCAATGGCATAAATGGAGAGGGAAATTCAAAAGATAAAAATTCCATCTTAGTTTTCCTAGCCTAATTTCACCTATCTGGTCTTAATGGTTTCTAGAATCTGTTATCAGAAGACAGAAATACCTGAAAAGAAAAAGCTTTTTTACATGCCTGATTTCCAAGTAGATTAGAGTTAGACAATTAAACATAAAACTTCAACAAAAAGAAAAAACCCTCTACCCTGAATATGTTTTGTTCATAACCCTGTAGATCTATAGTATATAACAATTTTAATTTGATTAAACAGATTTACTACATGTGATCATTTTGAGAATGGATGAATTCGTCTTGGTTACTCTGGCTGGTTTGCAGGAGTGAGTACTTGACTGAGGCAGTGAAACAGCTGAGTAAATAACTCAGAAGTGAGCTGATATCCAAGAATGGAAAAATTGTTTCTGTTTATTCCTCTCCTGCCATCATACATACTTCAGATTTAACTATGTGTCGCCATCGCTGCTGTTTCTAGCTGTCTGGTACTCCCCACCAGCATGTCTCATATGGGTTTCAGTCTCTCATCCTGGCCTCTGCCTCCCCTCATCTCTCCCACCATACCTTCCCTAACTGCACCTTAATTAGATTTGTCATCCACAGAACAACAAGAGTTCTACAATAAAACATAACTCAAATTTCTCCCTCCTCAAAACCTTCCAGTGACTTCTCAATAAATTCAGCATCCTTTACCACACACAACAGTACCTCTCTTCCTCTCCAGCTGCATGTTCTTATGCTTCATGATAACAGCTTTTCAACTTTTTATTCATTTTTAGCATACACATTTTGCCTATAAGATTCAAACTCTGAAAATATAGACAGTGTCTGTTTACTATCCCATCTTCAGTATCTAGAAAGTCCTGGAATATAATAGACAATTGATGAATATTTGTTAAATGAATGCATGAATATTTTTCATCCATATTTAAAGTCATAAGCCTCTATCAAAAGTAAAGTCATTGGGAAAGTAAATTATGACTTAGTTTTCATTGATCAAACCAAAAAAGTCCAAATGAAATAATTGGTATAAGGGAATGCATATAGATAATTGCGTTTTAATTTTATACTATTTCACACCATTTTACCACAAAGCTCTCTAAGTCCTTCCAGCCAGGCTAGACTATATTATTCTGCTTGGACTCTCCCAACATTGGAATCAAGTTTTTCAGGAGGAGCTCGAATCTAGAAGCTCTGAAGGGATTCACTTCTTAGTATTTATGTTTGTTTGTTTAATTTTGTTTAGGAGATTGCTGTGGGATGTTCTGTATGCTGTAAATGTGTTGCTCTAATTCGTTGATAAACAAAACACTGATTGGCCAGTAGCCAGACAGGAAGTATAGGCAGAGCAAGCAGACAAGGAGAATTCTGGGAAGGAAAAACAGAACTGAGGAGGAGACGCCAGCCTGCCATTTAGGGAGCAGCATGTAATGACACATGTAAAGCCATGGAACACATGGCAACATGTAGATTAACAAAAATGGACTGAGTTTAAATGTAAGAGCTAGTCAGTGGTAGGTCTGAACTAATGGCTGAGTGATTATTTTTTTTAAGTGGCTGCAGGGTCCGTGGGGCTGAAGAGGGCCAGAGAAAACTTCAGCTACAATAGATGGTTCTTCTATGTCTGCCAGGTTAGCTCCTAACTCAGTTTGTCCTGTCCTCATATCCCCTAGTATTGGGGATAACAGGTGTGTACCAGCATGCCCAGTGTGAAGATGCACTTCTAAACATATTCAGACTGTGGGAAGAAGTTGATTTCTTACAGGTTTTTTGGGGGGCGGTAGAAGTGTTGTCTATTGTGTGATTGTTTGTTATTGTGTGTATATGTTCATGATAACAGAGGGCTACATGCCATGGCATGAATGTGTATAATATCAGAGGGCAATTTTGTGAAATCAGCTCTCTCCTTCCACCACCTTGTAGGGTTCGGGGATTAAACTCAGGTCAACAGGATTTCAGGCAAGTGTCTTTACTCACTGAACCAGCTTACTAGCTCATATTCAGTTTCAAAAATGCAGTAGTATTTCTGTTGCTGGCTGTTCAGGGTGGAGATGGGGCAGCAATCCCAGCTTTTGTGGGTGGGGCTGGGGGGCAAGACACTCTTTTCCACAGGCTTCCTTCTTTGTTCTAGCATGTCTAGGACATGTTGAGTCCATCTTATGCATGGACTCCCTCTGACTGCCTTTGCTACTACCAATAAGAAAAAGCAATCTATGTTTAAAAGGTACAGGGTGATTGGATGAGGCCCACCCTGATAGTCTTTTATTTTCTGATCTTAAAATCAACCATTTAGCAATATTAAGCACTTACACAGCCATATGCATGCTAGATCATAATATTCATAGACCCAGATATTGATGCAGAAACTTTTGGAGTTTGGGAGTAGGGGGATACCTTGAAATTTTACTTACTGCAAAAAGTCTATCCCACACTAGAGGTACCCAGTGGGGCTTTTAATTAGTGTTGCTTTTTAGAGCCTTTTTTTTGCCTATTACATTTAGTTCAGTCATATGTTTCCTTCTTGAAAGTGCAGTTATCCCTGGATAGTTAACAGAGGATTAGTCCCAAGACTATCAATACAAAAATTCCATGCATACACCAGTCTCTTATGCAGAATGGAATCATAATAGTAGATCCTTGACACAACACATATCTTTCTTCCTTTGAATCATCTCTGGATGACAGAAAGTACCTAAGGAGATGCACAGCTATACAAATAGTTGGTGTGCTCCACTGCTCTAGGATAATGGCAAGAAAATGTCCATGCATAATCAGTACAAGCAGAATTATTTTACAATTTTTTTTAATGAGGCTGGTTGAATCCACAGATACTGAATCTGGGAAACAGATGGAGCAGCAGGTATTGTTTGCTTAGTACTCTAGCTGCAGACCTTCATAATGAAGCATGCAAGGAAATGAGGCTTAACCCCAATATGTAAACAAGATGCCATGCTGGGGTTAAAAAAGATAAAGCCAAACTTTGCTAGTGTCATCTCTGTTGTCAAGATCTTAGTGCACACCAAAGAGTGGCAAGCATGCCACTCCTAGACACTGATTCAGTGTGGCCCAAGCCTGTATCACTATGCTTGCATTATATGTTGTATGTTGTATGGACTTGTGCTTCTACATTTTTGTCTTGCCTTCTGTTTCTCAGACGTGGAAAAAAATATCATCATAAAAACCTTATGAAGTGAACTTGGGAAATTTCTGTGTCTTTTTATTACAAATGAGAAACTTAGTGCCTGGAGTGATTATACACAGAAGTTGTAGTCCCACAAGAATGCCATGGCTCCTAATTTTGGAGCTGTGTTCCTCTATTGCTTTATGCTGGAAACAGTACTTCTGAAGAGAATTTCCCTCTTGCCTGGTGCCACTAGTATTATGGGCCCATCCTACCTTGTTTAATCAAGGTAGAATTTTTGAAGGTTCTCCAATGAATTGTTAGGTTAGGGATCCTACTGCAGTGAATTGAAAAATCTCAATCCAAAGGAAGAAATATAATATACATTGCTCCATAATAAGAGGACTGAATCCCCAAGTCACTCTCAGGCTGGCCTTGAATTCAGGTCCTCCAGAAAACTGAGATTATAGCTGTGTACTGCAATACCAAATAAGGACTCTCTCAGAGTGCACTTCAACTAAAATGGGCATAGAATATTGGCGTCAAGAAAATGTGGTGATATTGTGTTCCCCAAAATATTGTGCACCCTAATAAACTTACCTGGGGTCAGAGAACAGAACAGCCACTAGATATACAGGCCAGCAAATGGTGGCACACATGCCTTTAATCCTAGCATTCCAGAGGCAGAGATCCATCTGGATCTCAGTGAGTTCAAAGCCACACTGGAAACAGCTAGGCATGGCAATAAGAGCCTTTACTCCCAGGAAGTGATAGCAGGAAGCAGAAAGGTATTTAAGGCATGAAGTAGAGCCTGGTTAAGCTTTTAGGCTTTTGAGTAGCAGTTCAGTTGAGACCCCTTCAGATGAGGACACAGAGGCTTCCAGTTTGAAGAAATTCTTCAGCTGATCCTGCTGCAGAACTGTGAGGTGAGGAAGCTGTGGCTTGTTCTGCTTCTCTGATCTTCCAGCATTGACCCCAATACCTGCCTCTGGGTTTGTTTTTATTAATAAAACCTTTTTAGATTTGTACTACAAGACAAGGGGTATCACACCTTATTGTAATATTTGGAATGATAATGTTACTACCTCAGAGTCCTGTTGTAAGGGTTAATTAAAAATTAGTAAAATACTTTCATGATAAGCCCTTATCAAATGCTTGCTACTGTTACTATCATTTAGTATTAAATAATGTTTTTCCCAATATAGACTGACATAAATATTATGATGATCTCACACATTAAAATTGGGAAAATTCATAATAGTTAAGTCAAGGAAGGTTAAGACAAAGGAAAGGTCTATTTTGGTTCATAGTTTGATGGTTCTATGATTCATCATGGCAATAGTCATAGCAGCAGGAATGTGGATCCCTAAAGAAGAAGCAGAGAACTGAGAATGCAGCTCAGTTTACTTCCCCCTTGTTATTCAGTCTAGGACCCATCTCATTGAATGGTGCAGCCACCATTCAGGGAAGGTCTTCCCTCTTAAGCTAAACATTTAGGGAAATGACCTCATAGACATAGAAATGTGTCTGCATTCTAAATCCAGTCAAGTTGATGATGGTAATTATCACAGTGATAAATGTGAAAACTTGTGTTTACATTCATTTTTTAAAAATTTCAAATTAATAAGATTTCATCTTAGAAATCACAAGCCAAATTACTAGGCAATTATGTGTTAGTAAATATAACAGCAGGAAAATTGCATGAACACTTTTAGCTATTGTGTGTTACCCCAAACAATCTCTGCGAGAAACATATCATGGGTGGAAGGTGGGGCAGAAGGCACTCATTTTATGATTAACTGTGAAATATGATATAAATCACCATGGAAATGCCATAAATAGTCAGACTTCCTCCAACACAAGCAAAAATTCAGCCTTAGAACTAGTCAGAATTTTATACAGTGGGGTACCTAGAGCCTCAAACCCTCAATTACTAGTAATATTTTTAGGAATAATTCTCCCTTCTCATGTTGATATTAAAATGGCATTATGCATCAAAATTGTTAAATTTCTCTGAAGAAGTATGCTGTTACTTTTCCTCAACAATAAAATAATTTATTATTTTATAAATACAAAATGTCGTGCTAATAATCATAGCCTTTTGCAGATATTTTTACCCATGAGAATAATACTTTTCAACCATTTCAACTCAGTAAAATCCTGGTGGTGCAGCAAAAAGCAAATAAAAAAAAAGAGGGGGTAGAGGGAAGTTACTTCAAAATCTAGAAAGAAGAAAGCACCTTAGACCAGAAGTAATTGCTCCATTTCTCTCAACAATCATTGAAATATGGATTTTTAAAAGATGGTGTTTTATTTCCAGTTATATGTATATATGCATGTCTATGTATGGGTTTGTACAGGTAAAAATACCTACGAAGGTCAGGAAAGGGCATTGGATCCCCTGAAGCTGGAGCTATAAGAGGTTGTGAGCCTTCAAATGTTATATAACTACTGATGAACCATTAACTACATTTTGTAGCTAATCATAAAATGAGTGTCTGGGAACTGACTCAAGTTCATTGCAAGCTCAATATGTGCTCTTACTTGCTGAGCCATCTCTCCAGCCCTCAAAGACTAACTTTTAAAATGCCATACAATACAGTGTCACTTCTAATGTACAGACACATTTGCTATCCATTCCAGATATGGCTTTCTGAGTCACTGGTACATGTTGAGAGTACAGCCCCCTTCTCTATGGTTTAGCCTTCATGTCAGACAGTCCCCTTGGTTTTGATGGTCAATTCCCATTGAAAAGTCTAGGATGATCCTGCTTAGGTCCCAGCATAGATTCACATCTCTACATGAACACAGCTTCTCACATAGACTTGAAGTCTCTCTAACCTATGAGGAGTGTTACCAACCTCACTGTACTTCACTTTCAAGACATACTCTTCATTTTCTGAAATCACATTTTAATTTTTTTAATAATTATATCACCCCCCGTTTCCTTTCCTCGTTCCAAACATTTTGTGTTGAAGTCAGAGGTCTAAAGTCATTTGTCCTGATGTTACACTATTACCCTTTTAAAAATATTTGGGTGCCGGAAAGACAGTTCAAAATTTAAGAGCACATAGTACTTTTCCAGAGGATGTAAGTTCTGTTTACAGCACCCACAATGAGTGGCTCATAACCATGTATAACTCCAGTTCCAGGGAATCCAATACTTCTGGCCTCCATGGACATCAGCATGCACATGCAAGTACCATCCCCCAAAATATACATATAATTAACTAAAAATAAAATTAATCATTAAAAATATTTTAATATTTATTTTTAATTATGTGTATATTATGTGTGTGTCAACACATAAGTGCATATGAGTTTTCCACACTTCAAGTGCCCATGGGTTGACTGAAACCATGGGCCCACTGTTGGAAGGTCTTTAGTTCTCTATGTGCAAGAAATAGACAGTTTGTGATAGTCTCTGCCTGAATCAGTGATGATAAAAGTGACCTTTTTGTGAGATGATTTATACTTATTGATTTGGAGAGAAAATGGATGGAGTGAGTTTTATTCAGGTAGCTATCATTATCTTCTAAGCTTTCTTTAATGCTATTAATATAGCTGTTTCCATCGTTGATTTTTCTTTTCTAGCATATATCCTTACATTCACTGTTTGGTTCTATCCACAAGACTGGAGGTCTTGTTTTTACTATTGCTTCATTCAATATAATTTATCAGTCCCATTATGATCCTTTAATCCATGAATTATTTAATGAAATTTTTTCTAGGCATATGAGGAGTCTCTAGTTATTTCAACATGATTGGCTTTTAGCCTATCTCCACTATGATTTGAGAATATGTGTCCCATGTCTTCAATCCTTTGGAAGTTTTTTGAGACTTTATGGTCCAAAATTTTTCTAATTTTGCTAGATTTTCCTTTTTCTATGCTTTATCTAATAAATGAGATTGTGCATTTGTGATGTATTATATAATGTTTTTGATAGACAAAGGCATTGATAGGTAGGTTTTTTATTTTTTATTAAGAATTTTTTTATTCACTTTACATACCAATCACAGATTCCTCTCTCATCCCTCCTCCCACTTTTCCCTCAGACATCTCCCCCAAACCACTCCCCATTCCCTCCTCCAAAAAGGTAAGGCTTCCCATGAGGAGTCAGCAAAGTCTGATACATTCAGTTGAGGCAGGTCTAAGCCCCTCCCCCTGTATCAAGGCTGTGCAAGGTGTCCCACCATAGGTAATGGGCTCCAAAAAGCCAGTTCTTGCACCAGGGATAGATCCTATTCCATCTGCCAGGGTCCCCTTAAATAGACCAAGAACTCACAGAGAGGGAAGAAGGATTCTATGAGCAAGGGGGCAGCAAGATCATGATGGAGAAACTTACAGATACAACTTAATCAAGCTAATGGGAACTTATGAACTTTAGACTAACAGCTGAGAAGCCTGCATGGGACTGAACTAGGCCCTCTGCATAAGCAACACAGTTGTGTAGCTTGATAGTCAGATACTTAATAAATATAGATATATTGTTAGAACAAGGTAAACATACATATTTCAAACATTTATTACTTCTTTACAATGAAACATTCAACATCCTTTATTTTAACTTTTTCAAAAATATGCATTGTACAGGAACTTGAAAGATAGGTCACTGGATAAAATACTTGCCACAAACATGAGGCCTAGAGTTTGGATCTTTAGGATGCATGTAAAGGCCAGGTGCATGAAATGACTGTGACTAGAGCATTGGAAAACAGACACAGAGAATGTCTAGGCAAAACAGCTAGATAGACTAACCAAATTGATACATGCTAAATTCAATTGAGAGACCCTGCCTCTATTAATAATATGGCAAATGATTAAGGAAGACTTCAGATGTCAGACTGGGACCTCTACATGCACTTCACCATAGGTGCACATGCACCAACACATGCACCCACACATGCACAGCATATATACTCATGAACATACAACACACATATAGACACAGAAATGCATTATGATTATTTTTAGTCAGCTTACTCTATATCCAAACACAGGATGTCTTAATTCTACTTTAATGCTGCTTTATCACCCATTATCAACCTCTCCCCTCCCCACTTCTCTTAATGGTGTCATCTAACTTCCATTCTATGCTTAGCTTCTGTAAAATCACATTTAAAAGTTTTATATGAACTATATGATTAAACATTTTACATATTACAGGTGAAAAACAAATTATTCCCAAGAACCCACATACAGTTAAACATTTATCTTTTAGACTTCTCATAGAGTAGGAGCCTTTCAGCCCTAACATTTTACATGGGCAGTAGTTTCTATAATTGCCAGAAAGGCAGGCTACTAATGTCACTTTTCATATTTTAAAGTAAACACATTGTAATTTCTATATTGTTTGAATGATTCTTCTGGGATATATAAGCTGTGAGGAAACAAAGAAGTTACAAGGAAGACATCAGGAAGTAGTAGAGAAGAAAATCATCAGAAAGTAGTGTAGAAAGAAGAAATCAGGGAAGAGAGAAAAGGAAGTCATCAGGACACAGAAGGGAAACATCAGGGCAGAAGAACAGAACAGAAAAAGAATACAGTAGAATAAGCAACAGAAAGAACAATAAAGTGAAGAATTAAGCTTTGGCCCCCAGGGGGTAAAAAGTTTTATATGAATTATATACCATGTGGTGTTTTGCTTTTGTTTTTGAGGGGTTTTTTGGTTTTTTGATCGCTATGCTTGCCTTATTTTAATTAACTACCCCCTGTGGTATCTATATTGCCACAAATGACAGGATTCCATTCTTTTTTGTGGCTACATTATAGTCCCTTGTGTGCATATGCCTCTCTTTCTACACTCATCCTATGGTAGAAATTCATCTTCTGCTTTACTATGGTGCCTAGTGGTAGGTTAGTCCTGTGTATGTAAAGCTGTACAGTGTCTCTTTGCCAGGCTGATGATATTTCCTTTGAATGTGTGACCAGTTAATGGAGTTATTGATGATGAGGTAGATGTATTTTTAACTGTTTGAGGGACCCCAATACTATTCTGATAATAATTGCAGGAATTATCCTTGCCAAAAGAGATGCGATAGTCCTCTTCTCTCTACACCCTCATCAGCATTTATAACCTTTGTCTTTCTGACAGTAGCAATTCTAATTAGAGTAAGATAATAGCTCACAGTGGTTTGGATTTGAATTTTCCCAATGATGGATGATATGCATTTGTGTACTTATGTCTGCTCATACAATGTCTTTGAAAAATACCTGTTTAGACCTATATGCATTTTGCAGGGATTTTTTTCTGCTGGGTTGTTTGAACTTCTTATATAATCTGGATATTAACTCCTTGTCAAAAGTTCAATTTGTACTTATGTTCTCCCATTCTACATAGGAGTAAAAGACTTCTCTTTAGTGCATTGATTTTGTTCTTTGCTGTGCAGAAGATTTGGGGGTTGATGAGATATCAATTGACTACTTTTACTTTTGATTGCCATGATTTGAAGGTATAATTAAAACAAAAAACAAAAAAACAGAAAACACTCTTACCAGTTCTGATATCTTCAAATGATTCATGTTTTCTGCTGGAAATTTCAGTCTCCTATCTTTTTTTAGCTGAATCCCCATTGGAGACCTTGCCTTGGAGGAGGTGGGATTGGGGGTGGGTTGAGGGGGAAGGCTGGGGGGGGGGAATCTGTGGCTGATATGTAAAATTAAATTAATTATAAAATAAAATAATAATTTAAAAATTATTCATTTTACATACCAAACACAGATGCCCCTCTCATCCCTCCTCCTGTTCCCCTCAGACTTCCCTTTACCCCTCACATACTCCCTATTCCCCCTCCAGAAGGGTAGGGGGCTCCCATGGGGAGTCAGCAAAGCCTGGTACATTCACTTTTGGCAAAATCAAGATCAAGCCCCTCCCCCTGCATCAAGAGGCTGAGCAAGGCTTCTATGGTAGCTGTCATAGTTCTTTATGTGAGGAGAAAGAGAGAGAGAGAGAGAGAGAGAGAGAGAGAGAGAGACTTTGGATATACTTATCACTTTAGAAATTATAAGCAGGCCACTTATTTTCCCTGAACCTATGGACACTTCCTCAATTTCATCATGAGATGGCACAGGAAATCCATGCATGTCCAAGTCCATCCAGGGAGATAAAATCTAAGGCTATAGCAAACCCAAAGTTGTTTTATTCAAACTTAACTAAGGAAAGTGTCTAAAAAAAGTGGTCCTTCCTTATAAGCCTCCACCTTGGGTCAGGCTAGGTTCAAATACCACATCCTCTGATCCATTCTATGGTAACATGCCCTAAAATTCTGTCTGGACCTGGGCCTCACTTTGAAAAGATTGGCCCCTGGCCTCCAAGCAGCAGCTCTTTTCCTCTATTTTCTTTCCCTCCATACATTAACGGTTACTCTTTTCATAATGCGCTATCTGGGACAGGGAAGAGTGAGGTCAAAGAACTGGGCCATACCTGGAACCTCTAGTATGTTGAAATGAACACATCACAGGACTAGTACCATAGAAACAGTATTGATATCACTTTTGCCTGCCTGCATCTAGGTAGAACTCATGGCCAAAGATAAGTGCCATCAGGCGCAGGTGATGAAGGAAACAATAGGTGACTGACAGGAGCTGTATATCTCTGCCTACCATTGAACCATGTCTAATAGCACTGGGCACTGGCCTGGGGTCAGGAGACTGTTATGATCCATTCACTAGCTAGGCATTGAGTTCCATGGCACAGCACTCTGCTTACTTCCTATCCTACCTCTGGTAGAAGGAATCCTTCTCTTTGTAGTACTGTGGAGTGGGAAGTAGAATGGGGGCTAGTAGAGGCTGATTGTTCATGAGTCTCATATCCTTAAGGACCTATGCAATCTCAGGAATATTTGGCAAGCCTATACAGGCTGCAGTGATGTAGACCAAACACGTCTGCACAATAAGAGGGCAGGTCTTACTAGAGTAGGTCATCTAGGACCTGTGTCTGTGACTGCTTCCCTGGAGATGGGACCTTTTGGCTCTATCTAATGCAGGATCTTCCCACAGTAGGTACAGCACTAAACAAAGCTCTATTCTTACTTTTATGCTTCCTCCTTTACAGTCAGTAGACTCTTATTCTACACTGTGTTGTAAGGTTAGGAGAAATGTCACAGAGTCTTCCCTTTTATTCTTAACTATGGAGCTCATGTGTACTAGCCTAAACTAAGTTCAAGCTAAATAAACAAATCTTTCTTCTGCCCTATTAAAATTTTCTGCTTCTCCATTCTCTATTCTCATTTTTTCACTCACTTTTGTTTCATTCTTCTGTAAGCCTTTTAATCAGCCTGTTTTTGTCCTACTTCACAAAACTGGAATGTTGTTGTTTTAAATAAAGGATATGAACTCCCATATTCTTTCTGCATGCAAGACCCTCTGATATAGTCTGATTTGGCTGCTCTGGATAAGGTCTTCATTTATGTGTTTCTCTGTTCCCACCTTCATTCCCCCTTACATACCATGCTTTTTATCTATTACTCTGCTTCAGACACATTGACCTTTGCTGTATCTATGCAGTTGCACATGCACCCCAAAGTCTTTCTACTTGCTGTACATGCTGTCAGAAGCATCCCCTAGACCTCTGTGATATTTTCTCTTCACTTTACTTGGGTTTTGGTTCAAATGACAAATCATCACAAACAAGTTTCTCAGAAGACTTTATTCTAAATAAATAATACTTTATTTTTGCCTGATTGCATATCCTGGTTCTGTGTTTATTCTTAGTATTATTACTTCCCCATATCATGTACTTATTATCCCCATAACATGAATTATATCTACATTAGAATACAAAAAATGGTCTCTTTTTATTCAGTTGTATCCCAAACATGTAGAAAAGTACCCAGTATGTGCACAACTATACAAGATTGATTCAATAAATGAAAACAGATGCAATAATTTGAACTAACAATGATCTGGATAGCAAATTTGTTTATAGTATTAGCCAAATTGTTTTACTAAGTAGGATAAAGCAATAAAAACTGTACTAATTAGCTATCCACTTCAACTAAATCTAAAAAATAAGTTTCAGGTTGAGCTGGATTGGAAAATTAGAACAGTGAAGACAAGGCCTATTATAGGTGGAAGTTTACATATCAGAAGGACTGTAGTATACTTGCACTTCTGAAAGGGTTGGCTGCTATGGTGCCCACCTGGTGCAGATACTACCTTGATATCCAACTTGAACCCTCAAAGTATACCCCACAAATAAACCACAGATCTGGAGACTGAGAGCAGACAAAAGAAAGCACATCACACCCATCACCAATCATTTACTGAATGTGATCTCCCCAAAGCATGAGAGATGATTTTATCTTGTGTGCCAGGGTAGGAAAATAAGATGACGGGTTATTGGCACAATTTTCATTTTCTCTTTCTGTCTATAGAAATCAAATTAAGAGATAATTATTTGAAGGTTGAAGCACTTTAGTTTTCTACAGTTTTGCTATTGCAGATCCATCTTGTGTTACAGCTCCTATGGCTTTGAATATTGCAACCCACAGCCCCTAGTAGCAACTAGGGTTATAGCTCATGAGCCTTGGGTGCCAGGACCCACTGCCCTTGGGGTTTATCAGCTCTCTAGAACTATTCCAGTGACCAGTGCCTGTAGTTCCTCAGCTTGAGTCCTTCACAGCCTCTGCCTTTCCTGTACTTCCACCATCCTTCCTCATCCCCACCACTGCTCCCTGCTGTCTTGGTCTCTAGCCCAGTCACTCTCTGGAGCTCCTCAGCCATCTTCTCACTGCCTATATTGTTGCTGCTGCCACCTGCTGTCACTGCTTCTATTTCCTATTTGTGTTACCAGTTCAGACTGCTCTATTAACAATAAAAAAGACAAAGAGTCACAGGAAAAGAAAAGGCAGCAGGTGATTTTTATGGCTTAATGTTGAAACACAGAACAGATGGGTTGTACTGCCATAGCAAAGATGTGGAACTGGAATTTGCACCAATCATAACACAGCTTTGCTTCCATGACTCTTGGGCCTCACATAAAGAACTATGACAGCTGCCATAGAACACCAATCACTATCTGGACCTCCATGGAGAGGGATTCCACCCCTGGCCTGAATGAAAGTATCTAGGGAATGAGCATAGCCATCTTAATTTCACCATAGCTTTTCTTAGAGTGACTTCTAATTATTTGATGTGGCTGAGCCAGCAAGCACCTCTGGAGCTTGAGCTATGGTTTTTACTGTTCTAGTCCTAATTACTGGAGTTAGGTGTGCCTCAAAGTGGTAACGGCAAATTCAGTTAATTTTTTAAATTTTTAAATCTTATGTTACTACTGCTATTGGAATATGTGAGACACAGAAAGAGTCCACACATGAAGATCAAAGGATAGCATTCACAAGTGAGGTCTTGCCTTCCACTGTGGGTTTTGGGATTAAACTCAAATCATCAAGCTTGTGTAGCAAGTGTTTATCCCCACTGATCCACCTCACTGGTCAGGTAATAGTAAATTTAAAATGATCCCTTGCCTTGGAGGTAGTCTCTTGTTGCCAAAGAGGTGTTGCTTGGCTAATGGTCTCTCACTTGAGGCCGTTTGGTTTGGGAGGGATCTGACAACTGATGCTCAAGCTCTTGAGTAACTTATTCCCAAATAGTTCAAGTTCTTCAAAGAAAAGTGTCAACTAAGCATAGCCATATCAAAGAACTAGTATGAAACCAGCATTCTTAAAACAGTGCTTAACAGATTTGGGGTCTTAGATGATTGACTGAGTTTATCTCCTGCCTACTATCCCTAGGAAGAGTGAGGTCCCACTCTCTGTTTTCATCATGCTTAGGTAATTAATATCCAAGCTCTCTTACTGTGAAGAGCAAATAAGTGGTACTCAGCAAAGATATTGGGGAAGGAAGGAGGATGAAGGCATGTCTAATAATTGAAGGAATTCTGCCATCTAAATACATTTTAAGTGTACTTGAATAATTTAAGTCCAATTGTAATGATGCATATAATTCATTTCAGAGTGTTAAAAATTATGTCAAAGCTAGAACTTCAAACACAGCAAATATTTACATTTCAGGTGCCTCCTGTGTCCTATAAATATGATACTCACCTAGGATAAGAAAGGGAATACACATTCATATCAGCATTAGCTCACACTTATAATAAGAAATAAACTCCCAGGCTTATAAATTTTTCTCTGAAGATTAGCAGATCAATACAAGTTAATCCAAGAAGCTTTTTTTGGGTCTCAATGACTTCAATAAATGACATTTCTCTTAATATATCCACAAAAACTTCTAATAACCTACATAATACTTTGGCTCAATAGAGTTAACTTGTGTTCTTGAGAGAGTCAAAGAAGTGTCTAACCTTTATGAAGTGAGGTGGGGAGAAATCTCTGAGAGATCCCCAGAGAAACTCTCAACACAGGGAAAAATAGAGGGGTGGGTGTTAGAAATATTTCTGAAACCTGGGGGAAAATAGGTCAGTTTCATAAACATCAATAACCTGGCAAAACTAAAGATTTCATTTCTTTCCACTGAGTTCCAGCACTAAGTTAGTTTTAGAATGAAAATTCTTGAGCTCTGTGCAGAAAAGACCTACAGATATTAAAATACAAACTATGGGATTTCAGAATACTTTGTAGTTTCTCCAGCCAAATTTCCTACCTGTAAATTCAAAGTTGGCTCTCCTGGTACAAGGAAAAACTGTCTCAGTTCTTGGGAAGGATTTTTGTCTATACTATTCACTTTAAAGCAAATGTCATTGCACAGAACTGTTTAGTCTTTGTAGCATTCCAGTCTTACAGCTGAAGTTCGAAGAAAAACATGGAAGCTTCCATTTTTCCTTATTGTCTAGAAGATTTCATCTCAATTCAGTAAAACCCAAGTTATATTTCCTCATGAAACTTCATTAATACATCTGTGTGTGTGTGTGTGTGTGTGTGTGTGTGTGTGTGTGTGTGTGTGCGCGTGTGTATCCTAAGGTCTGAACCCAAGCTCTCCACTATGCTATCCCAGCACTATGAGTTATGCCACTGCCCCAAAGACTATTTTTTAAAAAGTTAGCAGCAAAATAGCAGCAAAGTTGTGATACTACCAGGTAAATTCATACTAGAAGAAAATCCTGGACCCTGAGGATATTTTCCCTAAAAGAAGAAGGAAACATACCTTTTGGCACAATATAGGTATCCATAGCAAGAGTGATTGACAAAGCAGAAAGAAGATGCATTTTAAAATTAGCCCCCTGGGGTCAGATGAAAGTGTAGGAAACTGGAGACAGAGGCTATTTCTCTGAAAAGTCTTCCAGTATTATTTACTTTGTTAAGTTTGTTACTCTATGAAAGTAAAAGTGAATATAAGTTTACATTAAAATGGGAATTTATTGAAAGAATAATAGCACTTTTGTGAAATATAAATGAAAGTGGGGGCAGAACTCTGTGGGAAGGTTAATGTGATAGACATTTGTATTTTGAGCTAACTAGTTCTCCTCAGGTCTCCTATGTACTTTATTACCCCATTGTGGGTAGGTGGGGCAACATTACTTCTGTGTGATTTGTGAATGGAACTGAAAAATGCTATTTCTGACTGAGCACTTAATTATAGGCGAGTGACTTGTTAGAGCATGTGTACCTACTTTTATTACTATGAGCAACAACAGTTAAGAAGGGTCTTGTCTATATACCTAGGACTATGATGAGCAAAGCACCCCTCTGACCCATAATTAACAGGGGTATGCACAGGCAATATGGCAGTATTATTTAAACAATTGGGCATTAAACCAGGGCACTCTTTGACACTGCCAAATAATGTCTTAATAGCATCAGAAACACATCTGAGCCTAAAGGAGAGTCTAAATCTAAGATCATCAGTTTCCATCTCTGTTTTTCTGCAAATGAGACTGTCTTTCCCTATCCTTTTATTTAGCAGCAATGCAGTTTCTGGCAGCTCCAGGACTCCTACATCCCACAGATTCCATCTACCAAAAGACATTTTCATCCAGGTTTTGAGGTCAGATTCATTCATGAATAAATGTGTGAGTCACTAAGAGGAGTCATGAGTCAGAATCAGGAAATGACAAATCAGAGGCTCTATAACTCATGTAACCCATTAGTTAGCTGAAGAGCTTTCACTCTACCTGGAGAGAAATCTTCAGAAGGCCAGCAGCTTTTCAGGGGTTGCTGTCTGATAGCTTTTTTTTCTTATCACTACGCATTGTACAATAGTGATCAGCAGCAGAAAGCAGGTGGAACAGCCTCAGTAGGTGTTCTGCTCTCCTGCAGGTCTTGACTATCAAGATATTTAGCTCTACAGACATTACAGATTTGGAAAGTCAACATTTCCTTAGCTGCAGTTAGCACTGCCATTTCAAGCAGGGCTAGATATTAGAATTCCTCAGCCCTTAACAACAGCCAGTATTAAGTTCTGATGGCCCTAAGTTCCTTGGCCCTGAAGACTTGCCAGCTCTCTGTAACTTTTACAGTGTACATACAAGACCAAGAGTTTCTCTTTTCTTATTCCAGTCATCTACCCCTCTTAAGCCTACATTCATCCTTTGCTGCTGTCTTTCTACCTACACTACCTTTCTTCCTGCTCAACCATTGTTTTTACTTCATCTGTTGCAAGGCCAGTGAGTTTTTGGCCTACCAACTGCTAGAGTGTTGCGGCCAATGCTGCTTGCCTTATTGCCTGGCATCATAAACATCCTGCCTTCTCTAATGCTTCCTTATTCATATTACCAGCTCAGCTCACACTACAGAAAGTAGGAAAGAAAAAGCAAAGCCCAAAATATTTGATAGGAGCCTTTTACTGACCAGAATATTAAAACATCAGAAAAGTATTAGAGAAAATTGCAATCCTACCAACCCACTAACAAGAGCCTGAACAGCCTACTTACATAGCCAGAGAAGGTATGTTTAGACCAACTACAGCACACATTCAAGTAACAATTTGTGTTTTCATAAATCATCACAGTCCTGTTAGGCTACTTTGACCTAGGGAGAAATGTCTGTGGAGGCATCTAGAGTTCATCAAGGCTTGTGACAGCAAAAAAATCTGGTACAGACTGTCTCAAACAGCACTGGCTGAGGCTATAACTTCAGGTGATGGGCAACCAACTAATCAGTCATCACTGTGTAGTCTCCTAAGGTGGCCCTGTTATGGTACTGAACTGGTTGATTGGCAGTCCTTTGTTCAAAGTATGCAGAGCAGCAAGAGAGCATCCAAATGCTTCTATTTAGGGATCATTACCCCATCCCCCAGTATTTACAGGAAGAAGAACCTCAGGAGTGGTTACAGTAAGAACATAAAGAGCTTACTGTTGACAGTGGTAGTGATATTAATAGATTTCAACAGTGCATTAACAACTTTTAACACCTGCCCAGTGTCCTAGGAAGCAGTAGGTTCCCGTCATATGTCTGAGCAGACTTGAAAAATAATGACTATATTTTATACATATTTGTTAAGTAGAGTAGTATTTACCACCTTAGAATCCTTGATTTTAAACAACGCTAGCTGTTGATCTTAATTTATCTGAATGCAACTAGAACTTGTTCCATCAGTTTGTTTGCAGTGCTAAGAGGGAAATTCATAGCACTAAATGCCCACATAAAGAAGCCAGAGAAATCTCACACTAGTGACTTGACAGCACACCTGAAAGCCCTTGAACAGGAAGAAGCAAGGACTCCCAGGAGGAACACATGCCAGGAAATTATCAAATTGAGAGCTGAAATAAGTAAAATAGAAATAAAGAGAACAATACAAAGGATTAATGAAACAAAGAGTTGGTTCTTTGAGAAGATCAACAAGATAGACAAGCCCTTATCCAAACTAACCGAAAGACAGAGAGAGAGCATCCAAATTAACAAAATCAGAAATGAAAAGGGGTATATAACAACAGACAATGAGGAAATCCAGAGAATCATCAGGTCATACTTCAAAAACCTCTACTCCACAAAACTGGAAAATCTAAAACAAATGGATAATTTTCTGGATAGGTACCACATACCTAAATTAAATCAAGACCAGATAAACCATTTAAATAGTCCAATAACTCCTAAGGAAATAGAATCAGTCATTAAAAGTATCCCAACAAAAAAAAAAAAGCCCAGGACCAGATGGTTTCACTGCAGAAATCTACCAGATCTTCAAAGAAGACTTAATACCAATACTCTTTAAATTGTTCCACACAATAGAAGCAGAAGGTATATTACCAAACTCCTTCTATGTGGCTACAATTACCCTGATTCCTAAACCAAACAAAGATGCAACAAAGAAAGAGAACCACAGACCGATCTCCCTCATGAACATTGATGCAAAAATACTCAATAAACTACTGGCAAACAGAATCCAAGAACAGATCAAAACAATTATCCACCATGATCAAGTAGGCTTAATCCCAGGGATACAAGGGTGGTTCACCATACGAAAGTCTGTCAATGTAATATACCATATAAACAAACTCAAAGAAAAAAAAAAAACCACATGATCATCTCACTAGATGCAAAAAAGGCATTTGACAAAATGCAACACCCCCTCATGATAAATGTCGTGGAGCGATCAGGAATACAGGGAACATACCTAAACATAATAAATGGAATCTACAGCAAGCCAAAAGAAAACATCAAATTAAATGGAAAGAAACTCAAAGCAATATCACTAAAATCAGGAACAAGGCAAGGCTGTCCCCTCTCCCCATACTTATTCAATATAGTACTTGAAGTTCTAGCCAGACTAATAAGACAACATAAGGAGATTAAGGGGATAGAAATTGGAAAGGAAGAAGCCAAGCTCTCCCTATTTGCAGATGACATGATAGTATACATGAGTGACCCCCAAAATTCAACCAAGGAACTGATACAGCTTATAAAAACCTTCAGCAAATAGCAACATAGCAGGATACAAGATCAACTCAAAAAAATCAGTAGCCCTCCTATTTACAATAGACAAACAGGCTGAGAAGGAAATCAGAGATACATCACCCTTTCCAATAGCCACAAATGATATAAAATACCTTGGGGTTACTCTAACTAAGCATGTGAAGGACCTATATGATAAGAACTTTAAGTGCCCGAAAACAGAAATTGAAGATGTCAGAAAATGGAAAGATCTCCCATGCTCATGGATAGGCAGGTTTAACATAGTAAAAATGGCGATCTTACCAAAATCAATCTGCAGATTCAATGCAATACCCATCAAATTACCAACACAATTCTTCACAGATCTGGAAAGAATGATACTCAACTTCATATGGAAAAACAAAAAACCCAGGATAGCCAAAAGAATCCTGTACAATAAAACAACATCTGGAGGATTCACAATCCCCAAACTCAAGCTCTACTATAGAGCTACCATAATAAAAACAGCTTGGTACTGACATAAAAAACAACATGTGGACCAATGGAATCGAATTGAAGATCCTGACATTAACCCACACACCTATGAGCATATAATTTTTGACAAAGAAGCCAAAATGTACAATGGAAAAAAGAAAGCATCTTCAACAAATGCTGCTGGCATAAATGATGTCAATGTGTAGAAGGCTACAAATAGATCCATATCTGTCACCCTGCACAAAACTTAAGTCCAAGTGGATCTAAGACCTCAACATAAATCCAGTTACTCTGAACCTGATAGAAGAGAAAGTAGGAAGTACTCTTGAACGCATTGGCACCAGAGATCAAGTTCTAAATATAACACCAGTAGCACAGACACTGAGAGAAACAATCAATAAATGGGACCTGTTGAAACTGAGAAGCTTTTGTAGAGCAAAGGACAGGGTCAACAAGACAAAGCGACAGCACACAGAATGGGAAAAGGTCTTCACCAACCCCACATCTGACAGAGGGCTGATATCCAGAATATATAAAGAACTCAAGAAATTAGACATCAAAATGCCCAACAGTCCAATTAAGAAATGGGCTACAGAACTAAACAGAGAATTCTCCACAGAGGAAGCTCAAATGGCTGAAAGACATTTAAGGAATTGCTCAACATCCCTAATTATCTGGGACATGCAAATCAAAACGACACTGAGATACGATCTTACACTGGTCAGAGTGGCTAAGATCAAAAACACAGAAGACAGCTTATGCTGGAGAGGATGTGGAGCAAGGGGAACTCTCCTTCCACTGCTGGTGGGAATGCAAGCTTGTACAGCCACTTCCTTAGAAAATTGGGAATCCATCTCCCCCAAGACCCAGCTGTAGCACTCTTGGGCATATACCCAAGGAATGTTCAATCATACCACAAGGGCATTTGCTCAGCTATGTTCATATCAGCATTGTTTGTAATAGCTAGAACCTGGAAACAACCTAGATGCCCTTCAACTGAAGAATGGATAAAGAAAATATGGTACATATACCCAATGGAGTACTACTCAGCAGAGAAAAACAATGACATCATGAGGTTTGCAGGCAAATGAATGGATCTAGAAAAAATCATCCTGAGTGAGGTAACCCAGACTCAGAAGGACAAACATGGTATGTACTCACTCATAGGAGGATACTAGATGTAAAACAAAGATGACTAGACTGCTACACAACTCCAGGGAGGCTACCTAGAAAACAGGACCCTAGGAAAGACACAGGGATCACCCAATGACACAGAAATGGATGAGATCTACATGAACAACCTGGACGACAGTGGGAGTAATGAAGCGCAAGATTTGAGGGAAAGAAAGCTTAGGGGAGATGGAGATCCCAGCTGGATCAAGAACAGAAAGGGAGAATGAGGAATAACAGACCAAGATAAATGAAGACTACATGAAAGACTACAGAAATAGGCAGAGTGCTAGAGAGGTCCCCACAAATCCACAATGATACAGCCTCTATAGACTGCTGACAATGGTTGAGAGAAAGCCTCATCTGACCTAGACTGATGATCAGATGGCCAAACACCCTAACAGTTTTGCTGGAACACTCATCCAATAACTGATGGAAGTGGATGCAGAGATCCTCAGCCAGGCCCCAGGTGGAGCTCCAGGTGTCCAATTGTGGAGAAAGAGGAGGGACTGTAGGAGTGTGAATTGTTGAGACCAAGATTGGAAAAAGCACAGGGACAAATAGCCAAAAGAATGGAAGCACATGAATTATGAACCAAAGGCTGTGGAGCCCCCAGCTGGATCAAGCCCCCTGGATAAGTGAGACAATTGAATTGCTTGGGATGCATCTAGGCTGTGGAACCGGGACCTGTCTTTGGTGCATAAGCTGGTTGTTTGGAACCTGGGCTTACACAGGGACACTTTGCTCAGCCTGGAAGGAGGGCCTAGACCTTCCCAGAACCCATGGCTGATATGTAAAATTAAAACACAAATATAATAATAATGATTTTTTAAAAATTAAAAAAGAAAAAATTATTGGTTTGTCTTACAAAATTGAGGAGGAAAGATACTAAAGGCATCATTTTTTTTTCATGTTTCTACTCAGAAGCTTTAGATGTATAACAAGCGTACTGATCATATGTTACAATGACAGCATGCTGGACAGTGAATATCCACTTTGTTTACAAAGCAGGCCATATTTGTCCCTGTGTGCTGACTTCTGAAACGTGTGTGTAGCTAAAGGAATAAAAATAATAAATCAGTTGTTTCCAATATGGAGTAGCGACACACTAGCTTTGCATTTCTTTTAAATATGTGTTAAAATCTATGTATTTTCTTGGGCAGTAATTAAAGCATACAATATATGGTGACTATTTGAAGCATTCCTGAGTGTTGCCCAGTAAATATTTGTCAATGGGCTATTTACAACATAACTGGTAAATAAAATGGACTTGGGACATTATAAACTCTTTATTAGCTTGCTAGTCCTGTCCTTTATTTCATTTTTGTCATTCATGATCTTGTAGCAAATGACTCATTCCACAGTGTCACCAAGACTTCAAGGGATTTAAAATTGCAAATTAAATCCAAGGGTGTCCTCACCATTCTAAATCCCATGTCTCACATTTTAGCAGTAATATACCTAACAGAAAAGTAAATTTACTTCAGAATGGATATTTGATTGAATCTGGGTGCTAACTTACATAGTAAATTCTGAATCTATAAAATTAAATGCACTTTTTAAAAAACAACTCAGTGGATTTCCATTTTCTATTTTGCAACATGTAGCAAGTTCTAAATATCTCTGTCACTCTTTTCAGTTTTCAGGGTTAAACAATAAAGAATTAGAATTATTCCCTTAAATTTCACCAATTCTATGTATTTGAGAAGTATACTAGTTGGAGAAAAACTGAAAATGAAAGAAAAGCCAATTATCAGTTGTCACAATTTAAATTAAACAAACAGCTGGCCAAGTCTGTTTACCTTTGCAACAGCATGTGCTACAAGGATAGCCAATGGTCATGTTTGATTGGCTGAAAACAGTCATTGTCAAACTACCTCAGTAGGGCCCAAAGTGGGTATGAAGGACCTTATCACAGTTACTTTCATAATAATGCTCATCCTTCCCAGGATCCTTTGCTGGATTCTGAGTGACATGTGTGCTTACTGCAGATTAAGTGCTGATGAGGAGCTAAGAGCTCAGCTGTATCCACACAGGAACTGATGAAAAGCACTCCGATGCTGTTCTTGTTTGTGTGCATTTTGTTTATTTAAGAAATAGTTACATTTCACAAGAAGCATATTGTTTCTGTAATAAGTAATAGATGATAAATAATATGTAAGATGTTTGTTTTTTTAATAAAATAGCTTTCTAACTTACTGATTTTAATCTACAATAGGAAAACCTCAAGAGACATGTCATACAAACAAATACTCAATAGGATCCTCAAAAATATTTTAGTAGTAAAGATAACTTTGAGAATAAACCATAAAGCCATCTTCCTCAAAAACAGTATAAATAATTAACCTATAAAATTACTTTGTATGTATGCATAATTTTTTTTACAAAAAGCTCATTTTTCACTCTGAGCTGGTGGCCCCTGACTTTCAGTGTGCCAGTCCAATATTACATAAGCTTGACACCCTTCATTCCACATATTTATTTTATTTATTGAGTGGAGGACAAGTTGCTGGAATGGGTTCTCATCTTCTACCATGTAAGACCTGGAGACTGAACTGAGGTGGCCAGGTTTGGCTGGAAGTGCCTTTACCCACTGAGTCATCTCACTGGCCCAACACACACGTGCATTAAACATGAACCATCTATAAACTCCCTGAAGACAAAATCATCTTTTTTTTTAAACCAAGGAATCTGATACTACCAAAGTCTGAGGTATATCTCTTTTGGATGTCTTAAAGGTTAAACCCTAGATGTAAAGCAATTTACTATGAATAAAAGCTCTTCTAGGCTGTAGCCAGAGTTCATCTGAGTAGACAGGCTTTCAGATTCTAACTCCCACCTTAAATTTATGAGCATTAATTTAAATAATGTCTACAAGAGAACCTGCCAATCACACATACTTCCAAGATAATTATGCCATACAAAATTTGTCCTCAAATATGAGATGCTTTGCTAATGATTGACTTCCTGACTTCACCAAAACTATTATCTAAAATTTCCCTTCCCTTACACTTCATATAGTGGGAAAACTTACTGCAGAGCACTAAGGTTAACAAGAGAGCCCATATATTTTCTCTAACTCAAGAACATCATTCAAAACCTTCCCATCAGTCAGCAGTCCTTGTTGTCCAGAATTTTCTATCAGCATGTAAGTATGTTGAGATTTCTCCCATGTGGAATTTTCTTTGCTCATCATTCCATTTCACTGCCCAGCTGTGCCCATCTTCATGTCTATTGTATAATATAACATATTATATTATTGAAGGAAGTTACATTATACAATATCTGTGACATACTGCATCTAATTCCCTTCTTTCAACCTCACTCCAGTGAGGATTTCCCCCTATGTTTGTCAGTGTCACCAATGACCTTTGAACAATCTACTTGTTAATTCCCAGATTGTCACTGATCTTTCGGTTGCTTTTTACACAGGTCACCCTTTATTTCTACCCCAAAGACCTTCAACATTAGACTTTTGAAACACCTTTTGGGGATTTTCTTCTGTATTTGTCAATCTGTCTTCATTTTTCTAACCTTCTGAAAGCTGAGTGCTTCAAATTTCAATTCTTAGACCACTTTCCTCTCCCAAATTAGAATCAGTTGCTTATTTAGTCTGTGATTTTTTCTAAAATCTTTATTAGTGCATATTTATTGTGTAAAATAATGTTTTCTTAGTACTAGTCACTTGGCTGAGGTCCATTACAACATTTTCATTCAGCTATAGAAGGCAAGTTTGACCATATTAGCCCCTGCTCTTCCAAAACAGACCATCTTCTGCTTTCACATATATGCACACAAAGCTTTCCCATGACATTTGTCTTTCTGGGTCTGGTTTATTTCACTTAACTTGATGATCCATTTTCATGCAAACTATATATCATTCACTTTATAGATGAATAAATCCTATTGTCTAATAAACAGCATTTTAACTTATTATTCATTTGATAGACACCAAGGCTGATTCCACATTGTACTTTTTGTGAATAATGCAGCAAAAAACATAGGCATGTAAGTATCTGTATAATATACTGACTTAGATTCATTCAGATTGATTTTCTGTAATGGAGACTTGGATAAGATAGTTCTAGTTTGACATTTTAAAAAAATCACTTTTCTCTAATGGCTATACTAAGGATGCATAAGCACTCTTAGCCCCCTGCATTCTCAAAGGGATTTGTTTGTTTAACTGTTATTGTTGTTTTAAATGGCCATTCTAAGGTAAGATGTTGCCTCAGTATACTTTTGATTTGCATTTCATGATGGTTAAGTATGATCAACACTCTTCCATATATTTATTGACTACATTAGTATTTTGTCTTTGAAAACTGATGAATTCTTGGTCTCATCTACTTACTGTATGGTGGGGGTAAGTCATGGTATTTAAATTTTTAGTGGCTTAGCTGGAAGGTGATGATGGCACATACCTTTAATCTTAGCAGTAGGCAGGCAGAGGTAGGTAGATCTCTGAGTGCAAGGCCAACCTGGTCTATAGAGTGAGTTCCAGGAGAGCCAGGGCTACACAGAGAAACTCTGTGTTGTAGAATATTAGTTTAAGCTCTGTTACATTTGTTTATGCTGTGGAATGTTTGTTTAATGATGCAAAGATGTATTGCATTCTTTTATGTTGTGTATTTGTTTAACTCTGTGAAGCTATGTTACTTTGCCTGCCTAAAACACCTGATTAATCTAATGAAGTGAACAGCCAATCCCTAGGCAGGAGAGGGATAGGTGAGGCAGCCAGGCAAAAAACAATAAATCGAAAGAGAAAAAGAGAAGGGGGGGAGCAAGAACATGAGAAGGAAAGGATGATGCCAGGGGCCAGTCACCCAGCCACACAACTAGTCACAGAGTAAGAAGGCAAGAAAGACACATAAAATAAAGAAAGATAAAAAGCACAGAGGCAAACTGTAGAAGAAGAGAAAACAGGGTTAATTTAAGAAAAGCTATCTAGAAACAAGTCAAGCTAAGTAAGTAAGTATACTTATTCATAAGTAAGAGTGAGTCTCTGTGCATTTACTTGGGAGCTGGGTGGCAGGCCCCCAAAGAGTAAGAATAAAAAAAAAATACAACACTGTCTCAAAAAAAGAATAGGTGCTTATATTAAAATATTAAGCCCCCATGAAATGTATAGCTGACAACATGTTCTATTGTATAAGCTATCTCTCCACTACCTTAATTCATTTACTATTTTAAATGTCATTTGTCATTTCTTTCAGTTATTTCTTGAATCATTAGTCCTTTTCAGAAAGACATTGCCTGGACCCACATCTCTACTTATTGTCCCTATGTTTTCCTCTAGCGGTTTCAGATTTTTAAGTATTATGTTAAAGTTTTGATCCATTTGTGCTTATTTTTGTACAGAACTATTTTATCCAAATCTTCATTCCAGAAAAATAAATCTAGATGAAACCAAGGCTATATATTATCCAGCCTTGGTTTCATCTAGATTTACTGATTTTAAAGGAATTCTTTCAGTTTTCCTCATTTAGTACAATGTTGGCTGTTCATTATGTTGAGTCTGCTTCTCAATCTAATACTTCCAATTTCTTCATACCCACTATCATGAAAAGATGTTAAACTTTGTCATGGTCCTTTACCTATGGAGCTGTTCATGTAATTTCTGCTACTTATTCTATTTATGTGCTGTATTTATGTGTATGTTGACTCACCCTTGCATCTCTAGATAAAGCCAACTTTTACATCAATTGGTCTTTCAAATATGCTACTCAATTCAATTTTAATATCAAGTGTTGTGTGCATGTTAATTAAGAAATTGGTATATAGTTTGGTTTTGTTTTGTTTGGTTTGGTTTTGGTTTGATTTGGTTATATACTTACCTGTTTTTCATGTTGAGCCAATACCAGCTTCATAAAATAAATCCATTAGCATTCTTTCCCTATGTTATGTAATAACTTAAGAATCACTGATGCTGATTTTATATTCGATGTCTGCTAGAATCCATAGGTCCTTAATCTTTTATACTTTGGTGACTTGCTCAAGGGATATGGCTCATTGGTTAAAGTGTGGGTTGCACAATCATGAGTACTTATGTTTGGATCCACACATAAAAACCAGGCATGATGGTGTACCTGTAATCGAAGTCATAGGAGGCAGACCCAGGATAATCCCAGGGGTTCACTAGCAGCCACTCTAGCCAGTTTTTGAGTTCCAGGTTCAGTGACACTGTCTCAAAACAGAGTGGGAAATAGTGGAAGGCACCCATTTTTACTCTGTCTTAGAGTAGCATACAAATTTCTGTGCAATTGTAAGAGGCTTTATTGCTGCTTCACCCTGATTGCTCATCTGGATTTTTTTAATGTCCTCTTGATCTAATTTGGTGTGTTATATTCTAGAAACTCACCAGCTTCCTATACATTTTAAAATTTATTTCAATATAGATTTTCAAAGTGAGCCTCTGAATTTAATTGGTATCTACTGAAAGGTAAGATCACTAATTTTAGCAGTTTGTGCTGTGGGATGTTCTGTATGTTAAATGTGTTGCTCTGATGGGTTAATAAATAAAACACTGATTTGCCAGTAGCCAGGCAGGAAGTATAGGTGGTAGAAGGAGAGAGGAGAATTCTGGAAACAGAAGGTTGAGTCAGAGAGACGCTGCCTACTGCCACCATGAGTACCAACATGTAAGATACTGGTAAGCCACAAGCCATATGACAAGGTATAATTAATAGTTTTGAGTTAATTTAAGATGTAACAACTAGATAACAAAAAGCCTAAGCCATTAGGCCAAACAGTTTAAATAATATAAAAGTCTGTGTGTTTATTTTATAAATGGGCTACAGGACTGCCAGGGCTTGGCTGGAGCTGAAGAAAAACTCTCTAGCTAAAGGTTTGGCTCTTCTCTTTTAGTTAAAGGGTTACCAGTCTTTTTAATATCTTCAAAGAACCACCACCATCTTGTTGATTTTTTTTCCATCTTGACACAATTTTATTAACTTCAACTCTGATCTTCTTTACTTCTTTACTTCTATTGCTTTAGGTTGGCTTTTTCTTGTTTTTCTAAACTTCTGAAACAATGTGATTTATGTCCTGAAGATGTCTGTTCTTTTATTCAGAAATTCACAAATATGAAATGTCTTTACTATATACCAAAGATTCTAGTAGTTGCATTTTCACTTTCATACTTTAATTTTTTAATTTTCTCCTTGATCTCTTCAATGATACATTGATAATTTGAGTGTGTTATTTAATATACAGGTCTTTATATAGTTTATATAGTTTCCCCCTGCTTATTATTTTGTTCCATTATGATTTTATGAGTTTCAAGAAATTGATCCTTTTGTATATTTTATTACTTCCATTATTATGTGATCTATTGTGGTGAAGGTTCCATGGTGCTGAATTGAATATTTATTCTTTATCTTTTGAGTGAACTACTCAATAGATGTTGGTAAACTCCATTTGATCTAAGATATAGTTTAATTCTAACATCTATTGGTTGATTATTATCTGATCTGTTGGTGTGAGGATAACATTAAAGTTACCTACCCACTCTTACTGTATCTAGTCCTGTCTGTTCATTTATGAGTAGTGGTGGGTTTTGGTTTGGTTTTTTCATGACAAAATTGCTCTTTGTAACAGCCCTCAGTATCCTAGAACTCACTTTGTAGAACAGGATGGCCTTCAACTTACAGAGATATGCCTGCCTCTGCCTCCTGATCAAAGGTATGCACTATCATGCCTGGTAGTGGTGGGTTTTTTTTTAATGGGATTAGATGAACTATAATGTTCAGCACATGTTTATAATTGTGCTAAAATTTTGTCGATATAAGCTTCCTTTCCTTAAATCTTCTAACTTTGGCTTGAAGTCTTTTTTTATATGCAGATAGATACTGTTACTTATTTACAGCTTTCATGTACTTAGCATAACTTTTCCCATCTTAATGCTTTCAGCCTCTGTGTACCTGAAGACAAATTATTGGATCTTACACCTTAATCTAATAGCTAGTTTGAATATTTTCAGTGGATATTTGAAAGAATTAACCTTTGGGACTATTAGGGGATACTTGTTAATTCAATTGATGTTGATTGTAAGACAAATTGCTAAATGGTCTTATTAATAAAAACAAAAACCTGGAGCCAGATATTTGGGTGAAAACCAAGAGATCAAAGGAATAGGACAAGCCACAGCCAACCTCACCTGACTGACTACTCAGCATCCAAAGAGATCTACTTCTTGTATGCCCATGTCTAGATGCCTTCCTGTCCCTGCCCTGTACTTCCTCTCTCCACCTAGCTACATCGCTTCCTTTTTCTGACCAGCTCCATAACTTCCTGTCTGTCTGTACAGACCTCCAGACCACCATGGTTAATGCATGGATTAAAGGCCTGTGCCACCATGCCTGGCTCTGTTCCCAGTGTTGCCTTGAACTCACAGAGATGTGGATGGATCTCTACCTCCCAAATGATAGGATTAAAGGTATGTGCTACCATTGCCTGATTTCTATGTTTAGTGGCTGGCTTTTTCCTCTGATCCTCAGACAAGCTTTATTGGGATACACAGATACAATATCACCATAGTTGATGGCTCTCTTCTTGGTTAATTCAAGTACTGTTTTTTTTTTCTTCATCCTATGAAAGATTGATGATTCACTAAGTTGAACATGTTTGATTCTTTCTTAGGTTTCATTTGCTCACCCATTCCTCTTATACCTACGATCCTTTAAGAACCTTCTATAATAACAGGTTATTGCTATTAATGGTTTTACTTTGTTTTTAATATGAAGATCTTTATCCATTAATTTTAAAAGATAACTTTGATGAATATAATAATCTTTGTTGGCAGTTATTTACTCTTAAGGCTTGAAATATTACTACATTTTTTTTCACCTTTAATATTTCTCCTGAAAAGTCTCTGATGAGTTTCTTTTGTAAGCAGCTGGTGTTCTCTTGTAACTTTTAATAATGTATGATTTATTTGTAGTCTTTTACCCTTTGATTATAGTATATCTTAGGGAGGTTCTTTCCTAGCTTTGTCTACTTGAGGTTCTAAACGTCTTTTGTACTTTTATGACTGTTTTAGTTAGGGTTTCTATTGCTATGAAGAGATAATCTGACCACGACAACTCTAATAATTGAAAACATTTTATAGGGGTGGTGGCTTACAGTTTCAGAGGTCCAGTCCATTATCATGGTAAGGGGCATGGTGGCATGCAAGCAAATGTGGTGCTAAAGTAGTAGCTAAGATTTCTACATCTTGCAAGCAACAGGAAGTCACCTGAGACTCTGGGTGGTATCCTGAAGATAGAAAACCTCAAAGCCTACCTCCACAGTGACACACTTCCTCTAACAAGGCCATACCTATTCCAACAAAGCCACACCACCTAATAGTGCCACTTCTTATGAGACTATGGGGGCCAACTACATTCAAATTACCACAGTTCCATATTTCTGCATAGATCTATGCCTTTTGTTTGTATCTCAACCTCTTCTAAGAACTCCATAGAATCTTAGTTTTTGTCTCTTGATCATGTCTCAGGATTCTTCAAAGTTGTAATAATGCCTGACCTTTTTGCTTTATTTCTATCTAAATACAATCTTTTCTTAACCTTATCTTTCATCCTTGATATGATGAGAAATAATAGGGAAAGAACACATAAAATGATTGTAGAGTAAGACAGAACAATCAGAAACATAAACAAGATGAAAACTAAAACAAGAAAGTTTAAAATTTTAAATTATAAATTAAAATAAAAGACAACATATGCTGGATATGCTGGCACATGCCTGTATTCCTAGTGTTACTATCAATATGGGTATAGGCCAGGTGGCCCAATTCTTGGCCTCTCATCCAAAGAATTGAAAATAATGACTCACATAGATTGTATAAGAAACAACATACCTTCATATGTTGCAAAGCCAAAATACAAATTACAGAGGATACACTGTAGACCGATCAACAATGAGCCATATGAGGGAGAATCCTTAAGCCCTATCATTGTTTGGGAGCTTCCTTTTAGAGAGCACAAGAGAAGATGTTTCATTACTAAGGGGCATAGTAAGAGTGGTTCTGTTATTATTGATAAAGTAGAATATATATATATATATATATATATATATATATATATATATATATTCCCTTCTCATTGCACATATGATTTTGCTCACTTGCACTCCCTATTAAAAAAGGCATAAGATGATATATAGTGGATGTTCCCTAACACCAAAGGACACAGTTTCACCTTAATTACACATCCACTCAAAGCAGTTTAGGGTGATCAGCCTTTCTGTTCTTCATACCCAGATACATTGGAAGTATAATTAAACTGAAACTATAAATTTGATTGTGAGTAGTGGTGAAACTTAGACTATCATTCAGATATGGAAGTATATAAGATCCGATGCAGATGGGGATTGAATGTGTGCGTGTGTGTTTGTGTGTGTGTGTGTGTGTGTGTGTGTGTGTGTGTGTGTGTGTGGTGCGCAAAGGTGAAGGAATCAGGCTGACAAGCACATTACACAGGGAGAGTATACATAACCAAAACCAAATAGATTCCTAAACTAGGCCAACTCCTATGCCTGCCCACCTCACCAGCACTCTGACAAGCTACAACAGGATTTCTATGAGTTTGCTTACAGCTTAGGATATCCAACAAGACCCTGTCTCAAAATAAAAATTATAACAATTATTAATATTTCTTCCTTGCCAGGACAACTCTGGATTCACCTGTTCCATGAGTTGTCATTTGCAGTGGCAGCAGGAAAGCAGCTCCTGTCATTCTGGAGTCCAAATAGGTTAGAATAGAATGGGCTCCACGTGGTCTACTCTGTTTTCTTTCCTCCCTGCCGAGTTGAATTCCTGTACAGAAGCCGTCTTCAAGCTGTCTATTGTCTCCAAATGTGCGTGATGATCCCTTATCTCAATGCCTGTCCTGCTAGCTTGTCTCCAGCATGTTGTCTGGTTATTCTGTACATCCATGTATATCATCAAAGCCCAAAGCTTTTCTTGTTGTTGTTTTGTTTTTGAGACAGGGTTTCTCTGTGTAGCTTTGGCACCTTTCCTAGAACTCACTCTGTAGCCTAGGCTGGCCTCAAACTCACAGAGATCCTCCTGCCTCTGCCTCCTGAGTGCTGGGATTAAAGGCATGCACCACCACTGTCTGGCTCTCAGAACTTTTAAAGGAGCTAAGTTCATCTTTACAGCCAGATTCCCTCCTCTTTCTGCCCACTGGCTTTCTTCCATTCTCTGGCCTTTCCTTCAGCATTTCCTAAGTAAGACAGCTCCCATCCCCTGGGTCTGTAGTGATTCTCCAAGTCATCATGGCCTTGGCCAGCGGAGGGGGACAAGGTTTGGGGAGAGAACAGGACTGAAACTTGCTTCTCTCTCTGGACTTACTCCCTACTCTGTCCTACTGGGAGTACAGCAGACCATTCCAGTGACTACCTCACATGCACATGTATTTTTTTTTTCAGTTCATTCTCCACCTATTCCTTATTCCTAACAATATGTATACATACAGGTGCATTTTCCAACTGTTATGAAGGTTGCTTGTTTAAGGCGTAAAATTTCTTTCAAACTCTCATAAAGATCTATTTCAATGACCATATATGATATTGTAAAGTGTTTACTTCTGACCAATTTTCTGTTCTTTCAGGTTTGTAGTCCCACTGGCATGAGATAATTTTCCCTATTCTCTAACATTTGGGGCAGCATTATGTGTTAGGGTCTGTTGTGTGTTTTATTGAAATATGTTATTGTTTTCGTCCCCACCCCCAGTCCACTCACAAAATTTATTCTATTTCCCCTTCTCAGGAAGATCCATGCCCACCCCCACTTCTCCTCTTTAACTTCTCTGGGCCTATGGATTATAGTGTGATTATCCTTTACTTAAGAGCTACTATCCACTCATAAGTGAGTACATAACATGTTTGTCTGTCTGGGTCTGGGTTTCCTCACTCAGAATGATTTTTTTCTAGTTCCATCCATTTGCATGCAAATTTCATGATGACATTTTTTTCTAACAGCTATGTAATAAATATTCCATTGTGTAAATGTACCACGTTTTCTTTATCCATTCTTCATTTGAGAGATACCTAGGTTGTTTCAAGTTTCTAGCTGTTATAAATAAAGTGGCTATGGGCATAGTTAAGCAAGTGTCATTGAGGAAGGATGGGTGTCTTTTAGAATAGGCCCAAAAGTGTTATGGCTGGGTCTTGAGGTAGATCAATTCCAAATTTTCTGAGGAACACCCACATTGATTTTCATACGAGCTGTATAAGTTTTCACTCTCACCAGCAATGGAGGACAGTTGCCTTTGCTCCACAACCTTGCCAGCATGAGCTGTGACTTGTGTTTTTGATCTTATCTATTCTGGCAGATTTTTGTCTTTCTTTCATTTATTATAATGTGTTTTAATTTTATATATCAGCCATGGGTTCCCCTGTCATGCGCCCTCCCACCACCACCACCACCACCTTCACCCCAGCGCCTCCCCTCCATTCCCATGTCCTCCAGGACCAAGACACCCCTGGGGAATCATTTAAACTTGGTGGATTCAGTACAGGTAGGTCCAGTCCCCTTCTTCCAGGCTGAGCATGTGTCACTGTGTAAGCCCAAGGTTCCAAAGAGCCAGCTCATGCACCAAGGACAGGTCCCGGTCCCACAGCCTGGGAGACTCACAAACAGTCCAAGCTATTCAATTGTCTCACTTATCCAGAGGGCCTGATCCAGCTGAGGGCTCCACAGCCTTTGGTTCATAATCCATGTGCTTCCATTCGATTGGCAATTTGTCCTTGTGCTTTTTGGAATCTTGCATTCAACAATACATGCTCTTGCAGTCCCTCCTCCTTCTCGACAGTTGGACACCTGGAGCTCCACCTGGGGCCTGGCTGAGGATCTCTGCATCTACTTCCATCAGTTATTGGATGAGAGTTCCAAGACGACTGCTAGGGTTTTTAGTCATCTGATCAACAGACTAGGTCAGATCAGGCTCACCCTCAACCACTGCCAGCAGTCTATAGAAGATATATCATTGTGGATTTCTGGGGACCTCTCGAGCACTCTGCCTATTCCTGTTCGCATGTGGTCATCATTTATCATGGTTTGTTATTCCTCGTTCTCCCTTTCTGTTCTTGATCCAGCAGGGATCTCCTGCTCCCCTAAGCTTTCTTTCCCTCAAATCTTCCCCTTCATTACTCCCACTGATGTCCAGGTTGTTCATGTAGATCTCACCAATTTCTCTGTCATTGGGTGATCTCTGTGTCTTTCCTAGGGTCCCGTTTTCTAGGTAGCCTCCCCGGAGTTGTGTAGCAGTCTAGTCATCTTTGTTTTACATCTAGTATCCTCCTATGAGTGAGTACATACCATTTTGTCCTTCTGAGTCTGGGTTACCTCACTCAGGATGATTTTTTCTAGATCCATTCATTTGCCTGCAAACCTCATGATGTCATTGTTTTTCTCTGCCAAATAGTACTCCATTGGGTATATGTACCATGTCTTTTTATCCATTCTTCATTTGAAGGGCATCTAGGTTGTTTCCAGGAACTGGCTATTACAAACAATGCTGATATGAACATAGCTGAGCAAATGCCCTTGTGGTATGATTGAGCATTCCTTGGGTATATGCCCAAGAGTGCTAAAGCTGGGTCTTGGGGGAGATGGATTCCCAATTTTCTAAGGAAGCACCATATTGATTTCCAAAGTGGCTGTACAAGCTTGCACTCCCACCAGTAGTGGAGGAGAGTTCCCCTTGCTCCACATCCTCTCCAGCATAAGCTGTCTTCTGTGTTTTTGATCTTAGCCACTCTGACTGGTGTAAGATGGTATTTCAGAGTCGTTTTGATTTGCATTTCCTGGATAATTAGGGATGTTGAACAATTCCTTAAATGTCTTTCAGCCATTTGAGCTTCCTCAGTGGAGAATTCTCTGTTTAGTTCTATAGCCCATTTCTTAAGTGGACTTTGGGCATTTTGATGTCTAATTTCTTGAGTGCTTTATATATTCTGGATATCAGCCCTCTGTCAGATGTGGGGTTGGTGAAGACCTTTTCCCATTCTGTATGCTGTTGCTTTTTCTTGTTGACCGTGTCCTTTGCTCTACAAAAGCTTCTCAGTTTCAACAGGTCCCATTGATTGACTGTTTCTATCAGTGTCTGTGCTAATTGTGTTATATTTAGAAAGTGATCTCTGGTGCCAATGCATTCAAGACTACTTCCTACTTTCTCTACTATCAGGTTCAGAGTAGCTGGATTTATGTTGAGGTCTTTGATCCACTTGGACTTAAGTTTTGTGCATGGTGACAGATATGGATCTATTTGCAGCCTTCTACACATTGACATCCAGTTATGCAAGCACCATTTGTTGAAGATGCTTTCTTTTTTCCATTGTATATTTTTGGCTTCTTTGTCAAAAATTTTGAGTTCATAGGTGTGTGGATTAATGTTAGGGACTTCAATTCGATTCCATTGGTCCACATGTTGGTTTTTATGCCAATACCAAGCTATTTTTATTATGGTAGCTCTGTAGTATATCTTGAGGTCGGGGATTGTGAATCCTCCAGAGGTTGTTTTATTGTAAAAGATTCTTTTGGCTATCCTGGGGTTTTGTTTTTCCATATAAAGTTGAGTATTATTCTTTCCAGATCTGTGAAGAATTGTGTTGGTAGTTTGATGGGGATTGCATTGAATCTGCAGATTGATTTTGGTAAGATCGCCATTTTTACTATGTTAATCCTGCCTATCCATGAGCATGGGAGATCTTTCCATTTTCTGACATCTTCTTCAATTTCTTTTTTCAGGGACTTAAAGTTCTTGTCATAAAGGTCTTTCACATGCTTAGAGTAACCCCAAGGTATTTTATATCATTTGTGGCTATTGTAAAGGGTGATGTATCTCTGATTTCCTTCTCAGCCTGTTTGTCTATTGTATATAGGAAGGCTACTGATTTTTTTGAGTTGATCATGTAAACTGCTATGTTGCTATTTGCTGAAAGTTTTTATAAGCTGTATCAGTTCCTTGGTTGAATTTTGGGGGTCACTCATGTATACTATCATATCATCTGCAAATAGGGAGAGCTTGGCTTCTTCCTTTCCAATATGTATCCCCTTAATCTCTTTATGTTTTCTTATAGCTCTGGCTAGAACTTCCAATACTATATTGAATAAGTATGGGGAGAGGGGACAGCCTTGCCTTGTTCCTGATTTCAGTGGTATTGCTTTGAGTTTTTCTCCATTTAATTTGATGTTGTCTGTTGGCTTGCTGTAAATTGCCTTTATTATGTTTAGGTGTGTTCCCTGTATTCCTGATCGCTCCAAGACCTTTATCATGAAGGAGTGTTGGATTTCGTCAAATGCCTTTTCTGTATCTAGTGAGATGATCATGTGGTTTTTTTCTTTCAGTGTATTTATATGGTGTATTACATTGACAGACTTTCGTATGTTGAACCACCCTTGCATCTCTGGGATTAAGCCTAATTGATCATGTTGGATAACTGTTTTGATGTGTTCTTGAAGTCTGTTTCCCAGAATATTATTGAGTATTTTTGCATCAATGTTCATGAGGGAGATCGGTCTGTAGTTCTCTTTCTTTGTTGCATCTTTGTTTGGTTTAGGAATCAGGGTAATTGTAGCCTCATAGAAGGAGTTTGGTAATATACCTTCTGCTTCTATTGTGTGGAACAATTTAAAGAGTATTGGTATTAAGTCTTCTTTGAAGATCTGGTAGAATTCTGCAGTGAAACCATCATGTCCAGGGCTTTTTTTGGTTGGGAGACTTTTAATGACTGATTCTATTTCCTTAGGTGTTATTGGACTATTAAATGGTTTATCTGGTCTTGATTTAACTTAGGTATGTGGTACCTATCCAGAAAATTTTCCATTCCTTTTAGATTTTCCAGTTTTGTGGAGTAGGGTTTTTTGAAGTATGACCTGATGATTCTCTCGATTTCCTCATTGCCTGTTGTTATGTCCTCCTTTTCATTTCTGATTTTGTTAATTTGGATGCTCTCTCTCTGTCTTTTGGTTAGTTTGGATAAGGGCTTGTCTATCTTGTTTATCTTCTCAAAGAACCAACTCTTTGTTTCATTAATCCTTTGTATTGTTCTCTTTATTTCTATTTTATTGATTTCAGCTCTCAATTTGATAATTTCCTGGCATCTGTTCCTCCTGGGAGACCTTGCTTCTTCCTGTTCCAGAGCTTTCAGGTGTGCTGTCAAGTCACTAGCATGAGATTTCTCCAGCTTCTTTATGTGGGCATTCAGTGCTATGAATTTCCCTCTTAGCACTGCTTTCATAGTGTCCCTTAAGTTTGTGTATGTGGTGTATTCATTTTCATTGATCTCTAGGAAGTTTTTAATTTCTTTCTTTATTTCTTCCTTAACCCATTGGTGATTCATTTGAGCATTATTTAGTTTCCATGAGATTGTATGTTTTCTGTAGTTTTTTCTGTTGTTGAAATCAAACTTTAAACCATGGTGGTCCAATAGAACACAGGAGGTTATTCCAATTGTTTTGTATCTGTTGAGATTTGCTTTGTGGCCAAGTATGTGGTCGATTTTAGAGAAGTTTCCATAGGGTGCTGAGAAGAAGGTATATTCTTTTTAGTTTGGGTGGAATGTTCTGTAGATATCAATTAAGTGCATTTGAGTCATAACATCAGTTAACTCCATTATTTCACTGTTAAGTTTCAATTTGGCCCATCTGTCCAGAGGTGAAAGTGGGGTGTTGAAGTCTCCCACTAGTAATGTGTGGGGTTTTATATGTGATTTAAGCTTTAGTAATGTTTCTTTTACATATGTGGGTGCCCTTGTGTTTGGGGCATAAATGTTCAGGATTGAGACTTCATCTTGGTGGATCTTTCCTGTGATGAGTATGTAATGTCCTTCATCATCTCTTTTGATTGATTTTAGTTTGAAGTCTATTTTGCTGGATATTAGGAAGGCTACACCAGCTTGCTTCTTAAGACCATTTGATTGGAAAGTCTTTCCCCAGCCTTTTATTCTTAGGAGGTGTCTGTCTTTGAATTTGAGGTGTGTTTCTTGTATGCAGCAGAAAGATGGATCCTGTTTTCGTATCCATTCTGTTAGTCTGTGTCTTTTTACAGGTGAATTAAATCCATTGATATTAAGGGATATTAATGACCAGTGATTGTTCGTTCCTGTTGGTATTTTTATTTTTTGGTGATAGTGTGTATGCACTTCTCTTCTTTGGGGTTTACTGCTGTGGTGTTATCTATTGGCTGTATTTTCATGGGTGTATCTGCCTTCCTTAGGTTGGAATTTCCCTTCTAGTGCTTTCTGTAGGGCTGGGTTTGTGGATGAGTATTGTTTAAATCTGGTTTTGTCTTGGAAGGTCTTGTTCACTCCATCTATGATGATTGAAAGTTTTGCTGGGTATACTAGTCTACGCTGGCATCCATGGTCTCTTAGTGTCTGCATTATATCTGTCCAGGTTCTTCTGGCTTTCAAAGTCTCCATTGAGAAATCGGGTGTTATTCTGATGGGTTTGCCTTTATAAGTCACTTGGCCTTTTTCTTTTGCTGCTCTTAATATTCTTTCATTATTCTGTATGCTTAGTTGTTTAATTATTATGTGGCAAGTGGACTTTTTTGGGGGGTGTAGTCTGTTTGGTGTTCTATAGGCTTCTTGTATCTTCATAGGCATTTCCTTCTTTAATTTGGGAAAGTTTTCTTCTATGATCTTGTGAAATATATTTTCTGTGCCTTTGAGTTGGTATTCTTCTCCTTCCTCTAACCCTATTATTCATAGGTTTGGTCTTTTCATGGTGTCCCAAATTTCTCAGCCATTTTGGGTCATGACTTTGTTGGTTTTAGTGATTTCTTTGACTGATGAATCTATTTCTTCTACCATATCTTCAACACCAGAGATCCTCCCTTCCATCTCTTGCATTCTGTTGGTTATACTTGCCTCTGAAGTTCCTGTTTGTTTACTCAGATTTTCTATTTCCAGCATTCCTTCTGCTAGTGTCTTCTTCACTTTTTCTATTTGCCTCTTCAGGTCTTGGACTGTCTCCCTTGCTTTTTCATGATTTTCTTTCAAGGACTTATTGTTTTCTTCTACTTTAATTGTCCTTTCCTCCAGTTTTTTATAGCATTCTTCCCATTTTTTGTTTGTCTGTTCCTCCACTTTATTTTTGATTTCTTCTATATAAGGCTCTAGCCTCTTCATGATGTTACTTATAAGGTTGTTTTCTTCTTCTTCTCCTTCTCCTTCTCCTTCTCCATCTCCTTCTTCTTCTTCTTCTTCTTCTTCTTCTTCTTCTTCTTCTTCTTCTTCTTCTTCTTCTTCTTCTTCTTCTTCTTCCACTCTGTGATGTTCAGTTCTAGCTGTTGGAGAAGGGCTAGGTTCTGGTGATGCTGTATTGTTCTTTATTTTTTTGTATGTTCTTCTGCCTTGACGTCTGCCCACCTCCTCTTGGGTTCGTTCTTCTTCTTATCAGTGTACTTGGTCCAGAGAGAGCTGACAGATTTAGGGAGCCTCTCTCTGGTCCAGATGGAAACTCTGGGCCAGATAGGAGCACTAGTCCAGATGAGAGTGCTGCCCGGATAGGAGCTGGGGGTGGGCCTGGACTCTGAGTCTCAGGAAGTCCCTGGGGTCTACTTATTTTGTCAAGATGGGAGTTCCTCTTCTCCAGATGGGAGTTCCTCTGGTCTCTGGTCCAGATGGGAGTTCCAGGGCAGGATGGAAGCTGGGGGCTGGTCTCTGATTCTCAGGAAGTGGCTGGGGTCTCGGGCAGATGGGTGTGGGGGCAGTGTGTGGAGCCTGCAGGGTCTGCCTGCAGTCTTGGAAAATGGGAGCCTTCCCGAAACTGGGGCCAAGTTGGTCAGGTCCTCCCAGAATGGCCTGTGTCGGTGGGACCCAGGGGCAGTTGTCTTTCTGGCTATAACCCCAGGCACTCACCTCTGGTCCAGATGGGAGTTCCAGGGCGGACAGGCTCTGGCAGCTTTAAGATGGAATCTCAAAGTAGTTTTGATTTGCATTTCCCTAATGGCTAAGGATGTTGAACATTTCTTAATGTGTTTCTCAGCCAATTGAAATTACTCTAATGAGAATTCTATATTTTAAATGTATCTCATTTTTAGTTGAATTGTCTGGTTTGTTAATGTCTATTTCTTGTGTTCTTTGTTTATTTTGGATATTAGCCCTCTATCAGATATAGAGTTGGTGAAAATATTTTTTCATTCTGTACACTGCCATTTTGTCTTATTGATGGTGTCCTTTGCCTTATAGAAACTTTACAGTTTCACAAGGTCCCATGTGTTGTCAGTTTTAGTGCCTGTACTATTAGTGTTCTGTTTAGGAAATTATCTCCTGTATCAATGTGTTCAAGGCTATTCCCTAACTTTCTCTTCTATCAGGTTCAATGTATCTGGTCTTCTGTTGAGGGATCAGGTAGGGGAGGGATTGAGGGAGAAACAACTGGAATAGATTAACATTTAGGGTATAAAGTAGAAAGTTCCTGGAACCTATGAGGGTGATCCTAGTGAGGACTCCCAGTAATGGAGGATATGGACCCTGAACTGGCCATCCTCCATACACAGGCTAGGCTCCCAGTGATGGCATTAGGACATCAAACCTGCCACAAAACCTTCAACCTTAATCTGCCCTGCCTTAAAGTTGTACTGTGGCAATGGTGGCTCATAGCTTGTGGGAGTGGCCAACTAATGACTGGTCTAATGAGGCCCAAGCCAAGCAAGGGATCCTATGCCTAACACTGCCAAAATAGCCATAATCTAGAAGTTAGATGGTTCAGAGACCTAGGATGGAAATGAACATGATAGACAAAAAAAAAAAAAAGTCAATGAAATGATTCCTAATGACATTCTGCTGTACTCATAGATCAGTGCTTAGTCCAATTATCATCAGAGAGACTTCATCCCCCAGCTGATGGGAGCAGATACAGAGACCCATAGTCACATATTAGGCAAAGCTCAGGGAACCCTGCAGAAGGGAGGGAGGAAGGATTGTAAGAACCGGAGGAGGACACCAGGAGAACATGTCACACAGAATCAACTAAGCTGGCCTCACAGGGACTCACAGAGACTGAAGTGGCAACCACAGAGCCTGCGTGGGTCTGTGCTAGGTCCTCTGCATACATGCTGTAGTTGTTTAGCTTCTGATTTTTGTTGAACTTCTAACAATAGGAATGGTGGTCTCCCCAACTCTTTTGCCTGCTCCTGGGACTCTTTTCCTTCTACTGGGTTGCCTCATCCAACCTTGATAAGAGGATTTATGCCTAGTATTATTGCATCTTGTTATGCTGTGTTCAACTGTTATTTTATTGTTCAGGATTGTTTTAGCTACCCTGAGTTTTTGTTTTCCACATGAAGTTGAGAATTGTTCTTTCAAGATTTATGAAGAATTGTCATATGATTTTGATAGATATTGCTTTGAATTTGTAGATTGCTTTTAGTAGGGTGGCTGTTTTTACTATGTTAATCCAACTGACCCATGAGATTAGGAGATCTTTCCATCTTCTGATATCTCCTTTAATTTCTTTCTTCAAAGACCTGAAGTTTTTATCCTACAAGTCTTTCATATGCTTGGTTAGAGTTACTCCAAGACATTTTATGTTATTTGGGCTGTTGTGAAAAGTCCATGATTTCTTTCTTAGATTATTTGTCATTTGTATACAGAAATGTCACTGGTTTTTTGTTTTTTGGTTTTTTTTTTGGTTTTGTTTTGTTTTGTTTTGTTTTGTTTTTTACCTACCAGAGGTCTTTAAAACCAAATCACTGACATATTATCCAATTAGATGAAATAGAAATTATCATAGATATACATGGTGATTCTGGTAATGCTAATTCTACATTAACCAAGACCAGGCTTAGTTAAGCGCAATAGTTATTGCAATTAATTTGGACTAAACAGCAAGAAAGAATTAGGGTATATTAGTTACATTTTAGTTGCTGTGGTGAAATATCACCCACAAAAGCCACTGGTAGAAGAGTTTGTTCTGGCTTACAGAGGGCTGGGATTTATAGTGCCAGGGAAGGCATGACATGTGGGCAGAAACAGAAAGGTGGTAGGTCACATGTTTATTCACACACACACAAGCAGAGAGAGGGCAGAAAGTGGAGCAATGCTATAAACTTTAAAGCTGGCTCCCACTTCCTCCAGCAAGGTTCCATGCCCTCCCCCAAATAGGATCAACAACTGGAGACCAAGTGTTGGAACACATGAGCATCTTACAAACTACCACATACAATACAGACATCACTTTCCATTTGGTACCCTGTCTGTCTTTTTTATTAGAAATATATCTAGTCCATCATCAGATAAGCTACCCTAGAAGATAATGTGAAGGGAAACTCCTTTCCTATATGCATTAATTACTTACAACCAGTGGCTTCAGTAATTAATTTTGTTCTATTTTGTTGCATTTCCTGGGGGTCATGGGCATGTGGGATGTACTATAGCGTACAGAGAAAAAATGAGGAGTACCAGCTGCCAGTCATTTCTAATGACAGGAACAAATAATTTGAATCAGGAGCTGAGAATAGATTTATTTTTTCTATATTGAGCTCCCCATTCTTCAAACAAAATGTTAATAAGCTAAAGATTTTCAACATTTCAGCTAAGGATCCTACATTAATGAACATGATTCTAGAGCATGGTGGAAAACCAGGCACAACAATGAATCATTTTTGAAAATCCAGTACTTCCAGCCTCCACTTTCTAATGCTTTCATGATAAAACACAACAGAAGTATGTCTCTTAAAATATTCATGAAACAGTATCAGCACCAGAAGGTATATTCCTGCATGTTAAGTGCTTTAGAAATTAGGTAAAATTTATTTCTAAAAATGTCCTGTTTTGGACATATGCCTAACATCCTTTATTCATTATGTTTAAATCATGAGGACACATGAGAAATTCCATAGAAATAACTGACTGTGTTTGGTTTTGTTTTTCCTCTCAGGAATTACCCAAAAGAAAAAGCATGCTATTATCATGAAGCCCACAACCATATCAATGGAAGAAGTAAAACCATCTCTCAAGAAGCAGCTGGTAAAGGCTTAAACATATTAGTGTGAATACAAGGTCTCATGGCTAAGTGATAAAATAATTCAAAGGAACAAATCTAATAAAATAATAAGAAAGTTAAATGATTACTGTATCTACTGTGCACCAATTTAATTCACTGTTGTGCACACAGTAAACCTCTTAGCTCCATACTTGGCAAAATAATTACCTCACTAAAGGAAGATGTAAGTGTAGGTAAAAAAATAATCTTCATGGATTCAGGTTGGCCAAGGAAAACACAAGGTTTATATTAAATTAAACTACTATATTCTACTTAAAAACAGAACATGGAAGCTTTAAAATGTCATCAGATTTGAGGAAAATAAAAAGGTAATATTGTTAAATAAATCCACATAGATAAAACTTTGTAAAATACAAAAATTTATATTTCTGAATGTGTTATAGTCTCTTGTATGTAACAAAGGAAGATTCAGTTAAGTTCAAATAAGAAGGAAGGATTCCCTCAGGTAAGGATTCTCAATCCCAGTTGAATATGTGAGTCATCTGGAAAACTTTTAAAATCACAGATACTTCATCTAATCACCAAGGTTCTGGTTTTAGAAGATGGAAGTGTCTAGGCATCAGTATATTTTAAAAGCCTTCTGAGTCACTGTAATATTTAACCAACGGTGAGAAATCACTGTTCTAAGTAAGTGATTATGTAGTGTTATGTATGCACCTATATTATGTATGGGGGCATCTTAAAAGCAAGGGAGTTCTATAAATAGTTCTATCTGGATTAAAGAGCAAACAACCATTGTGGATAAACCATGTAGTCACTCTACCATGCTTCCAGAGCCGAAGTCATCAACAGTGTTCTTGTCAAGAGATCACTCACTCCATGTTTTATTCCCTGCAAAAGGTGAAATTCCCTATATCTCATGACAACCTCCAATCTTTTGATAGCTAGAATATACTGTTAATTCTCCTCATTAGTTCTTATGTTCATTAATGAGAGATGAACACCTCGTCTATAGATCATGTTCTCTCTTCAACTCTCAGTTTTCTAGGGCTTGTCTTAAGTCATGATTTGAGTTGTTTTTCTCATAAAGATTATTTACAGCCAGGCGGTGGTGGTGCATGCCTTTAAACCCAGCACTCGGAAGGCAAAGCCAAGCGGATCTCTGTGAGTTCGAGGCCAGCCTGGGCTACCAAGTGAGTTCCAGGAAAGGCGCAAAGCTACACAGACAAACCCTGTCTGGAAAAACAAAAACAAAAAAAATTATTATTTACTTTTTAAGATTTTCAAGTCTTATAGAGCCAATGCATGACTTTCTTCATGATTTTTATTTGATATTCGAACCTATTAACCAGCAACAAAACTATAGGCATCCTAGTACATATACCATAGAGTAGAGGAAGAAGATAGCCAGTCAGTATCACCCATTCTTCCTCAAGCGGATGTTAAAGAAATTTTAATTCTAAATAGAATGTCTTGAGAATACCAACTGATGGGAGTTACTAGATAACTAGAGGATAAATGGGAGATCTGAGGGGTACTTTATAATTTCTTATCTATGATTGATTTTATCGGAATATACCCTGGTTCATCTAGATTATTTATAATAAATTAGCCTATAATTTCTGGGCTTCAACTGAGCTGATTAATGGACATCAATGATTTGGCCAACATGTCTTACAGTATGGGGCAGTAAGAGATAACAAAGTATAGTAACTTCTGGTTCTATCTTGTGTTTAGCATTACTCATCCCAAACTAAGCTACATGTTAGCACAGAGAATGGCACTCATAGAGCAGTTTCTGATAGTCACTCAGTTATACTCTTGCCAATACTTAACTTCTTGGCTAATCATTCACAAAAACAGGGCTAAACAATGTCCTGTTTGCAATATTATTCTCATTATAAGTTCTTATAAATTCTCTGATTAGCCATTAATAAATTAATATTCCCTAATGCTAAATAAAAGTTTGTTTTAATGTCCAACTTTCCGTCTAGACATAACATTCCTTTCAAATAATTGCTTAAAGACATTCATAACAAATACAATTTAAGAGCAGTGATGGCCTTCACCAATACTCCCCTGCCCTCAGGCAGCACAGTGTCATGTAAATTGGTATTCACTGGCCAGTACTAAACTTTGTCCTAGAATTAAGTACTGAGTTGATGAAATGTAACATTGTGAAGATCCTAATATACCGTATCTCCAAGTCTATCTACAGAGGAGACTTTAGAATAACTCCAATGCTAGTGATAATAACCCCCTAATAGTGGACAACATTGTTCAGTTCTATAGACTGTTTCTTCAGTTGGCTGATGATTTCCTTGCTTTACAGAAGCTTTTTAACATTGTGTGATCCATTTAGTAATTTCTTGGCTATAACTTTGGAGTTCAGAAACTTTTTTTGCCTTTACCTACGTTTTCCTCTAGCAATTCCAAAGTTTTGATTCTTTTTTTTTCTCTCCTTTTTAAAATTTATTATATTTGTGTTTTAATTTTACACATCAGCCAAGGGTTCCCCTGTCCTACCCCATCCCTCCCCTGCCCTCAACCTTTCCCCCTCCCCTCCCCTCCATTCCCATATCCTCCAGGGCCAAGACTCCCATGGGGATTCATTTAAACCTGGTGGATTCAGTACAGGCAGGTCCAGTCTCCTCCTTCCAGGCTGATCAAAGTGTCCCTGTGTAAGCCCAAGGTTCCAAATAGCCAGCTCATGCTCTAAGGACAGGTCTGGGTACCACTGCCTGGGTGCCTCCCAAATAGTTCAACCTATTCAGTTATATCACTTATCCAGAGGGCATGCTCCAGCTGGAGGCTCCACAGCCTTTGGTTCATAATTCAAGTGCTTCTGTTTGTTTGGCTATTTGTCCCTGTGCTTTTCCAATCTTGGTCTCAACAATTCACGCTCTTACACTACCTCCTCTTTCTCGACAATTAGACACCTGGAGCTCCACCAGGGGCCTGGCTGAGGATCTCAGTATCCACTTCCATCAGTTATTGGATGAGAATTCCAAGATGACTGTTAGGGTGTTTTCCCATCTGATCACCAGACTAGGTCAGGTCAGGCTTTCTCTCGACCATTGCCAGCAGTCTACAGAGGATGTATCATTGTGGATTTCTGGGGACCTCTCCAGCACTCTGCCTATTACTGTTCTCATGTGGTCATCATTTATCATGGTCTGTTATTCCATCTTCTCCCTTTCTGTTCTTGATCCAGCTGGGATTTCCTGCTCCCCTAAGCTTTCTTTCCCTCAAACACTGCCTTTCATTACTCCCACTGTTGTCCAGGTTGTTCATGTAGATCTCATCCATTTCTCTGTCATTGGGTGATCCCTGTGTCTTTCCTAGGGTCCTTTTTTCTAGGTAGCAACCCTGGGGTTGTGTAGCAGTCTAGTCATCTTTGTTTTACATCTAGTATCCTCCTATGAGTGAGTACATACCATTTTGTCCTTCTGAGTCTGGGTTACCTCACTCAGGATGATTTTTTTCTAGATCCATCCATTTGCCTGCAAACCTCATGATGTCATTGTTTTTCTCTGCTGAGTAGTACTCCATTGGGTATATGTACCATGGCTTTTTATCCATTCTTCACTTGAAGGGCATCTAGGTTGTTTCCAGGAACTGGCTATTACAAACAATGCTGATATGAACATAGCTGAGCAAATGCCCTTGTGGTATGATTGAGCATTCTTTGGGTATATGCCCAAGAGTGCTACAGCTGGGTCTTGGGGGAGATGGATTCCCAATTTTCTAAGGAAGCGCCATATTGATTTCCAAAGTGTCTGTACAAGCTTGCATCCCCACCAGAAGTGGAGGAGATTTCTCATTGCTCCACATCCTCTCCAGCATAAGCAGTCTTCTGTGTTATTGATCTTAGCCACTCTGACCGGTGTAAGATGGTATCTTAGACTTGTTTTGATTTGCATTTCCTGGATAATTAGGGATGTTCCCTAAATGTCTTTCAGCCATTTGAACTTCCTCAGTGGAGAATTCTCTGTTTAGTTCTATAGCCCATTTCTTAATTGGACTGTTGGGCATTTTGATGTCTAATTTCTTGAGTTCTTTATATATTCTCAATATCAGCCCTCTGTCAGATGTGGGGTTGGTGAAGAACTGTTCCCATTCTGTATGCTGTCGCTTTGTTTGGTTGACCGTGTCCTTTGCTCTACAAAAGCTTCTCAGTTTCAACAGGTCCCATTGATTGATTGTTTCTATCAGTGTCTGTGCTACTGATGTTATATTTAGAAAGTGATCTCTGGTGCCAATGCATTCAAGAATACTTCCTACTTTCTCTTCTGTCAGGTTCAGAGTAACTGGAATTATGTTGAGGTCTTTGATCCACTTGGACTTAAGTTTTGTGCAGGGTGACAGATAATGGATCTACACATTGACATCCAGTTATGCCAGCGCCATTTGTTGAAGATGCTTTCTTTCTTCCATTGTATATTTTTGTCTTCTTTGTCAAAAATTGTAAGTTCATAGGCGTGTGGGTTAATGTCAGGATCTTCAATTCGATTCCATTGGTCTACATGTTGGTTTTTATGCTAATACCAAGCTGTTTTTATTATGATAGCTCCATAGTAGAGCTTGAGGTTGGGGATTGTGATGCTTCCAGAGATTGTTTTATTGTACAGGAATCTTTTGGCTATCCTGGGGTTTTGTTTTTCCATATGAAGTTGAGTATTATTCTTTCCAGATCTGTGAAGAATTGTGTTGGTTATTTGATGGGGATTGTGTTGGATCTGTAGATTGCTTTTGGTAAGATGTTAAACCTGCCTATCCATGAGCATGGGAGATCTTTCCATTTTCTGACATCTTCTTCAATTTCTTTTTTCAGGGCCTTAAAGTTCTTATCATATAGGTCCTTCACATGCTTAGTTAGAGTAATCCCAAGGTATTTTATATCATTTGTGGCTATTGTAAAGGGTGATGTATCTCTGATTTCCTTCTCAGCCTGTTTTTCCTATTGTATATAGGAGGGCTACTGATTTTTTTTTTGAGTTGATCTTGTATCCTGCTATGTTGCTGAAGGTGTTTCTAAGCTGTATTAGTTCCTTGGTTGAATTTTTTGGGTCACTCATGTATACTATCATGTCATCTGCAAATAGGGAAAGCTTGACCTCTTCCTTTCCAATTTGTATCCCCTTAATCTTACGTTGTCTTATTATTCTGGCTAGAACTTCAAGTACTATATTGAATAAGTATGGGGAGAGGGGGCAGCCTTGCCTTGTTCCTGATTTTAGTGGTATTGCCTTGAGTTTCTCTCCATTTCATTTGATGTTGGCTGTTGGCTTGCTGTAGATTCCATTTATTATGTTTAGGTATGTTCCCTGTATTCCTGATCACTCCAAGACCTTTATCATAAAGGGATGTTGGATTTTGACAAATGCCTTTTCTGTGTCTAGTGAGATGATCATATGGTTTTTTCCTTTGAATTTGTTTATATGGTGTATTACTATTACATGCATGGACTTTCATATGTTGAACCGCCCTTGTATCCCTGGGATTAAGCCTACTTGATCATGGTAGATAATTGTTTTGATGTGTTCTTGGAGTCTGTTTGCCAGTAGTTTATTGAGTATTTTCACATCAATGTTCATGAGGGAGATCGGTCTGTAGTTCTCTTTCTTTGTTGCATCTTTGTTTGGTTTAGGAATCAGGGTACTTGTAGCCACATAGAAGGAGTTTGGTAATATTCCTTCTGCTTCTATTGTGTGGAACAACTTAAAGAGTATTGGTATTAAGTCTTCTTTGAAGATCTGTTAGAATTCTGCACTGAAACCATCTAGTCCTGGGCTTTTTTTGGTTGAGAGACTTTTAATGACTGATTCTATATCCTTAGGAGTTTTTGGACTATTTAAATGGTTTATCTGGTCTTGATTTAACTCAGGCATATAGTAACTATCCAGAAAATTATCCATTTCTTTTAGGTTTTCCAGTTTTGTGGAGTAGATATTTTTGAAGTATGACCTGATGATTCTCTGGATTTCCTCATTGTCTGTTGTTATGTCCCCCTTTTCATTTCTGATTTTTTTTAATTTGGACACACTCTCTCTATCTGTCTTTCGGTTAGTTTGGATAAGGGCTTGTCTATCTTGTTGATCTTCTTAAAGAACCAACTCTTTGTTTCATTACTCCTTTGTATTGTTTTCTTTGTTTCTATTTTTTTTTTTATTTCAGCTCTCAATTTGATAATTTCCTGGCATCTGTTCCTCCTGGGAGTCCTTGCTTCTTCCTGTTCCAGAGCTTTCAGGTGTGCTGTCAAGTCACTAGCGTGAGATTTCTCCAACTTCTTTATGTGGGCATTTAGTGCTATGAATTTCCCTCCTAGCATGGCTTTCTTTGTGTCCCATAAGTTTGGGTATGTGGTGTATTCATTTTCGTTGATCTCTAGGAAGTTTTTAATTTCTTTCTTTATTTCTTCCTTAACCCATTGGTGATTCAGTTGAGCATTATTCAGTTTCCATGAGATTGTATGTTTTCTGTAGGTTTTTGTTGTTGTTGTTGTTGTTGTTGTTGTTGTTGTTGTTGTTGAAATCTAACTTTAAACCATGGTGGTCCAATAGAACACAGGAGGTTATTCCAATTGTTTTGTATCTGTTGAGATTTGCTTTGTGGCCAAGTATGTGGTCGATTTTAGAGAAGTTTCCATAGGGTGCTGAGAAGAAGGTATATTCTTTTTAGTTTGGGTGGAATGTTCTGTAGATATCGTTTAAGTGCATTTGAGTCATAACATCAGTTAACTCCATTATTTCACTGTTAAGTTTCAATTTGGCCCATCTGTCCAGAGGTGAAAGTGGGGTGTTGAAGTCTCCCACTAGTAATGTGTGGGGTTTTATATGTGATTTAAGCTTTAGTAATGTTTCTTTTACATATGTGGGTGCCCTTGTGTTTGGGGCATAAATGTTCAGGATTGAGACTTCATCTCGGTGGATCTTTCCTGCGATGAGTATGTAATGTCCTTCATCATCTCTTTTGATTGATTTTAGTTTGAAGTCTATTTTGCTGGATATTAGGAAGGCTACACCAGCTTGCTTCTTAAGACCATTTGATTGGAAAGTCTTTCCCCAGCCTTTTATTCTTAGGAGGTGTCTGTCTTTGAATTTGAGGTGTGTTTCTTGTATGCAGCAGAAAGATGGATCCTGTTTTCGTATCCATTCTGTTAGTCTGTGTCTTTTTATAGGTGAATTAATTCCATTGATATTAAGGGATATTAATGACCAGTGATTGTTCGTTCCTGTTGGTATTTTTATTTTTTGTTGGTAGTGTGTATGTACTTCTCTTCTTTGGGGTTTACTGCTGTTGTCTTATCTATTGTCTGTGTTTTCTAGGGTGTATCTGCCTTCCTTACAATGGAATTTTCCTTCTAGTGCTTTCTGTAGGGCTGGGTTTGTGGATAAGTATTGTTTAAATCTCGTTTTGTATTAGAAGATCTTGTTTACTCTATCTATGATGATTGAAAGTTTTGCTGGGTATATTAGTCTAAGCTGGCATTCATGGTCTGTTAATATCTGCATTATATCTGTCCAGGTCCTTCTGGCTTTCAAAGTCTCCATTGAGAAATCGCGTGTTATCCTGATGGGTTTGCCTATATAAGTCACTTGGCCTTTTTCTTTTGCTGTCCTTAATATTCTTTCTTTATTCTGTTTGTTTAGTTGTTTAATTATTATATGGCGAGGGGACTCTGGCAGATGGGTGAGGGGGCAGGGCATGGAGGCTGTAGGTTTCACCAGAAGGTCTTGGAGATGGGGAACCTTCCTGATGGGAATGGGGGGGTCCTGCCCTATGGCCAAAACCTGGGGCCCAGTTGTGCAGGTCTTCCCCGGAATGGCTAGTGCCCAGGGCTGGGACCTAGGTGTGGGCCTCTCTGGGTGTGACCCTAGGGACTCACCTCTGGTCCAGGTGGTAGTTCCAGGGCAGGAAGGAAGCTTGGGGCTGGTCTCTGAGTCTCAGGAAGTGGCTCAGGTCACGGGCAGATGGGTGTGGGGGCAGGGTGTGGAGATTACAGGGTCTGCCTGCAGTCTAGGAAAAGTGGAGCCGTGAAGCAGGGCCAGCCCAATGGCTGGAAACTGGGGCCTAGTTGGGCAGGTCTTCCTCGGATGGCTGGTGCCCAGATGTGGGACCTGGAGGCAGGTGTCTCTCTGACTATAACCCCAGGCACTTACCTCTATTCCAGATGGGAGTTCTGGGACAGAATGGAAGCTGGGGGCTGGTTTCTAAGTCTCTGGAAGTTGCTGAGGTTTCTGGCAGATGGGTGTGGGGGCAGGGTGTGGAGTTTGTAGGGTCCACTGGAAGGTCTTGGAGAGGGGGAAACCTTCCTGGTGGGATGGGGGGTCCACAAAGGAGAAAGACACTTCATCCTTACTACAACTTATTCTTTAATAAATATTTCAGCTGTCTCCATTGAAAGAAGGAAGGTGACTTTCACTCAAAACAAAGATAAGAAAAATTCAGATTATGGACTAATTCTAGATTCATATAGACATAATAACAATGTAATAAAAAATGTCAATATGGGGTTTACCAAATTCTATCACTTTATAAACTAACTAAAAATTTAATTTTAAAAGACAGAGGTACCATGCATGAGTGAGTGATGCCAATCCAAGAAGCCATGAGCTATTAAATGAGGATCATATGCCTGGTGTATGGTATCTCCCTAGAAATTATTGCCTAAAAAGCTCAAAAGCACACACACACACACACACACACACACACACACACACACACACACATACAAAACTGTGTACATGTCCCAACTACTGGTTGCCAATGAGAACTGTATAGTAAGGTCCTACATGTCTACACAGAGACATGAAGGGGTAGGGTAGGATTTTCAAGGTAATCCCTAAGAAAACAGAAATGGCTAGACTTGTGTCAGGTAAAATATAATTTACATAAACAGCAGTAAAACCAGAAGACTTCAATTATTTGCCAACCAATTTGAAAACCTAGAAGTGACAAAGTCTTAGATGTATACATATAGCCAAGACTGTATCATTGAGAAATGAAAGAAACCCAAGTAGATCAGTTACAAGGCACATGTCTAAATGTGTAAAATGAAGTTTTCCATCAAAGACAGTACCAAGATAGCGTCACTATTAAATTCTGCTAAACATTAAAAGAGATAGTATATATCCTCTTTAAGTTAGCACAAAATAGTAGCAGAATGATTTTTTTTTTTTTTTTTGCATTCAAGGGCCAGCATTTCTCTGGGAAATAAATACATAACAAAAATATACAACTACCTGTCAATAACCTTAATAAACATACATGGTAAAATACTCAATATAAGTTAACAAATTCTATCCAGCAGCACATTAAAAAGAGTGTTACCATGATCAGGTATGTAAGCAGGCCTTCCTCAAAAGAATACAAACAAATCGTATATGGAAAAATGCTCAACATCACTAATCATCAGGGAAATGAAACAAAAACATAATTAGATATCATCCTACTACAATAGGTAGGACTATTATCAAAAAGCCGACAAAGCCAAAGACCACATGATCTCAGTCACACAGGAACTAAAGAAATTGATCTCATTGACACTAAGTAGAATGATAGTTTCCAGGGGATCAGGAAAATGGAGAGGAGGATAGAGAAAAGCTGATCAATGATCAACTAAGTTACTGATAGAAATAGGTTCTGGTGAACTCTTGCACAGAAAGGTGATCATAGATAATAATAATACAGTGTACACTTTTTTAAAACTAGAAAATATTTTAAAACTTTTTACCATAAAGAAATAGTAATTATTTGAGGAATTAAATATGTTTAGCTTGATACAAACATGCTAATTCATGAATAGAATTTTTTGGATCATTTGACTAAAAAAAAAAAAAAACACAGCTTCAAAAATTGACTAGGATAGATAGGCTCTGTTACCTTCATTTTTGGTTAACTGGTGCATCATCAATTCTGGTAGTTCTATCAGTTTAAATTACCAACAGATCACTGAATCATTTGTATCAGAAATAGTTTCTTTGGAAATATGTACAGAATCTCTGCAACTTTAGGGGAAAAATTAGAATTCAGAGTAGAGACTATTTGGACCATTATAGAGGTCCAAATTGTAGGTAGAGACTATTTGGACCATTTCAGATCCTTACTTAAAATTCTGTGAAGTGTTGCATACTCAAAATGGAATTCAATGCATGTTGTTACATTCAAGCTTATAAATGATTCTTCAAATTGATTGTCACCTTTTCCTATTTTGGGGGTGTTTTATATTTCCAAGTGAAATTCTGGCATTCCTATTAATTTTCCGTCTTCAAATCTGGGTGCCCAACTGTCAAACTTCTAAAATTTACTTCTTACAGCAGGAGGAACACATTTTTAGATACACTTTTAAAATTCTGAATTCTTATTTTGCCAAAGCACTGGAGTCTTCATGACAGAAGAGAGATGCTTGCAACAAACAGAGGAAAGCGGGGTCTCTGCCAATACAGCCACATTGCAAATTATTAACACATGGAAGGAGTTGCTGAAGCTGCCTGCATATAGATCACAGATTCTCTTGAGCTTTTTTCCTGTTTTATGTTTAGAATTCTATGGCTGTGATCTGTGTTTAGAGTCACATTATTAAAATGAACTCACAGATAAGCACTTTTTTGTGCAAAATTCAAATCTACAGATTTTTAGATCACAAACAGCTTCAATGGTGGTTTGTAGTTGAAAGACTACAAAGTCTGGCATGTGTAGACTTTTTAAATGGATCTTCTATTCACCAGCTATGTGTTTTAGAGTAAGTCACTTCTCATTCTGGAGTATGTCCCTCAATTGTAAAATGGTGACCTCATGGTTGGTATGGGTCCCACTAAGTGTAGTGTAAAATGAATGGGAACTGGAAAGAATTTGTTAATGTACCTATTATTCTTTCATTAGAAAAACAAACTGGTAGCCATTTGGAGTCTACAGAAAACTAGAAGTATAAATATGTTGAGAATGTATGGCCATAAAATGTGAAGATAAACAGGATAGGTGATGTTGTAAAGGTATATAAAGCAAATAACTAAATGGTTAAGACAGGTTATTCTATGAGTATGTTTCACAATATGGGAATATGATTTCATTATGAAGATAGAAGATTTCATTTTCTCCTGACGTGTCTTTGTTGAAGCAGACGTCATCAGAAGAGAATCTGATGACAGTACAGTAGAGAAACAAGTTTGAAAATCATGTTTGACATTAAGAAAATGAGTCCATCATTCAAAGTAAACATTTCTTACTAAACACATACTGATCAAATCTCTTACCATAGTTACACTGATCTTTTAATCTAAAAATTATATGGTGGGAGGCTAAGTAGTATTAATCTAAAGGATAGCCGTGCCCTAATGCCTAGAATTTATAACACAATTATATTATATGAACAAAAATTGGCTATATGGACATGAATACATTAATGATCTTGAGATGTGGAAAAGATGCTAGGCTATCTAGTGGACCTACTGTAATCATATAATGAGAGGAGACCAAAGGAAAAAACAAACAAACAGAAAAGTGTAAGGGGAGCGGAGGAATGTAGAATTAGACCAGCTGCTCTATCAGTCTCTCCAAGGAAGAGGTCCTGGCATGAACTACTACAAACAAAGTCACTAGAAATCATTAGAAAATGAATTTCAACCTTGATCCTTATGAGGAGGCATGGCTTGTTGATGTCCTGGTTTTAAATGCCTGCCTGTGGAAAAATAAATTTATGCTGTTTTAATCCACAATTGTTTTGGTAAATTATTGTAGAAGCCATGGGCAGTTAATACAGTAGAAGGTTTTAATTTTTTAAATAAAATATGTTTGTATCCTTTCACTCCTAAATTCCTACTAAATATTTTTAAGTTATGTGCATGTAAATAGCTAGCCACACAGAAGGTATAGCTGTCAACAGACAAGAGCTAACCATGTGTTTCTAGTATATATTAAGGTACAGAGTAACTGAAGTTCCACACCACACTGAACCAGAGAATGTTGTGATGGACAGAATGAAATGGTGCAGGGGACTGAAGATTGTTTCCCTGTATCCTCTGTTCCTTTCCATAGCCCTCTCAAACCTACCATTCACAAGTTCCAGCCAACTCTTCATGTCCAAGTTTACAGCAAAATACTGCTGTTTTTGAAAATACAAAACTGAAAAATCTTTCTGGAGAGAACCTAGGCAACTGATTTGGATACAGGTATCCAGAGTAAAGTTTTAGCATTATAGGATACTGAAGTAATCTTGTATGACTCTTTCTGCTCTTCCAAGTTAACATAATACAGCTGTCATGCCCAGGAAATAGAGTCAACTCTTTTTATTCCACATTGTTAAGTACAACCTTTCAGAAAGTCTTCATGGCAGAGATGATAAACTGACCCAAAAGACTAATATCAGGGAAAGTTTTTTTAAGTGAAGTTAAAATTCACTCAGAATTATATTGACATCTAGAATGTTTCATACCCAAAGCAAGATAAGTATGCTATGAGTAACACAGAAAGCATAATTTATAATTATAAGAAGACTTTCAGATCAAGAATATAAAAACCAATAACATATTAGAGTATATACAAAAGAATAAAGACAAAATTATGAGGGGGGAGAAAATGATGGCCTACATAGTATATAAAACAAGAGTGACAACATTGAATTAATAGAATCCCAAAAAAGAAATAGGAGAAAGGAAATTAAGTGTAAAAAAGGATCATTCAGCCAGGCATGTTGGCACATAGCTTTTAATCCTAGCACCCTGAAAGTAGAAGCTGGAAGATCTCTGTGAGTTCAAGGCCAGACTGTTCTACAAAGCAAGTTCCCAGACAGCTAAGGCACAAAGAAAAATTCTGTCTTGAAAAAAAAAAACTAAACTAAAAAACGTTCAGAGTTAAATGCATCAACATGTCTTCCAATCTATAAGCTGAGCAATTACTAATAAGTGTGTGTGTGTGTGTGTGTGTGTGTGTCTGTGTGTCTGTGTGTCTGTGTGTGTGATGTTGTAACGTTTTCTTACCTTGAGAATCTTTAAGGTTTTCACAGAGAAACCCCTGCAATATGTGATGTGTAAAGATAATAGTATTCAAAAGAAAATGATCTGCAATCTAGATAATATGTGTATGGACGTACCTAGATGAATCAATTTTCAATCTGCACAGATATAGAAGACTTTCTCCATCATTCACTCTCCTATGGAGTTACTTGAAGGAATAACTTTTAAAGGGAGAAAAAGAAAGTCATGGGATTCAGCAAATGACAACTTAATGCCTAGGAGAAGGGTGAGTGGAGTCTCAAGACTTAAGCTACATGACAGATCTAAAAATCCAAACAGGATCAGAAGGATGCAGAAATCTCACCCCTGGGAAATAACGAAAAGACACACAACAGTACTTACCATGAGAATGAGACTATAAATACCAAGAATAGGATAAAATCCAAAACCATCCAAAAATATATTAATTAAAATTTCAGGAAGCAAAACTGTACAAGGAATTCATGGCACATTTATCCATCTGTAAGGAAAAACACTAAGTAAGAGCACAAAATCAGAGTCAAGTTGAATGGACTGAATTTCAGGCAACAGGGGATGCAGACATGAATGGAGTAAATACTATGTTTAGGTTTCTTCTATAGCAATTGGAGAAAGAATAATTAAGGTATAAAGTAAGCAAAAACTATGTTATGATTTCTAGTAGATGGGTATGTATTAAATCATTTTAATATGTCAAGAATATTTCCTTTGTATGTCCCCAAAGTGGTTGTGGCCAAAATGTTGAAGGGAGCTACTGCAGAGACACAGTTTTTTTGTTGGGGTTGTTTATTTGTTTGTGTTTTGAGACAGGGTTTCTCTGTGTAGCCTTGGCTGTTCTGGAACTCATTCTCTAGACCAGGTTGGACTCACACTTACAGAGATCCACCTGCCTCTGCCTCTGCCCTCCTAGAGTTGGGATTAAAGATGTACACCACCGCCATCCTGGCTGTGATACAAGTTCATTTACCTTGCCATAGATAGCAAAGAACAAGATAGCATCAAGAGAGTTTTACTTAGCTTAGCCTTTCAAAGTTTTAGAAACAAAGATGAAAGACTTAATGATGGCTATGAGAAAATCTGTAGACTATGGTAAAGTTTAAAAACAGCTAGAAGGTAGTTGCTATAGAAAGAATTAAGATGGGGGTATAAGGATGTAATAGTTAAGGGAACAAATGTAGGTTTTACATATTATTTAATGAGAGCTTATATACCTGAGTTGAGTTAAACAAATATTAAAGAAAACAGGAAAAGTAGATATAATGATACTGGGGAAAGGGATTGACATGAGTAGATAAAAATTCTACTCCATCAGAATAAGAAGATAATATAAAACTTAAGATGAATTTGAGAGGGAGTGGAGGATGGGATATAGGAAGCACAGAAGAAATGTTGTAATTATATTTTAATTCAATAAAAACTTAAATTTTAATATGTTATTTAGCAATATTCTAATGCTGGTTTCATTTTTAGATAACTCATTTTACTAAATATTAGATATTTCAGCAAAACAGGCTCACTTTATGTTAAAACTTAATTGAAAGTCCTGCAGAAGACAAAAAAACAAATGTATAACTTCTTTAGCTTCAGTGGTCAATGCACAATGCTTCATGTTTCTCTAGATTCACACCCCACCTTCAATAGTATAGATTCAAGTCTAAAACTCAAATCCCAGAACTAAAGATCTGTGTGCTCTTAACACTGACACCATGATTTGAAAAGACAATAAAACTGAGTAAGATAGCAACTTTCATCAGAACTAAACATTGACTAGTTAAAAGGTGCACTAGAAATCTAAATGACTGGTGTGTTTCTTACATGTCCCTTTTCTTTGGTGTGGAATTGATAAGAAACAGCTGGGACATGAAACTCAGGATTTGGTATCAACTGGTAATATTTCTGAAGGCAACAAAAAATGACAGACATCATTATCAGACATCATTAGTCAGGGCCAGCTGTGTACCCATCATCTTAACACAAATCTATTCAACAAGGCAATTTTCAAAGGAGCCTTGGTTTTATTTTTTTCCTTCAGTGCTAAGGTCCAAACATGGGATCTTGTGCTTGGCTCTGCACTGAGCTACACCTAGATTTTTCAGAGAGCCAAGAGCCAGAATACTTAACACATTTTGGGAAGTACAGCACTATATTTTCTAGGTTCTTCTGCTGTGGCTGGGGTATACATTGAAAAGGCATGCATTGAGAAGGCATATCAGTACTGTGTGATAATTTCAAAAGAACATCTTCAGCCTGTGGGAATTGTAATTAAGATCTTCCCCACAACTAATGAAGGAGAATGTTGCACTGACAGTGTTGACAAGATACCTCATTTATCATCTAGTCCTTTCAGGTGATTTGCATTACATCATCACTAACTCATGCTCAGTGCTGGTTGGTCACTGGTAACAGCACTGGTAACCTGACTGCTATCACTGTTGTGAATGTCACAGCCAATTGACACATGAAAAATATCTCTGGGAAATATACAAGCTCATAGGGAGAAACTGTTCCCAGCTGCATCCAAAACAGTTAATATGTATTCACTGATTACCCCAGAGCAGGCTCTCCTTCTCTCTTACCTTATCTCCAAATAGAGATAACTGTTTTAAACTTTTCTTGATAACCCTTATTTTTCTCCTGAAGCTGTACAAAAAATATAAAATAATCAGAACATCCTTTCACATTTACATGAGGACAAAATGAGCTCTCTTCCAGGTATAAATAAACATCTGAGGCCAGAAGTACAGCAAAGAACCTGTTACTCTTTAAATGACAAGAATAGAAAAATGGCATCTTCCACTAAAAACTAAGCAGCCCCACACTGCCTCTACTCACCCACAGGTTATTCATCAACAGGTCAAAATTATCCCTTATCTTAACAACACAGTTTATTAGATATCAAATATCAGTGTTCTATTCTTTTCTGTTTTACACAATCCAGTGTTGGCTACCATTATACAAAATCTGAAGGTATCTATTATATATAAATACATATAAATCACTTTCTGTTGACAAATATTTTATTATTTATTATTAATTTATTTTTATTATTTATTAATTTGCAATAAAGAATTATTAATTTATTATTAATTAATCTCTCTGAATACTTACTGAAAAATTATACCAGGCACTGTGTATTAGTTAGGATTACTATTGCTATGACAAGACACCATGGCAATTATTATAAAGGAAAACATTTAACTAGGACTGGCTTACAGTTCAGATGTTTAGTCCACTGTCATTATAGTGGTGTGCATGCAGACATGGTGCTGGAGAGTAGCTGAAAATTCTACATTCAGATCCATAGGCAGCAGGAAGGAGAGTGACACTGAGTCTGGCTTGAGCATTGGAAAACTCAAAACCCATCCCAATGGTACACTTTCTCTAACAAGGCCATACCTCCTCATAGTGATACTCCCTGTGAGTCTATGGAGCTATTTTATTCAAACCACCACACACTGTGTGATGAGTTCTAAAGGAACATCTTGAGCTTGCCCATCAGAATCATGCAAATATATCTCCCACTAGGAATGGGAGAATGGTGCCCTTGATCTGTTACTGGCCTTGCTCTTGCTAAATATGTATGTTGATGCTGTGAAGAAACAAGGCCAGATCTCACAAAAATGAAACTATAAAAGCCACGGTATTGAGGCTCTTCAGAGTAGATGCCTTCCCAATCCAGAGGTGGGCTGACCTCTGCATAGAAAATATCATCAGTATAATGCAGTACAGCTTCATATAACTTCATATTTTTGTTTCTAGGGAAACAGAAATAACTATGACAACAATATTTGTAATCTAGGACCCTGTTGTCTTCTACATTGTTTGTCGCAACAATTTCAGTACTTTATAAAGCTTAAAGGTTTAAATATGGCCATCATTGATTAATAAAACAGTAAAAAATGTGGTTCACTTCCCAGTCAATCACTGACCATTTATTGGGGTCTAACCCCTTATATGAGATTTAAGAAAAAATATATAGTATTTCTCTCTTAAAACATCTTATAACCTTATTCACAACTCCAATAAACTTGTATGTAGACAAGATAAGAAGTTATAAACTAAAAAATAGAGGTTTATTTTTAATAAAAATGAAGAAGTTAGGAAGTATAATTAAGTGCCTATAATATGCCTAAGACTATACTAGGAATAATGACCCAAACATGAAGGAATCATAATTTCTACCTTTCAAATTTGTAGTCTTGCAAAGGAAGCAGACAATGTCTGTCTTTTTAAAATATAATCATAGGATGAATACTCATTGGATAGTCACGTTCTATGCACAGCACTGCATAGGAAGGACATCTGGATCCTGTCCTAAGTGACTGCTTCTCCTGATGCTCTCCCTGCCTCCACATCTGTTACTCTCTCCTCCAACACTCTAATCATCAACTCTTCTTAATGAATAAACCTTAGTGTTAACTTTCCAACACTACCTTTGCCGTTTACCTCCCACATGCTATGCACAATATTATTTCTGGAAAATCCTTTAAAGAAATTACACAGAAGTAAGAAAAATGATAATTCATTATTAAGTTTCCTGTATTCTCCTAAAGGATCAAGAAACATTCACTATTAATTATACATTCACTGACACTGAGTAATTATCAAATATAAGTATTTATATTTAATAAATAAAAATACATAACTAAAATCTAACACCAGTATACTGTACCAGTATAGTGTACTAGGAAACTAGACCTAGACCAAGACCTCTAAGTTACTATATTCTACTCAAAAGTTTTCTAACAAGCTCTGCTGGCTCATTTTATGTCAGCTTGACACAGGTTAGAGTCATTCAGGAGGAGGGAACCACAAATGTAAAAAAAAAAAAATGCCATCATAAATGCCTATTGGCAGGCCTATAAGGCATTTTCTCAATCAGTAGTTGATATGGGAACACACAACCTATTATGGGTGGGACCATCCCAGGCTGATGGTCCTGGCTTCTATAGGAAATCAGACTGAGCAAGCCTGAAGGAACAAGACAGTAAGCAATATTTTCCATGGCTGCTGAAACAGCTCCTGCCTCCAGGTCCCTGCCATGTTTTTGAGTTCTTGCCTTGGCTTCCCTCAGTGGACTGTGACTTGAGATACCTAAGATAAATAAACCCTTTCCTCTCCCAAGTTGCTTTGGTCATGGTGTTTCATCACAGCCAAAGAAATCCTAAGACACAAGTCCTGATGGAGTGTTTATGAGATTAGCACTAAATGTGTGGGTTCTTCAGTTCTGTGAAGTGTAGGGAAAAAACACTTCTCACACTATCGTGCCACACATCTGTGAGGATCATTATCACAAAAAAAAAAACTTTCCATTCTCCCCATAAACTCTATCAACAGCATGAAATAGATGTAAAAGGATGCATTAGGCAATCCGTTCTCAGAGTACTTATTAACCCTGAAGCCACACTCTGCCCCAATCTTGTCCTTGGTAAAGCATTTTCTCATTGAATCTCTTGCATTTTCTTTTTTCACTCTTTGAAAGCCCAAGTTTATTACCTTGGATGTTCAGTATACACAAGCCACAAAATTATATTATGGACTTGACAGCAGTATACACACATATACTTCATTCATATTTTCTGAGAATTGATACATATAAAACAAAAACAGCAAGATTTCACCAAATTTTAAGGGTAAAATATATTTGTAAGACTGAGATTTGGAGTTTAGAGGAAAATTAGATCTGAATTTAATACCCAAAACCAATATTAAATGAAAAAAACATGGGTATAATGGCATGTGCTTGTTTTACCATCACTGCTGAGGCTGATTGTTGGGGCTTGCTAGCCAATCTTGTATGCTTGGTGAGTTCCAGGCATGTAAGAGAACCTGTCTCAAAAAGAAAGGATTATGGACAATTGTAGCATGAATCTTAAAGAGTCTTATTAAATAAAATCAAATCTGAGGCCAGTTATTAGAGTGAATGATGGAAGATCAGAGAAGTACAACAAGCCACAGCTTCCTCACCTTGCCAATACCTCAGCTAATCCTGTTTCCTCAGACTGGAAGCCTCTGAGTCCTCATTTGAAATGGGTCTCAGCTGAACTGTGCTGCTCAAAACCTAAAAGCTTAATCAGCCAAATCTGCTAGTTTCTAGTCTCCACACCTTATATATATATTTCTGCTTTGTGCCATCACTCCCTGGGATTAAAGGCATGAGTCACCATGCTTGGTTGTATTCTTGAACACACCAAGATCCAGGTAAATCTCTGCCTCTGGAATGCTAGGATTAAAGGTGTGTGCTACCACTGCCTATCCTCTATGTTTAATATTGTGGCCATCTGTTCTCTGACCCCAGATAAGTTTATTAGCGTGCACAATATTTCGGGGAACACAATACCACCACAGACGATGGATGATGCTTGGGAAGTAACACCCAATGTTGTTGTCAGGCCTCTACATTCATGTGCCTGTGTGTGCGTGCACTTTGTATCTATTATCATATACCTGTGCTTTGGCTACCTATTGCTGTGTCACAAACAACCCAAATTCAAGGGCTTAGCATTTATGTTGGAAATACAGGATGGTGTTCACTTAGGTTTTTTCACTGGAAACCTGATGGTTTAATTGCCCTAAAGATTTATAATATCATCTTCATTTCTCAACTTGCCACAGGTTGTTCATGCATCTCTGTTACTCCCACGTGACCTCACTGCTGGGCTTGCTTGAGCATTCACTCACATCTTGATGACAGCTGGTTCCTTTCAGAGTGCTTGTGTTAACAGATTTAGGCATAAACTGTGAGCCATTTATGACCTGGTTTCATAGTTCATGCAGCACTGAAAGCAAGTTTTGGGGCCATCTCTGACTCAATGCAAAAAGTGAACTGACTGTGTCACTACTAAGAAGCCAGCTTCTCTATGTGGCCATCTTATGAAGACAGCAGGTCTGACACTACAGTATTTGTTTAACAATAGTGAGACCTCTATATAATTCTAAACTAAGTGTCCAAATGTCTCAACTCATGTCCAAAGGTTCAGCAGAGAATATAAACAGATCATATCTCACAATGATAATTCACATTAACAAGTGCAAGTGTATTTGAACTTTTAATTATTTATTTCACATACTAGCTCAAATAAATAAAATGTATTCGTTTTAATATCTCTGTCATTACCCATCACTAAAAAGTGCTTCTATGAAAAAGATAACAAAATGTGTTTACAGATATCCATAAAAAAGAAATCTTAAGACAAAGAATTTTGCCTCTTTTACTTTGGTACAGATTCTTAACAAGCAGCAGAAAGGCAAGAAGCATTAAGGGTAGCATGCACAAAATGTACATGAAACTGATAAGAGCTATTTCCTGTGACCACAAGGAATGTACCAAAGCAGGCTAAGGCTTGAGGGAGCCAGGTATGTCCCAGGAAAACCATCCCTCTACCACATCATGAAAAGATATTCTTCAGTGCTAAACTTTTACATCTCCTTCCTGGAAAGGCAGTGTTACTTACACTTGAGATCAATGTGACTGTGCATACCGATCATATGACTTATTCCAGCACTCACTATTTAGTCAGACTTTATAACTTGATTTGGACCTGACTAGAGATATGATTCTGTTGACTTCTCCACTTCTGTCTTAAAGCAAGCAGATTATGTTTGTCAGTTTTGGAATGTTATTAGGTTAATTCGATTTAGGAAAGCTAATTGGTTTAGTGTGTTATTTTTAAGAGGAAAAATTATTCCAATCTTAACATAGATGGTAAGAAAGTGTGCTACCCAACACCACTAGGAGAATCTTGCAATATTTAGACTAAAGACAAGGGCTCCTCCTGGAAGTGGGTATACCATACTCCTGGGTATGTGTGGGAACCTCCTTAGTGTCTGAAGTTTTGCAAATCTGATACAAGAACTGAATTTGTTGACTCCCCAAGACCAAAGATCTTTGTGTCTGTGATTATATTAAAAAAAGAAAATAATTTCTCAGACAACTAGATCAGATGATATATTGCAAGCTGCTCCTGGTCTTGTATCCTCATTAAAGATTTTTCATCATGCTGAGAATATGAAGTGATCTTAACAAAACTTTTCAAGATGTCAGTTTAAACATGCAAGTCTGCAATATTCAAAAAAATGGGGATTTAATAGGCTTTATTGATTCCTTATGACTCTCAGGAATTTACATTTTGCCTGTAATCATTTAACACCTCTATGACTAGTTCATATCTAGGCTGTATCAATAACATTCATTTTTGCTAAGTAACCATTTATTATAGCCCATTGTTTCACACAGGTTGCGATATTTCAACAGAAGGGATAAAATCACCACCCAAAAAATGTTATTACAATATGGTGAGTTTTAGTTTGTAAAATATCATGGACAATATAAATATATTTCCTCTTTTATGATAGATCTATCTGCTTTTAGTTTAATTAGCAATGTTCAAACCATGACCTTTTTAGTACTGGCTATTTGAAGTGTAGAGTGTTGGTTAATATTGATCAGAAAACAAGTACTATGCATTAAAAGAGATAATGTATTGGGATTTGTCTGTGAAAATATAACACATGAAGCCACTGAATTCCAGAGGATGTTTATATAGCTTTATGTACCTTTGGATAAAGGAACAGGGGTAAGAAGACTGAAGATACTTCCTGCTTGTAACACTGTGTGAAGTAGGAAAAGAAGGAAGCTGGAAATTGACAATGGAGAAGAGAATTCAACTGACAATACACTGTGGGTGCATGATTCCTGGTTGTCCTGGAAACAGAAGCACTTCCTCATAATAAGGACTTTTGCCCAAGGAAAACTTAAGCAATTGATCTAACAGAATTCAAAGTAGACTAATATAGTATCTAGATTGGGGGTTGGCAAATGATTGACAGTGGCTTCTTTTTGTGTGGCCCTCAAGTTAAAAATAGATTTTATATCTTTTAAGGATAAAAAAAATTAAAACCAAGAGAAGGAAGGTGAGAAAAAGGGTCTGTGCAACTTATAAAAGGTAAAAACACTTACAGGCCTTTCATAGGAGCCTCAGACACTTGTTGCATGCCTCTGTGCTTGGGGAGGCCTGCAGAGGAGCTGGGGAGAGGTTTGGAGACATCTGCAAAAGCACCTAAGGAGAGAAGTGAAAAATAAGGGCTGAATTTTGCAAAAGGGAATTCACCTGCTCTTTGGTGAGGTTTGGAAAGGTTATCTACCTGTAGCTTGCCTGGACCAATCTGATGGCAATCGATCTATTTGTGCATTCAAGTGACCTGGGAATAACATAACGGTAGATTCTGTGAGGATTTTTATTTTATTAATTCTTCCTTCATTTTCCTTTGGGAAAGCCTGGTGATATGTAAACTACGATTCCCAGATGCCCTTGTAACTAGATTCTGAATATTAATTAGGTGCTACTATTTGCATACACTTAGATAAGATTTAAAAATAGAAGCCTCTAATCGCTACCATAGTGTTCAATGGTAGAAAGCACGAGTAAGGACTAGAATACCATCCTGTCACCTGTTTTATGAATGCAAAAGATAATAAGAGAACAGTAGTCATGGAAGCAACATTCATGAAAATCTGTCCATTGGTTTACATCCTTGCAATCCTGCATACACTCACAAATACCTTTATTGAATGGCATTAGTGAAGAAATTATAGCAATTTGTAGTCCTTGTACTAACCCTGATTGTTGGAGTTATTGAGTCAGCTGTTACTGCCTCCTCCATAAATGAATGATGAGAACACAAACATTCATCTACCGACAATGACTCAAGTAAAAAAAAAAAAAATACAACTTTTTGGATATGTGACTTTCACTGTTGTGTCACAGCTCTTCTTCCAGAGTGGGGCGGGGGAGAGGTGATATTTGCCTTGGTCAGCAATACCTATGAGTTTACCCTATGGTAGATGACAGACTCCATAGAATAATAATTCTACTACCAATTCTTTTTGTTTGTTTGTTTGTTTGAGACAGGGTTTCTCTGTAGCTTTGGAGCCTGTCCTGGACTAGCTCTGTAGACCAGGCTGGCCTCAAACTCACAGAGATCCACCTGCCTCTGCCTCCTGAGTGTTGGGATTACAGGCGTGCGCCACCACCACCCTGCCCAATTCTTCTTATAGCTCTTAGAAATTGTCTGCATGCAGTGATACATGTAATCTAATCAGCAGAAACATACAAAATACAAGCAATACAAGGTGTAAGAGACACAAATCATGAAGATTTGTTGTAAGGATCCATTTGCCCCCAAAGAAAATAAAATGAAGTTTAGCAAGTCTCTCCACCAAACAGCTGAAAGAAAGAAGACAGACCCTGATAGAAGCAGTGAGGTTCATGGTAACAATAGGAACCAAATCACCAGGCTCTTTGTGAGTCTCAGAAACAAAAAAATCAGCACAAACCCCTGCCTAATATTAGCTATGGCCATTATCTTGTGAATAGTCTGGTTAAACAGAAAATATATAAACAGCTGTAGTTCAGGATCTGTACTACACTAATGTTCTCAGGATCCTTTTTCTCAATAACTCATAATAACAAACATTCTGTAAGATGTATGTGTGCTCTGAATTGTAACCTTTGGTAGGATAAGACAATTCTACACATCTGAATAAACATCTTCCTGATGTTCTCTGTAAGAACTTCTGGATAAACACACATAAGCATTATTTCAATGGTGACTTATTTAAAACTAAACCTTAATTGGATACCTCTATGCTACATATTTGCCCCAGTTTTCTTTTTGATGACATGATAAACACCATGACCAAAAGCAACTTGGGGAGGAAAGGTTTACTTGCCTTACATGTCACAGTCCACCATTAAGGGAAGCAGAGCAGGAACTCAAAACTTAGAGGCATGAACTAAAGCAGAGACCACAGAGGAAAACTACTTGTTATACTTACTGGATTGCTACCAGACTCATGTTCAGCTACTTTTCTTATGCAGCTGAAGCCCACCTGCTCAGAGATGGCACCACCCACAGTGAGTTGGAACCTCCTACATCAATTAATAATCAAGATGGTCCATGAACATGTTCACAAGCCAATCTGATAGAAGCAATTCCCTAGTTGAGGCCCCCACATCCCAGGTGCACCAAGTTGACAACCAAGAAAAATCATCAGAATACTCATATTAAAATATCATTTCCATACCAATTCCAAAGGGAGAATAACCTCTCATTTTCTTTCAAGAAATAGGGTTGAAAATGTGTAAGAAAAATTGCTAAGTGGTCTTATTAATAAAAAAAAAATGGAGCCAGACATTAGGGTGAAAACTGAAAGAACAGAGGAATAGGACAAGCCACAGCCAACCTTACCTCACCAACTCCTCAGCCTCCAGAGAGAGCTAATTCCTGTATACTCACACTTATAGCCTTTCTGTATCCTGCTATCTCACTTCCTCTCTCTGCCCAGCTACATCACTTTCCTCTTTCCACCCAGCTCTATCATTTCCTGTCTGTCTGTACAGACCCCCAGACCTCTATGGTTAACTAGTGCTAGGAATTAAAGGTGTGTGCCACCACCCTTGGCTCTTTTACTAATGTGGCCTTGAACTCACAGAGATCCAGATATATCTCTGCCTCCTGAATGTTAGGATTAAGGGCATGTGCTACCACTGCCTGACCTCTATGTTTAATATAGTAGCTAGCTTTTTCCTCTGATCCTCAGATAAGCTTTATTGGGGTGCACAAATAAAATATCACAAAAATACACAAATGCAGCAAACATATTCAAGTCAAAAACATAATATATCAAATAAAAACTTAAGTAAAGGAATCTTTAAGAGTATGTTACTAGTCAGAGAAGGCAATTCTGAAAAGCCTACAACTCCCATGACACCACTTATGCATTAATATGAAAAAATCAAAGTATGAAACAATAACAATACCAACAGTTCCAGAGGTGTCGACAAGTGTGAAAAGTCATGGTTGGCAGCATAATTGCAATTGCATGATATTACAGATTTGTCAAAATTCACAGACCCTTATCTTACAAAGAATGGATTCCTCATGTGAACTGTGAACTTCAGTTAGGAACAGTGTATGTATACTGGTTCATGAACTGTGATCACAATACTTCATAAGTGAAACCTCAAGCTATGGACCAAACTAAACCTGTGCTCAGTTTAAATTGATTATCTCAGGCATTTTTTTAATCATAGTGATGAAAAGCTAAAAATCAATTCCTAATTTATCCAAGTGAATACATTTAACCAATCTGATATTATAATTACATTATTTGGAATAACTCAATGCTCAAAATAATAGTAAAAGCATAATCTGATAGTATATAAAATCACAAATGTATATGTAAAACTAAGTTACTATTATTTAAATTATAACAGGCAGCAAAGTTGTCACTTGGGGTAATAAAAATGTTCTAGAGTATGGGAAGGATGGCAGTTACAGAAAAATGTATATGTAATTAATGCCACTGAACTGTACTTAAAGATGGATAAAGTGACAAACTACATACTATGTATATACACAATAACAAATACAGGGCGAAATGTAATTCATTTCACTTTCAACGTTTCATATGTCTATGTATGTTTAAGTTTAGGCCAACTAAAAGTTTTTAATCCTTCTAAAATAAGAAAAGCTACTTCTTGGCTATGGATCTCTGCATCTGCTTCCATCAGTTACTGGATGAAGGCTCTGTGATGAGTTGGGAGGGAGGTTAGGGGCGGGAAAAGGGAAGAGGGGGGAATCTGAGGTTGGTATGCAAAATGGGTAAAAAATTTCTTAATAAAAAAAGAAAAGCTACTTTTTCCCCATTTTTTGTATAAACTTTCATCTTAATTTTATATTATACCAATGTTTTTTTTTAATTCATCAGATAATATAGCTATTGTTAAACCTTCCTCAAAGCTAGGAAAAGGCAATGAATAATTAGATGAAGCCATGTATTCCACCAGTCACTACCCCAACTATGGTGGTTTGAACAAGAATGGCCCCCATAAGCTCATATGTTTGAATGCTTAGTCACCATGGAGTGGCATTATTCTAAAGGATTATAAAGATTAAGAGGTATGACCTTGCTTGAGAAAGTGTGTCATTCAGTGTGGGCTTTGAGGTTTCAAAAGCCCAAGCCAAGCCAACCTCTTTCTGCCTATAGATCAAAATGTAGCTCTCAGCTACTGCTCCAGTGTGCCTGCATTTCTCTGTCCTCCCCTGCCATGATGATAATGGAATAACCTCTGAAATTGTAATCCAGCCTCCAATTAAGTGCTTTCTTTTAAAAGAGTTGCCTTCGTCATGGTGTCTCTGCACAGCAATAGAACAGTGACTAAGTCATCAACGAGTTTATTTTTTAAATATGGGTTTTCACATGTGAGATTTATTAAACAATCACCTATGTTATTGAAATGTTTTCCTTGAGCTTTCTTAAAAGCAATGAATCAGTTGTCAGTTTGCAAACTCTAAGTCACCATTTATAAAGAAGACCCATCTATTTCAAAATAAAATGTCAGTATAGGAAATAGTCATTGTTCAGACTAAATAAAGATTTGAAAAGGCATTACCTGTTTTATTTACTGCAATTATATTTCTTTTAAAGAATAAACAGGAGAGATATCCTTCACCAGAATAGTATCAAGTTTTTGTCAAGAAATAACCATGTTTTACACAGCTACATTTGTCAGTGGTAAGGTTACAGTGTCCAAATGCAATAATAATAACTGCTACTCTGGGTGGAAGTTGCCCTGTGACAGCATCAATGGGCTTTATGCATATATTTTACAACTGAGATGACTGAGGTATAAAGATCCTTAGAATATTACCCAACATCAAAACTAGATGCCTTCCATCTCAGATTCTTCATGTCACCCCAACATTACATCCCACCACTGTGGTGCATACTCCCTGACTCCACAATGCATCACTAGTTACATCTGGTTTCATTAGCAGCAAAGGCTGGTAGAATGTTCTGTGAAATTATGTTATTCCTCTCTGACCAATGAAGAAATACTTCAAGTACTTCCTTTCCTGTTGGCCACTGCAATGCTTCTAGGGGAATACCAAAGGCTCACAAAGTTCTCTTCAGTGGACCTGCTACTTCTGCATATATTGTATCCTGTTTGATCCTTACAACATGTCCATGGTATAGGAATAAGATAAATATTCACATGCCCATTCATTTGAAAGGAGAAACCAAAGCTCAGAGAACCCAGAAGACCCTCAAAGTATATGTGATATATTTGATTTGGGAGATAATGCTGAGTACCTACATCATTTCAGTCTAAATTATAGTTAGTGAAGGGGGATTCCATCTTGACTCACACAGGAAAGTTATCTCAAAATCTTACTGGCAGCCACTGGCACGTTTCTCATATAGTAGTGGCACACAAAGTTCTCTAGCATGGACTTTGTGATATACCTGTAGCTATCTTTAGCATTTTCAGTTCATTTATAAAATCCTGATTCCATGTTGTTTGGAGTACTAATATAAAAGATAAATGAAATTATGAAGGATTTTCTTATCAACATTATCTAAAGTTTTTAAAACCCCCTGACAGCCCATCATGTCTAATACGATGAACTAATCACAGTATTTCCCATCTTTGCTTCTAGAAAATGCATTCCATATAAAGTAATTCCCCCATAGTACTTCTTGTCTTAAGATGTGTAAGCTGAATTCAAGAAATCTTTCATTTTCACAGTGGACATTGGTAATGCCAAAGCTCTGAGCCAGTTAGTGAGGAGAGAAACTCAGTATTTTTTTTCCTGTTTCATTTATTTATTTTATATCCTAAAGGATAAAAATGAAGAGTTTTCTCCTGAGAAAAGCAAGGGTTTGAAATATTTCCTGCCAATAGGAAAGTTATTAAAAAGGTAAAATATGTGCACCAAAATTTGAAGAACCTCCCTCTGTATGTGGAGATTGAATTCCCCACTCAGTAATTGCATAAATCATGTTGATGGGCCACTGCTTTCCACTAAAAGAATAAATTATAGTTGCTAAGCACTGAGAATACCCATACTCCATGTACAGGTCCTGTAGTCCCCACTGGAATCTTGTTCTCTTGAACCATGCATCCCAGCCTCTGGCTGCCAAGTATTTTTATGTCTTCAATAAACTAAACTGAACCAAGCTGTTATTACTGAATTGCAGGCTATTAGAAGCTGAATGTAGCTGTTGGTGTATCACCAAGGGAAATAAAAACTTATTATGTTCATTTTGTATGTAACCTAGACAGTTGCATTTGCAAGCTATCAGCATGTGCAGGGGCCATTTCAGATCTGGAGGAGTAACAGAGGAGACCATGGTGTCCCTGTCTGTTTTCAATTCCTCAGACACCTGGAACAGAATGTAGAACCCAGAAGTTAGAGGATAAAAGACTTCTTCCAGTCGGCAATATCTGCTTCAGTTGTTTCAAGCAATTGGAAGAAAAGTGGTAAATACATAAAATGAAGAAGCAGAGGCAAGGCAAGAAAAGATGAACTTCCCATGAAATGCAACCACCTATTACATCATTAAGGAGCCTATTGAAAGAGGATGATTTCCTGAGAAATATTCATTTTAAAGTATCTTGCTAAATAAAAAGAAAAATGTTTCTCTAATTATCTACTAAGCAAAATAGCATAACATTAGCTACTATCACTATTGCCATTAAGTCAAAGCCAGAAGTAGACATAATGATTAAACCCACATTAGAGTAATTACCTATTTAATTATTGAAGACCCTCCTATCCAAAGAGACAAGAGCCATAGCTAAGTAATCCAAGAGTATAATGCTCCTAAGTCCTGTAAAGTCTTATGTCAAATAACTTCACAAATTTCAGTGGCTTCCTCAAAATTTATTTGAATTGTTGAAATACTGAAGCTAATATTTTTATCAACTTAAAAAATAATAGTATCAACCTTCCCTCTTATTATAGTAATTAGAAAAATGTATTGTCCTAATTAGATTTTCTGGTGATTCTGTGGCCAAATCCTTCTGCATCAGAAAAGGTATGGAACCTATTAAATAAAGTTTTATCTCTTCTAAATACAAAATGGTTTATGCTCAAGCCTACAAGCCATAGTTTTAGAAAAATATGCACCTATAAATTTTACACTATTCTGGTCTGCTGTGGGATGTCTTTCTGATTGGTTTGTAAATAAAGCTGCATTGGTCTATGGCAGGGCAGGATGGAGCCAGGAGGGAAAATCCAAGAGAGACAGTGAGAGGAGAAAGGAGAGGAAGGAGACACCAGCCATCACCAGGAGAAGCAAGATGTAAAGGTACCAGTAAGCCATGGCAACGTAGCAACTTATAGATTAATAAAAATGGGCTAAGTTATAAGAGCTAGCTAGCAAGACGCCTGTCATAGGCCATGCAATTTATAATTAATGTTTAAGCCTCTGGGTGATTATTTTATAAGCACCTGAGAGACCTTGTGGCTAGGCGTTACTGGAGAAACCTTCCAGCTACACCAGTCTCTCTAAAATTCTCAGTTAAAATGGTAAGGTAGAGCCAGTGTACCTAAAGAAATGGATGCCCACTTTCCTTTTATTATAAGATAAATGATATTCAAAAAAGAAAACAGAGATCCTCGGCCAGGCCCCACATGGAGTTCCAGGACTCCAATTGTCAACAAAGAGGAGGGATGGTAAGAATGTGAATTGTTGAGACCAAGATTGGAAAAAGCACAGGGACAAATAGCCAAACTAATGGAAACACATGAATTATGAACCAAAAGCTGTGGAGCCCCAACTGGATCAGGCCCTCTTGATAAGTGAGGCAAGTAAATAGCTTGAACTGTTTAGGAGGCACTCAGGCATTGGGACCCGGACCTGTTCTTAGTACATGAGCTGGCTGTTTGGAGTCTGGAGCATATGCAGAGACACGTTGCTCAGCCTGGAAGGAGGGGACTGGACCTGCCTGTACTGAATCTACCAGGTTGAGCTGAATCCTCAGGGGAGTCTTTGCCCTGGAGGAGATGGGAATGGAGGGGAGGAGCTGGGGGAAGGCAGGGGTAGGGGTAGGATGGGGGAGGAAAGGGGAACCCATGGCTGATACGTAAAATTAAAACAAATATATTTTTTTTAAATCTGAAAAAAAGAAAGAAGGAATTTTTCTTCAATAAAGAAGCTATCCAGACACTGTCTATGCACCTGTAGAGATAGATAATAAATAGTGCTAACTATAATATCAAACTACAAAAAAAAAAGAAAGAAAGAAAAGAAAACAATCATGTAGACTGTGGAAATCTGAGTGTTTGGTCCATTGCAAAAGACTGTAAGTATTTTCTTTTGCAGCTTTTACAGTTACATTGAGCCCACAGAGGCACTTCCAATTGATTTAATAACAATTGCTTTTCCACCTGCAGCAGATGAAACAATGCTCCCTCAATCCAATAAAAGTTGCTATATCTTAATCCTGAGACCTATGCAACCTTTCATAGAAAAGTGGATCTACCATATCTGTCACCATGCACAAAACTTAAGTCCAAGTGGATCAAAGACCTCAACATAAATCCAGTTACTCTGAACCTGATAGAAGAGAAAGTAGGAAGTACTCTTGAACACATTGGCACCAGAGATCACTTCCTAAATATAACACCAGTAGCACAGACACTGAGAGAAACAATCAATCAATGGGACCTGTTGAAACTGAGAAGCTTTTGCAGAGCAAAGGACAGGGTCAACAAGACAAAGTGACAGCCTACAGAATGGGAAAAGGTCTTCACCAACCCCACACCTGACAGAGGGCTGATATCCAGAATATATAAAGAACTCAAGAAATTAGACATCAAAATGCCCAACACTCCAATTAAGAAATGGGCTATAGAACTAAACAGAGAATTCTCCACAGAGGAAGTTCAAATGGCTGAAAGACATTTAAGGAATTGCTCAACATCCCTAATTATCCAGGAAATGCAAATCAAAATGACTCTGAGATACCACCTTACACCTGTCAGAATGGCTAACATCAAAAACGCAGAAAACAGCTTATGCTGGAGGGGATGTGGAGCAAGGGGAACTCTCCTCTACTGCTGGTGGGAATGCAAGCTTGTACAGCCACTTTGGAAATCAATATGGCGCTTCCTTAGAAAATTGGGAATCCAATTTTCTCCCCCAAGACCCAGCTGTAGCACTCTTGGACCTATACCTAAGGAATGCTCAATCATACCACAAGGGCATTTGCTCAGCTATGTTCATATAAGTATTGTTTGTAATAGCCAGAACCTGGAAACAACCTAGATGCCCTTCAACTGAAGAATGGATAAAGAAAATATGGTACATATACACAATGGAGTACTACTCAGCACAGAAAAACAATGACATCATGAGGTTTGCAGAAGTCATGGTTTAAAAAAATCCCATCCCACATCCCAAAGCAAACAGGCTACCTTTCCTGGACTCAAGTACACAGAAGGGAGAGTTCCCTCCTTTTACCTTGCTTCTCCTCTAAAGAAACTGACACTCAGCTAAGAATCACTGCATGTATGTAGTCCCAGGTACTCAAGCCTGAATGTTTAAAGACAGCTCAGGCAAAATATTGAAGCCCAGTTCTTGGATGAGAACAGAAAAAGAAGGAATTCAAATTGGCTAACACCAATGCCAATGACTTATTCTCAACTTCTGTAAACAAGACTTCCCAGAAAGATACTGTGTCTACAAAAACTGCTTGACTGACTTAAACTGGCTAATATGGAGATTTGTAATGTTACATGCCCAGAGACTAATTATCTTGGGCTAGCTTTCACCTCCTGCCTAGCCATTCCTGTCAGACCTCTGTGTGGGAACTAACATCTTGTGATTAATAGTTTAAAAATCCCACCAACCAAAAGCTAAGAGGGTCATTAGATAGCATCTTGAGCCTAGAAACAAGCTTCCTCTATCTTGCCATAATTGCCTCTCGTTTGTACCTACCAATATGCTCTGGAATAATTCTGTACACTGTGATATTATATATATATATATATATATATATATATATATATATATATATATATATATATATATATATTACTTTCATTGGTTAATAAAGAAGCTGACTGGCCAATACCTGAACAGGATAGGGTTAGGCAAGCCAAACTGATAATGCTGGGAGAAAGAAGGGCAGAGTTTGAGGAGTCTCAAGCAGAAGCAGGGAGAAGCAAGATGAACATGCTGGTACCTCTGCTATGAAGCTAGGTTCTCAGGGAACCAAGTGTGGTGGAGCTAGCCGCCAAAGCAGAGGCTTTGGTCCTACCCACACTGCTTAACAAATTAAAGGCTTATGCTGTCAGAAAAATTTTAGAGATATGCAATAAAGACAGATCCAGACAAACAAGTCTCTAAGCAGGTTACATAGACTTGGGAGGGAGAAGAGAAAAACAGTTATAGATTAAAAACTATAGTTTTAAAATAATAAAGTCCTTAAAAATGGAGTGAAGTAATTTAAAAGAAAAAGCCACATAAACATGGAAAAGATATAGAGTCTGGAGACTGTATGTTATCATGTTCTCTTTAAAATTTTGACTGCTGAAGAAGGAGTGATAGCTCTTAAGACACATTGGATTACAAATGCTGCTAGATCAAACCAACCTATATATTTTAAATTTTTCTTAACTTCAAACTTAAGGTCAAAAGATATGTTACCTTGGGGAAGAGGCTATGCTTTTATTTCTACAAGAAATGAAAGGCTATAAATTCATTAAAAGTTAAAGATGATCAGGTTTGATAGAGGAAGAGCCCCTGAAAATCCTATCTACAAACATAAAGAAATATACCTGAAAGAAGTACAAGACACATGATGTGTAGTTTACCTGCTCAAACACAAAACAAAAAATCATCTTTGGCTGACTTGTGTACAATGCACATTGTATACTTGCATTAATGCAGATACATATGTTACCTTTAAAAGTTTATGTATTTTCAGAACAAGGGGACCAGACACCAATAAAAATGGATGGCCCAGGTGATCCAGCATCCAAAACAGCTTCAAGGCTGCTGGCTGAGATGGTCCAGCCTCACAAACTAATCCAGCTAAGACCTAACAATTATCCTGATTTTCTCAAGCTTCCCTCAAAGATATGAGCACCCACAAGCAACAAGAAGTAGTCTGGAGAATGATGCCCATACTCCCCAAAAATTGGTTGTTGATGTTTGTCATCATTTAAGAGGGGTTAGTTAGAAGTTGTTATTGGTCATAGTAAAAAAAAAAAAAAAAAAAAAAGCTAAACAAAGAGTGAAATTCAAAGATCTCTCTCTAAAGGAAAAAAGGGGGATATGATATAGGAATGATAGGAAAAAGTGTAGATTATTGAATCTATTTGAATAAAAAAATATTAACTTCAAAACACTTTAAATTAATATGATTTTGATTTATTGATACAAATTTAAAGTTAATTGTGTTATATAACATATTGTTTCTACATATTGCATAATGTATATTGTTTGTACTCTTGTTTAGGGTTTTTGTTTATGCAGATCATTTAAAAATACAACATATAATTAAGAAATAGTATATATATATATATATATATATATATATATATATATAGTATATTATTAAGTTTAATAGTTATCTATAATAGTCAAAGTTATAGTCATGTTAGGTAGGATTTAAAGGTCATAAACAGATATATTTAGATAGATAGAGAGACAGACAGACAGATAGATAGATAGATAGATAGTTTTCAAACACTTCCAAGAACTATAAAATATGGCATATAATATGTTTAATAAGACTTTTCTTGACAGTGAGACACATCTGGTCCTGGCAGCACCAGTTTATTTCTGAGAAGATGATGGGCATCAAAGAACCTTCATATGGAATTTGCCTTCTTATAGTAAAAGCTAACCATTTGGGCAAAAGCCTACTGTTGCCTCAATTGCCGACAGTATATTGTCCAAACTGGATCAGAAAGACATCAAAAAAAAAAAAAAAGACTGCTGAACTTTGCCAAGACAAGTTAGGACAGTCCTTCAAAATTTGTCCTTCACAGGAAAGTCTGTCAGATACTCTAGGCCTGTAGGCCAAGGATGGATGCCCCACTGTTACAGAGGAAAGTTGGGTAACTGTCCAGACAGCCAGCTGTTTCTGTCATCATTTTTCTCAATTTTTGGTCACTTACTGTGAATTTCCTGCTTACTCAGATAATGTTATACCCTTCTGGGGTGTTTGATGGAATTGAAGACTAGACAGTTATAATTATAGCTTTTCTTAGTTATGATGAAAATATAAATTAGATGTGAAACTTTAGACTCACCAATATAAAATAGATAATAGAGTATTTTCTCTAATTTTTGCCAAACACAAATGGATTGGATATTGTTACTGTAATTCTTACTTGATAACTCTCTTTTTTTTAATTTTTTTTAAGATTTATTTATTTATTATGTATACAGCATGTATGACTGCAGGCCAGAAGAATGCACCAGATCTCATTACAGATGGTTGTGAGCCACCATGTGGTTGCTGGGAACTGAACTCAGGACCTCTGGAAGAGCAGTCTTAACCTCTGAGCCATCTCTCCAGCCCAATAACTGTCTTTTTTATATATAGTTTTACTGTATTAAAGTTAAAACCTTCCCTTTTAATTAGACAAAATGGGGAAATACAGTGGAATACTCCTGTACACTGTAAAAATATGTTGCTCTCATTGTTAATAAAAAGCTAATGGTAGCCAGGCAGGAAGTATAGGTGAAACTACCAAATGAAAAATGCTAGAATGAAGAAAGGCAGAGTCAGAGACGTCTCCAGCAGACATGGAGAGAAACAAAATCGACATGCCATACTATGAAAAGGTACTAAGCCACATGGCAAAGCATGCATAAAAACATAGGTTAATTGAAAATGTAAGAGTTATCTAGGAACAAGCCTGAGCTATCATCTGAGCATTTGTAAGTAATATTAAGTTTCTATGTCAGTTATTTAGAAACAGACAGGAGTGAAAGAAAAGTGCCTACACTAATGTATTTCAAACTTGCCTTGATTTATGACTTTCTCTGTTCTGTAAAACTATAAACCTTTAAGAAAGTGCTTCTATGGTGGAACACAGTATTTAGGTTAACCTAAAATCTGTATTCCTGGGCCGTAGTCACTCAATATGGCTCCAGTATAAACTATTTCTTATTCCCATTAAGGTGGAAGCTGTGATTTTTGTGCCAAAACTGTGACATGATCAGATCAGATTGTGTGAAACTAGAGCTTGACCTCAGAGACATGTGTGTCCTTCTGAGTGCTCAGTCAATGAACTGCGTTTAGCTCTCTTCATTTCTATTTTTGCAGCCTCTCCAAGTTGCCCAAACAGCTGCTTAAACTGCCTCAGTTGTAAAGCAGACCTCTACTGAGCAATCTCATGCCTGCTAGGATTACAAACCACAATGCCTTACTCAGGACTATTCAAAAATTCATAGATTTCCACTACTTATTCCCATTTTCCAAAGGTAAAATGTCCCTTCCTCCTTTTCTCTTCCCTAATAAAATTCCCATTTTCATTTTCAGTATAGCAAATAATGGGTAAAAGTGAAAACCAAGACTATCAAAAAAAAGAAAAAAAGAAATAGAAGGAAGTCGTGGAATTATGGCTTACTTTATCATAAAAAAAAATGCTGTGCTTCATTTCTTAAGGTTTCAGGCAAATTAGCCCATATGCTCATAAATTAATCCAGCAAATATTTACTAAATGCCTACTATATATTGGCATTTAGTAATAATGAACTTGTTCCCAGTAAATGAATCAGACATGAAATGTCAAAATATTTAAGTGTCAATGTGTATATTTGTATTTGTCTGAACATAAGAGGCATCTGAACAAACACTGTTGCTACAGAGCACATATCTGAGTATGAAGAGGCACACAGTGAGGCAGAGGCACAAGTCTAGTTCCCCCTCAGTCATCATAAAGTCTCAGCCCATAGAGCTCTGTCATGCTATAACACTTTAGCAGTGTCCCAGATACTTCATGGACAATACAAAAGGTTTTAGTTGAAGTTCCAACAGTTTTTTTTCCAGAGCTGAGGACCGAACCCAGGGCCTTGTGCTTGCTATGCAAGCGCTCTACCACTGACCTAAATCCCCAACCCCAGTTCCAACAGTTTTTATGAGGCTTTTTATGCCTATGTAATCCATAAATGGCAGATTTGTTAGCAAGGGAAATTGAAAGACAAAGCATCACACAAGACTGCCTTAGAAATACATAATTATAACAAATATGATATAAGAAAAAGCCCAGGAAATTGTTTGAGCATATCCTTAGCTTGGCTTTTGAAGGAAACACTGAGGGCATAGCTGGGTTGAAGCAGGGACTCAAATGGTACCCAGAACAGATGCTCTACTACCAGGAAAACAGATCTTTACTTTTTTTCCCTCCAGAAAAAAAAAAGAGAGAGAGAGAGAGAAGATAATTTTCTGATAATCATGACCATCTACATTACAATCAAGTTTTTAAAAGCCCTGTGTAAAAACTCTTAACTTTACTTTCTGATTTCCTTGTCTTTCTAGCCCATGAAAACAAGAGAGAGTAGAATTAAAGAGTGATTCTCCCTCCCCAAGTAGCTACCAATAGCTCCTCAGTTAGGCGAGAATCTGGGCCTAGGTGAAGAGGGAAATGGAAGGGAAAATATGGTCATATTTCATTATAAGAAATTCTCCTTTAAGTTGGGAAAGTTTTCTTCTGTGATCATGTTAAATATATTTTCTGTGCCTTTGAGTTGGTATTCTTCCTCTTCCTCTATCCCTGTTATTCGTAGGTTTGGTCTTTTCATGGTATCCCAAATTCTCAAAAAAATTTCTTGAAAACAATAAATTAATCTCCTCCAAGTTACAAGAGTTTCCATTAAGTCATGCTCGTTCAAGTGGACATTTAAATCAAATCAGGTATTTATGACTTCCACCTTCATCATCTGTGTTGGGAGCTGGGGACAAGTGAACTTGTGACAGCCAGAAGAGCCCATGGCCTCCACTCTGCCCATGGGGACATCACTGCATTCATGAAAGCCTCTTGTGCCTTCCTGAGCTCTTCTTGGTGCAGGAGAGCACTTGGGATGGCCTGTCTCCATTCTAGGTACCATGCTTTACATAGCCTTAGATCACTGGCTCCCAATGGAAGGTTCCTTCTCCCAGCCCCCTATCCCCACAGAGCTCAGGTTTCACTGTTTCTCACACCATATTCATCCCTTCTCTCAGACAACTGCCTTCAAACGGGTATAAGTGGCAGTAGAAACTATACCAGGAACTATCCCAGGTCATGTCTCTTGCTCTTTTGCAGGCCTTCAATTCACTGCAGGATGTTTAGGAAGGCTGAATGGAAAGGAACCAGAATGCAGTGAGTGTGATACAAGAGATAAACTATGCCTGTGCCATACCAAAACTGGTCATGCTGAGCTAGCGTTAAGAATCTTTAAATGTGCTCAATGAATAGATTGCAATGTCCTTCTAAGTCTTAATCACTCACAGTTTCAAAACAGGGGTGTGACCATCAATGAGGACAGCATGCCTCTGGATCCTGTGAGAGCAGGAGTCCCTCCTAGGGTCTTAGAAAGTTAAAAGTTGTAACCTTGGCATTTCTCAAGAAGTAATACATTTGCCATACAAAATGTAGATAGATAACAAATTAAGATACCTTAAAAATAAAATATTATTATTATTATTATTATTATTATTATTATTCCTTTATTATATTAATTATTGGGGTACATGCCACAGAGGTGTGTGGAGGTCAGATGACTATTTGTCACAGTGGGTTTTCTCCTTACACCATGTGGGTTGCAATGATCAAACTTTGGTCACCAAGATTGGCAGCAAGTGCCTTTATCCACTGAACCATTTTGTCAGTCCCAAATCAAGAATTACTGCCATTCTTCATTTCTATTCTGAAAGTTCCAATTCTCTTCAAACCCAAAGAATATTCCTTAAAGAATTTACAGAAATGTTTAAAATAATATTCAGTACAACTATGAATCATATCTGTATATATTATTTTAAAATATACATGTAGTTGAATCATATAATAGTATAAAGCTTATTAATCCTCATTATTAAATTACAGTACTCCACTATGTGATGATGCCACACTTGCCTGCCCCTCTCCTGAGAGAGGCTTGTATTAGTTTCCAGTGTTTCACATTTAACATGTAATTCTTTGTTCAATATACTTATGCCTTATATCACACACTTTCTAAAAAATAAGAGAAATTTCACTAGCAAGGACTCGTGAGTGTTTCCATCCTGAACATTTTGTACTGACAGATGTTTGAGTCTCAGGAACCCAACTCATGGAGAAAAGCTTCCCATTGCTCTTGTCCTATGCCGTTATCTAATGAGTCAAGTGACTTTATATGTCAATGGCCATTTGAGCATCCTCCTCTAATGGGGGGGGGGGGGTTCATTCCCATCTATCCACCATCACCTGTTTTGTATTCTTATCTCAATTTAAAGTTATTTGAATTTTTCATGTTGCAATTTTTCCATGTTCCTGGCTTATTTTTAAACTTAAAGTATTTGTGTTGTAGATAAATACAAGTAAACTTCAATTTATCAAGGCTTTTTAAATTGATATTATGGTTTTAAAAATAGTTCCTCATTTGTGTATAGATATTCACTAAGTTTTCTGACAGTTTTAGTGTTGAGCTTCTATATGTGGCCTAGCAAATTTTATATATGCACATGTGAATATGTAGGCATACTCATTTTTCTAGTTAATGCATCTGTTTTTCTGTTTCTGCACTGATACCAGAGACAAATATTTCAAAAGTATGAATTTCTTTGTGTTATTATTTTCATATGAATTTTCATGGTTTTTCATCCACTTTTACTACATGTAGATTTTAGAAATAGCTGAACAAGGCCTGCAAATGACTATTGAGAATTTAGCTAGAAACTCACTTTATCCATTTTTAAACATTGAAAAAAAAAGTGTGTCAGCTTACCCATATTTCAGCAAATCCTACATATTCACACACTGGTAGCATTAATTACACTCAGTGGGTTTTTCAAAACGACACGTGAAGTGGAAAGGAAGCCATGGGCGAGGCCTGGGAAGAACTGATTGAGAGGGTAAGGTGGATATTATAAAAAGACATAAAAGGACAAATGAAATACATTGTTAGAAATCAACATAGCATGAAGATTTTTTGTACCATTAATACTATCTGAAAATGTCCCTGTTAAATCCTTTCAAAATTTTCCTTTTGATCTACTTCTAAGTTTTATGAATAAAATAGTACTAGCTAATGAGAATTAATGAATAGAAATAAACTGACATTATATTTTACTTGATTTTTTTTTACAATTTATCTTACTGTGTTGCAGCAAGTTTTATATTTTTAAAAATTTATACATTAGCTTTGATCTTTGAAAAATAAACTAACACCTGTAAATAGGGATGGCTTTTTCAATTTCTCTTCAAATATTATTTTCCCAATACTGAATTGCCCTAATTCTTTTAATGATTTTGCTTTCATTCTATATTGTTAATCAACTATATCTATTTTGGTCTGTCTTACTTTTAATTGTGCTTTCCCTTTCATTGATTTCTGCTTTTCATTACCTTTTCTACACAGCCTTGTGTCTTATTTTGTTTATTTGTAAATTATTATCCTGAACACATACCATATAGTTTCAGTTCTTTTCAAATAGAGAAATATTGAGGCAGATGGTGGTAGTGCACACCTTTAATCTCAGCACTCAGAAGGCAGAGGTAGGCAGGTCTTTGAGTTTGAGGCCAGCCTAGTCTATAGAGTAAGTTTCAGGACAGGCAGGGTTATACAAATAAACCCTGTCTCAAGAGAACAAAAGAAGGAAAGAAAGAAAAATATTGAAAGAACATGATACCCATGTTGTGTTGCTCCCTAAATCTAAAAATGTCATCCTGTCTTCTTCATTTCCCTCTCCCCTTTTCTCTTAATGTTCAGGGACCATTATTGTTTTAACTAGCCATTTAAAAGTTAATTATAAAGCCAGGCGGTGGTGGCGCATGCCTTTAATCCTAGCACCTGGGAGGCAGAGGCAGGCGGATCTCTGTGAGTTTAAGGCCAGCCTGGTCTACAGAGAGAGATCCAGGAAAGGCTCCAAAGCTACACAGAGAACCCTGTCTTGAAAAAATAAAAATAAAAACAAAAACAAACAAACAAAAAAAGTTAATTATAAACACCCTGTGTAAGGACTATGTCCTTAATTACGTCATCAGCCTGGGACAGGGCTCCACTGCGCAGTCTGTTTCTCTGGTCCTCTCTCTCCCTCTCTCCCTTTCTCCCTCCCTCTCCCTCTCTGCCTCTCTCTCCCAATAAAGCTCTAAAAGGTAACTAAGGCTCATGACTTTCCTCCAGCACTCTTTTCCATCAGCATGGCCATCCAGGGCAGCCAAGAGCAGCACCGATTTAACCAACATTTGGTGCCATTCAGACTCGGACACACCAACCGAGGACCTGCTAACTGCTGCCACTTGCCGCCTCCTCCCCCATCTAGGCAGACCCTGAGACCACGAGTGTGCACGCGTCCCTTGCCTGCTCTGGACCCTATACAACTACCTTGCTACCACTATGATTCTTCACAGTGAGTCTGCCATTCTCGGTGCTGTAGTCTGAGCTTTATTCATTGCAACAGACACCCCAGGGGTTGTCCTCAGGCTGCGCTGGCAACGGCAGGCACATTTTCACTCCTGACAAGGGGGTCAATGTTGTCTCAGGTCTACCAGGTGGACCAACTGCAGCGCATCTGCAGCCCTCACGTTCCCTTGATGAAGAGGAATGGTGACTTGAGCTGATTCTTAGATCTCTCTCCACTCTCGGGGATGCCCAAGATTGGAGTCTGATCCCAGTTTGTTGTTTTAATTTTTTATTTTTCTCTCAGCTACAGCAAAGGGGCAGATATATTTAGCACCTACATTGGCAGATAGGGGCAGGCACTGGTAAACCTGGCCACATACTAGTGTAAACCTGGCCGCATAACAGCATTGTGGGAACTTCTGCCAGCGAATGGGCAAATAAGAGTTACTTTATACCCAAGCTTTCTGCTAAAGCTCTAAACCCCTCCCCACTTCTGCATCTGCCACATGCAACCTTTTCTGTCTGACTTCCACTGGCAGGGGGCAGGCTCAAATGGACAGGCTTGGGCAGTTTCTAAGATTCGCCCTAACTCACCTTAACTCCACCCACTCATTCTCAAACTGCCTTGGGAGACACAGACAGGTCTGAAAGCAGCTAAGATCCATACAAATAAGTTTACAGTAGTCAGGATGGCTCTGAAGCCAAAAATCAGCTTGTAGCCTCAGACAAGTTTATAGTCTGCCTCCTAGCAGATCTTCCAAAAGCTGTCCTTAAGCCAATCATCAGGAGAAAAAAAAAAATCCAGGACACAGAGTAAAATCTGTCTCTTGTTCCCCAGACCTCCCCAACTAAAACTGAAGCATCTGGAGAGCAAGGTTTCTGACCCCATGTGCAAAAGAGTCATCTGTGGAATTTAAGGTGTGCCAGGGAAGAGATAAAAGCCTGAACACAAAATTGCCAAGTGCTGGCATGCGCTGAATCCTGAAAGCTGTTGGGTCCCTGTTTTAAGTGAAAAAAGGCCACAGGCTAGTGAATGCCCTGCCAAGGCATCAACAGCCTTGTTAAAAGGGCCACCTAGCAAGACAACCAGTCAGCTGACTGCCCCCAGGCACCAAGACACATGGGTACACCAAGTTAAGACCTCCAACAGACCTAGGCTTGGCTACAGAAATGGCAGGGAACCCAAAACATAGCAGGGAAGTGATCCGTTTCTTTCCTTCTGGACACCAGAGCCACTGACTCAGTCCTGGGAGTTTTGGGATGTCACTTCTCCTTTCTGTTGCCGGTACAGAGGGCAGCCTTATTTACCTCACCAGATTTAATTGCACTTTCAGAGTTACTTAATTAAAACAAAAGATTTCCAACTAAGATAAGAGCTCATTGTCTCACTTCAAAGTTACTGCCTGTGTTTCTCATGTGCATATAGACAGGGCCCTGATCTTTGCCTTGTCCCTAATTCAAATAAATAAAATAAAATAAATTTGCATGTACCATAAGCTTTTTTCTTCCCAGTTCCCTGTTCTAACTCACTGTTCAGCTAATGCTACAGGAACAACACAGAGCTGGAGTCCAAAGATCATCAAGTAAGAAACTGTAACAACTAAAAGGTACTTACACCTCCAGACCCAAAAGTATCTGTGTGCTACAAAAATACTTTAATGTAAATATCTATTACTGTGAGATGCTTTTAACAATTGATCACCTGTCTCCTGGATGGCGAACTAGTAAAGGAAAAAGGTGCTTTAAAATAATCTGTCTCTGATAAAGCTTAACATGTTTCAAAATCCATCTGGACAGGCCGGATCTACTAACATAAAATAATAATAATTCTTTTCTCTCTAAGCTTTTATCTGTATCACCAGCATCTTGTCAGACAGAAGATTCCGAGCCAAAGCCAAGAGGGATACATGTCTCCAGAGCAAATGGATGACAGACAGCATCCCATAATGCCTGTCTACCTCGGAACACTCCCCTTCTCCATTCCCCCAAGAGCCAACCAACGTCCAAAACTCAGCTGGAAGCAGGTTTTGAGAGGAACGATGCCCCTATTCCCATCTACCTGCTTTTATTTTATTTTTTTTATAATAAGTGAAAGTCTGGGATGTAAGGACTCTGTCCTTAATTATGTCATCAGCCTGGGACGGCCCAGCCTAAAAAGCAGGCGGGCCCTCTGTGTGCCTCCCTTTTCTCTTTCCTCTCTCTTCCCTCCACATGGTCTCTCTGTCTCTCTGATTCTCTCTCTCTCTCTCTCTCTCTCTCTCTCTCTCTCTCTCTCTCCCTTTCTCTCCCAATAAAGCTCTAAAAGGTAACTATATTGCACTGACTCTTCTGTCCAGCACTCTCCACCAGTGACCAGCCACGAGCGCCAGCCAGCCACCAGTGCCACTGCCTTAACCAACATATGGCTGGTGACTCCAGAACTTTTGCTCCATTGGCATGGCCACCGCGGGTGGCAGCCAGCCACGAGCAGCTCTGATTTAACCAACACCCTGACTCCATACTTCAGTATTCATCTTCAAAATAAGTATATTCATATTCCTAAATATGTGACAAAAATAATAATTTGTAAATATCATGTAATAAGCAGTCCATCCCCAGGTTACCCCACTATCCCAATACCTTTCATGTATATTTTTCTGTCTCTGTGCACAATCAAGTTTCAAAAACTATTTTGACAGACATTTCTCTAATCTCTTATATTTAGAATGCCTCTCAGTTTCTAAATTTACTTCTATTTTTGAAATTAATCTAGGTTAATTAGTTTCCCTGTATTATCATTTAACTATTCATTTCAAATTTCCATTGTGAGAGTTTCTTTTTGCCTCTGTAACTCCCAGTTGATGTGACACATGGTAGTTGACATCCTCTAAACGTGGCTACTCTTAAGACAGTACTTTCAGTACCCACTGTTGTACTCCTCAAATTTAGAGATAAAATAGTGATTTGATGGTGTCTGTCATTCCTCCTTCTATAAAATCAGCATTCTGCTCTCTGCTCCTTTAGTGATTTCTCTCTCTCTCTCTCTCTCTCTCTCTCTCTCTCTCTCTCTCTCTCTCTCTCTCTGTGTGTGTGTGTGTGTGTGTGTGTGTGTGTGTGTGTGTGTCCCTCTCTTTCTCTTTTACTTAATCATTTAGAGTACTGCAATTGATGAATAGATTATTTTTATTTAACCAGTTGTGCTCATTATTGACCTGAATGCTCAATGTTGCCAGACTTTTGAGCTGACCACTCTGTCCTTTGACATGGTTTTATTTGACTTTGAGCCCACCTTGCAATAATTCAGATTATACCTCAAGCTCATCCTGGATTCATCTTGCTTCATCTGAAATCAGACTTTTCTAATACACCCTAGATCCATTTATTCAAAATTATTGCTTAGAAGAGAGTAGCACTCTGTGTGTTGACAACCATTAAAAAAAATCTTTACCTTCCAGCAACTTAGTGGAAAGTGCCTATGTGTGTGAATGTGTGTGTGATAGAAATAGAGTGTGTGTGAGAAAGAGAGAAAGAGAGAATGTATCTGAGAGAGTGTTTGTGTAAGAGAGAGAGAAAGAGGATGTGTCCGTGTGAGAGAGTATATGTATGTGACAGTGTGTATTGTGAGAGAGTGTGTGTATGTGTGTGAGAGAGAATGTGTGAATGAGAGAGTGTGTGTGAAAGAGAATGTTTGTGCAAGAGAGAGTGTGAGTGTGAGAGAGAATGTATATGTGCATGAGAGAGTGTGTGAGAGAGTAGGCAAGAGTGTATATGTGCTTCTGTGAGAGAGAAAGAGTGTGTGTGTGTGACAGTGTGTGTGTGAACATGTGTGCAAAAGTTAGTTGTTATTGCTATCAAACAGTCTTTCTTTCTTATTACAGCAGTCTGTTCCTCTGTGTGCTTTATGTTAAAACAACATGGCTTTAAGTGGATAGTAAGCTACCATTTGTGGTAGTTTGAATATAATTGGCCCCCATAATCTCATAGGGAGTGGCACTATTAGGAAGTGTGGCTTTGTTGGTGTAGGTATGGCCGTATTGGAAGAAGGTGTGGTGGGTGTGAGGGTGAAAGGCTTTGAGGTTTCCTATGCTCAAGGTACCACCCAGTGTGTCAGTCAACTCCCTGTTACCTGCAAGTCATAGGACTCTCAGCTATTCCTCCAGCAGCATTTCTGCCTGCATGCTTCCATGTTCCCTACCGTAATAATGGACTGAACCTCTGAAACTGTAAGCCACTCAATTAAATATTTTCCTTATAAGAGTTGTGGTCTCAATGTCTTTCACAGTAATTAAACCCCAACTAAGACTCCACTATTGTTATTAAATACACTAAAGTATAATGTTTTCTTGTATATTTTGCCCTTGGACTGTAGATCCTACTAGGAAATCACATTTTACTATCATATTCCCTTACATTTTAAATATATGAAACATTAACATTACATAAAATGTAAAACTACCAAACTATGTTTCATCTCCATTCTCTCTACCTTATCTCTGGCCTCATCTCCTAAACATAACAACCTTGATTGGGCAGGCTAAGACAAACTAGTAAAAGTTTTGATGCCTGAAACTCACACAGAACTTACACCCCATACTTACCATGACATGCACATTAAATAAATAAATAAATAAATAAATAAATAAATAAATAAATAAAATGATTTTTTTAAAGTCATTAGAGACTGAGAACATGTTCCAATGTGTTGAGGTACAAGGACACCACTACATTCTATTGTGGTTGTTTAGGTTATAATGTCCATATTAGAGAAATAAGAAGAAATAAAATGAAGTCTAACTCATCTTCAATTAACCTCAAAGTGTAGCGGACTAGCAGAGAAAAGGCTGGACTGCCTCTCTGCTCTGTCACTGGGAGTCTCACTGGTTCTAATTTAGCATGTCCAAAATTCACTCAAACTCACTATGGACATGGAATCATAACTTCTGACCAAAAGAAAATAAAAACAACATAAAGTCAGACTTATGTTGTTATTGAAATTGACATATACAAGTGTTATAGCAATCATTATGGAGGGGGCTGAAGATACAGCTCAAATTTCATCTAGAATGTGAAAAAATCCTTTAGTTCTATCCCCAGAACTGTGGGGAAAACTAGTTGTGATTGATATGTTTGACAAAACAGAGTGAATACTGAACAAAGTAAATCAAAAGCTGAGGAATTGAAGATACAATTTGAATTCATTTATCTGAAAACAATTAGCCGAGGATTTGACTCAGTTGCAGAGTGCTCGCCAAAGGCCCTGTGTCCAACTCTCTACATCACAAAAGCAAACAAATAATAATTAAATGAATAATCTAAAATTTTTAATTACATGTTAAAATATGCTTAATGCATTTGTGTTCTATCTTGAACTTTAGTCCATGCATTGAGGTTTCTAAAACTTTCTCCTTAGCACTCACTGGACTGAAATGAACTCAGAAGATTGGAACCAATTTGAGTCATCTGTAAGAAAAACAGACCCTGAAAGTAAGCTTGGTCTTATCACTACATAAGTACTCAATGGCCAAGCAAGCAGCAATACTAGAAATATCAGTATCTGGGGTCTTTAAAACATACTGCCTGAAATATGTTCAGCAGAAAACTGACCTTTTCAATAAAATGTTATGAAACAATTAGATATTAAAATGGAAACTTTAACATTAATTAATTTTTACTATGTTAAAAAGTAACTCATAGTGGATCATAGATTCAAGGAAAACCCAAACCCAAACAAAAATATTTGGGGGAAATCAGCAACAAGGGCTTAGAAGTTAGATGTGGGGGGTGAAGATCTGCTAGATTAGAGAAGCTGAAAAGCAACCTTGCTTTTTGGCCAGAGACATGGCAAGGAAGAGACATGTCTCTTCCTTCATCCCAGAACAAAAAGGAAGTTCAAACTCTAGTCCCTACAATTTCCTTCCTGTGTATCCTCTCTATCTAAATTGCTATCTTCTTTATAACTAATTCTGGTCAGCTAGTCACTGGCTCCACTCCCTGACTGAAGTTAAACTTTATTGACTGGAGTGTCACAGTGCAATCAAAATATCCCACAACAGAGGACTGTTCCCCTTGCTCCACATCCTCTCCAGCATGATCTGTCACTTGTGTTTTTATCTTAGCCATTCTGACAGGTGTGAGATGGAATCTCAAAGTAGTTTTGATTTGCATTCCCCTGATGGCTAAGGATGTTGAACATTTTGTTAAGTGTTTCTCAGCCATTTGAGATTCCTCTGTTGAGAATTCTCCATTTAGATCTGTACTGCATTTTTATTGGATTATTTGGCTTATTGATTATCTGGTTTCTTGAGTTTTTTATATATATTTTGGATATTTGCTCCCTTTCAGATATGGAGTTGATGAAAATCTTTTTCCATTTTTTAGGCTGCTGTTTTGTCCTATTGATGGTGTCCTTTGACTTATAGGAGCTTCTTACTTTCATAAGGTCCCATTTATTGTTTGTTGTTCTTAGTACCTGTACTATTAGTGTTCTGTTCAGGAAGTCATCTGCTATGCCAACAAGTTCAAGGCTATTCCCCACTTTCTTTTCTAGATTTTGTGAGTAGGCTGAAGACAGGTGGGGATGAGAATAAGAAAATTCAGTCATGTGATGGGAGAAATGGAGGAAGAGAGTACTGGGAGAGATTAATGGAATTAGGTGACATTTGGGAGGTAATGTAGAAACATAGTGTAGTGAAAACTCCCTGGAATCTACAAGAGTGATCCTAACAAGGTATCCTGTGGTGATATTTTACTTGTGCTTTAACAAATAAAGCTTGCCTAAGGATCAGAGGACAAAGCCAGCCACTATGTTAAGCATAGAGGTCAGGCAGTGGTAGCCCACGCCTTTAATCCTAGCATTTTGGAGGCAGAGATTCATCTGGATCTCTGTGAGCTTGAGGCCACACTGAGAACAAAGCCAGGTGTGCTGGACAACACCTTTAATCCCAGCACTAGTTAACCATAGATGTTTGGAGGTCTGTACAGACAGACAGGAAGTGATAGAGCTGGGCAGAGAGAGGAAGTGAGATGACAGAGCAAGGAAGGTATATAAGGCATGAGTATATAGGATGTAGCTCTCTTGGACTGAGGATTTCCTAGAGGTAAGAAGTTGTGGCAGGCTTGTTCTATTACTCTGATCTTTCAGTTTTCACACTAGTATCTGGCTCTGGGTTTTTTTCTTAATAAGAGCTTTTAAGATTTGTATCTCTAACATTTCTAAAATTATGAAAGTTGCTTGCAATGCACTTCCTGTTTACTCAGGTAATATTATATCCTTCTGGGGGTCTTTGATGTAATTGAAGACTAGTTATAATTATAATTTTCATTGGTTATGATAAAAGATAAATTAGATATGAAACATATGAAACTTTAGACTCACAAATATAGGATAGGTGATAAAATATTTCCTTTAATCTTGCCAAATACAAATAGACTTGATATTGTAACTGTAATTCTCGCTTGATAGCTGTTTGTTATATATAATTTTACTATATTAAAGCTAAAACCTTCCTTTTTGATTTCATAGAAAAGAGGAACTGCTGGGGGGTGTCTTTCTGAATTCTGGGAATATATTTTTCCCCATTGGTTAATATATATGCTATTTTGGCCTATGGCAAGGCAGCTTAGAGGCAGACAAGAAATCCAAGGAGAGAGACAGGAAAGAGAAAGGCGGAGTCAGGAGAGATGCCAGCATGCCACGCAAGGAGCAACATGCCAGCTGACAAGTAAAGCCATGGAACATGAGGCAAAACATGGATTAATAGAAATGGATTAATTTAAGATATAAGAGCTAGCTAGCAAGGGGCCTGCCATAGGCCATACAGTTAGTAATTAATATAAGCCCCTTTGTGTTTACTTGGGACTAAGTGGCTATGGGACAAGGGTGGGAGAGATTTGTCTAGACCTTGGGGCCAGGCAGGACCAGAGAAAATTCCCACTAGAGTCTCCTATTAATGGGAGAGATGGAGCCTGCCTGAACTGGCCATCTTCTATAACCAGGTAAGGCTCCTAGCAGTGGGACTGGGGCATCAACCCAGCCACAAAAACTTAGACCTACAGTCTGTCCTATCTGCAAGATGTCCTGGGACAATGGTGACACAAAACTTGTGGGAGTGGCCAACCCATGACTGGTCAAACTTTTGGCCCATGCCACAAGAGGGAGCATGTAGATGTAATCGGCTTGTTAAATAAGAAACGCAGAGCCAATTGCAGAGTTAAAAGCCAGGAGGTCAGAGCAATAGCTGTGAGCTGAAAACCTTACCCTTCACTGCTGCTGTCTTTCCTCCCTGCAAGAAACCTACTTCCTGTGTTTTTCTCTTTTTTATAGACTTTCTGTTCTGCCTTCTCATTGGTTGTAAACCCAACCACATGACCTCCTCATCACTGCCTGTCTGTACAGACCTCCAGGTTTTCTATAGTTGGTATTGAGATTAAAGGCATGTGTCTCCGTGCTGGCTGTATCCTTGAACACACAGAGATCCACCTAGCTCTTCCTCGCAAGTGCTGGGATTAAAGGCGTGCACCACCACACCCACCTTCTGCTATGGCTTGTTCTGACCCCAAGGCAACTTTATTAATATACAAATAAAATCACATTTCAGTACAAATAAAATATCACCACAGGAGCCCATGCCTGACACTGCCTGCATGGCCAGAAACTAGAGACTGGACAGCCCAGAGATCCAGGATAGAACCAAACAGAACTGGTAATGTGTGTGTGTGTGTGTGTGTGTGTGTGTGTGTGTGTGTGTGTGTGCATGAAATGATTCCTAACAATACTCTGCAACACTCATATAGATCAGTGCCTAGTCTAATGTCATCAGAGGGGCATTATCCAGCAACTAATGGGAGCAGATGCAGAGACTCAGTCAAACACTAGGCAGAGCGAGGAAAACCCAACAGAAGAGGGGGAAAGAGGATTATGAGAGTCACAAAACCATGGACCACAGAATCAGTTAAACAGGACTCAAAGGGGCTCACAGAAACTGAAGTAAAAAAACATACACCCTGACCCTGTATAGCTCTGAGCTAGGTCCTCTACATCTACCTATGGCTCTATAGCTTGGTGTTCCCATGGGACTCACAACAATGGGAGTAGGGGGTCGTCTCCAACTCTTTTGTGGGTTCTTGGGATCCTTTTCCTCCTATTGGGTCACCATGATACAAGGGTTTGTGTTTAGTCTTATTGTATCTTGCTAAGCCATGTTCAGTGGATACCCCTGGGAGGCATGCTCTTTTCTTTGCCTTTCTTTTGAAGGGAAACAGAGGAGGAGTTGATCTGGGGCGAGGGAGATTGGGGAAGGGATTTGGGAGGAATAAAAGGAGGGGAAACTATAGTCATACTGTAATGTAGAGAAAAGAATAAGTTTAAAAAAAAAAAAAAAGATGAAGAAGCTAAGAGCCATAAGGGGCTGTATAGAAATCTACTATTCTAGAAGCTTCCTGGAAAGACTAAACTTGATTCCTATTTCCATAACCCTGCACCATTCAACATGGATGAAGGCAAAGTGTTAACTAGAAGACCTGAAGCTAGGAGACCACCACAGGAAAATGTAAGGAAAATTCTTAGGATACTGACATAGGTGAGCAATCCAACAAAAGAAATTACATCAAACTAAAAGGCTTGTAACCTCACATTATCCCTCACTGCTGAAAGCCATAAAGGTGAGCAGTTAACTTCAAATGCTGTGGTAATATAGAATTTCAGTGCTCACTTACTAACTCTGGGTTGTAAAACTCATGTAAATTGCTAATAAAACACTTTCTGGACTGGAGACTTATTTCAGAGTACTTATTGCTCTTTCAGAGGACGCAGCACCCACATGATTCCTCACAACCATTTGTAACTCCAGTACTAGGAGAAACCAATGCTGTCTTCTGACTTCTGAGGGCATCAGACATGCATGTGGTACATACACATATATGCATATAAAGCACTCATAAACATAAAGAATAAGTAATATTTTAAAAGCTCAACTTCTTTTCTTATCTTTTAAAGCAACTCTACCACTTCAGTTTTAAACACCACTTTGAGATGTAGGAAAATGAGGTTTCCACAGCAATTTATTATTCATTACTTTTGTCTCCATGAAGGTAGCTCACATAATTGAAACATGTGCAAAGTTATAAATTATCAGGTATGATAATTTACCTGGCATTTACCAGTCATGGTGAATACTTATGTGACTACTTTCCTCTTAAACAACATAAATGAACTAGAAGAGTCAATTTCCCTTCATTATAAAGCCTGAATGCCAACTGCACCTGTAGTAAAAGTGCTAAGGACAGATATCCTTAGAACATGTTTGATAAACAAAAGATATATTGCTGTGGGATGGATGTCTATGCCCCAACATTGCAAAGGAACACTGGGTGACTGTCCAGGCAGTCAGCTCTCTCTGTCATTCTGGATTTTTAGAAGTTGCTTACAATGCTCTTCCTGTTTACTTAGGTAATATTATATCCTTCTGGGATCTTTGATGTAGTTGAAGACTTGATGTTATAACTTTCCTTGGTTATGATAAAAGATAAATTAGATATAAACTTTAGACTGACAAATATAGGCTTGATAGAATATTTTCTTTAGTTTTGCCAGATACAAATAGACTAGATATTACAACTGTAATTCTTGCTTGATAACTGTTCTATGTAATTTTACTATGTTAAAGTTAAAACTTTCCTTCTTGATTAGACAGAAAAAGTGAAGTGCTGTGGGATGGGTGTCTTTCTGTATGCTGTGAATATTTGTTGATCTGATTGATTGATAAATAAAGCTGCATTGGCCAATGGCAAGGTAGCTTAGAGGCAGGCAGGAAATCTAAGCATATATATGGAAAGAAGAAAGGCAGAGGCCGGGGAGATGCTGAGAGCTGCTGCTAGGAGAAGCGAGATGTAGAAGTACCTGTAAGCTACAAAGCCACATGGCAATGCATAGATTTATAGAAATGGGCTGAGTTAAGTTGTAAGAGCTAGCTAGCAAGAAGCTGCCATAGGCCATACAGTTGATAATTAATTTAAAGCCTCTGAGTAATTATTTTATAAGCGGCTGAGGGACTATGGGGCTGAGCAGGACTGTAGAAACCTTCCAGCTACAATATATGAAGTCTAACTTCAGTGCCAAAAGAATAAAATATTCATCTGGCTTTCAGGAACTTATTTTTCATACTGGGTTGCCTTGCCCAGCCTTAATACAAGGGGAGCAACTTAGTCCTACCTCAACTTGATATGTCATGCTTTGTTGACACCCATGGGAGGCCTGCCTCTTTCTGTACAGAAACAGAAAAGGAGTGGATAGAGGCAAGAAGGGGATTGAGGGAGGGGATAGGAGGAGAGGAGGGATGAGAAACTGTGGTCTGGATATAAAACAAATTAATAAATTTTAACAACAACAAAAAGAATAAAGTCATGTCTAATAGTATAAAGTTGTCTGTCCCTTTGGGTGCTATTTTTAGCCCAATTTTTAGAGAAAACGCCAAAATAATCATAGTGAATTACACAGGTAGGGTTTAAGTCCGACACAGCTTGAATCTAACACTCTTTTCATAGGCACAACAGTTTATAAGAGATAAATTTCACCTGATGTGCTAGCTCATGACTTTAATCCCAGAATTAGAGGCATAGGCAGGCAGTTCTGTGTGAGTTCAAAGTCAGCCTCATCAACACAGTAAGTTCCAGGCCAGTCAGAGCACACTTCTCAAGTAAAGAAATACCAATACATGAAAAAGAATTTGTTATCATTAGCCATCAGGGAAATGCAAAACAAAACCACAAACAGGGACCCTCTCACTCCAGATGTAATGTTGGTAATCGAGAGGAGGGAGAAGAGAGAAAGAGAGAGAGAGAGAGAGAGAGAGAGAGAGAGAGAGAGAGAGAGAACTCGTGTCTTTGTGAATGCTCATACACTATTGTGGGAAAGTAAATTAGTACAACTATTATGGAGACAGTTTAGAGATTTCCCAAAAAAAAAAAAAAAAAAAAAAAAAAAAAAAAAAAAAAAAAAAAAAAAAAAAAAACTAAGAACAGGGACTGTAGAGATGCCTCGGTGGGTATGAGTGCTTCCTGTGTAAACACGAGGAACTAAGGAGAAACCTTCAGAATCCATGTAAAAGCAGAATGCCTATAACCCTAGCACTGTGGGAAGGGCAGGAACAGAAAAACCCCTAGAGCTTGCTGCATATCAGCCTTGATGAAAAATGGCAACCTCCAGATTCACTGAGAGACACTGTCTCAAGAGAATAAGGCATCCTGTACTAGAGGAAGATGACTTACATGCTCCTTCGGGCTCCCAGCTTGTACTCCTGTGCACATACCCATAGGAGAGATCTATCACTTAAAGTAGGTGTTCCACTTCTCAGGACATATGCAAAAGTGCTGTGGGATGTTCTGTATGTCAAATGTGTTGTTCTGCTTGGTTAATAAATAAAACACTGATTGACCAGTAGCCAGGCAGGAAATATAGGCAGGACAAGCAGAGAAGAGAATTCTGGGAAGTGGAAGGCTGGGGCAGAGAGATGCTGCCACCATAAGAAAATGTTAAGATACCAGTAAGCCACGAGCCATGTGGCAACTTATAGATTAATAGAAATGGGTTAATTTAAGATATAAGAACAGATAGCTAGAAGCCTGAGCCATTAGGCCAAACAGTTTAAATAATATAAGCATCTGTGTGTTTATTTTATAAGTGGGCTGCAGGACTGCAGGGGTTTGGTGGGACCTGGAGAGAAACTCTTCAGCTACACAAAAGAAATGAAATCAGCATGCCAAACAGATGCCTACACACCAATGTTTACTAAGGCAGTTTAAATAGCTATATATAGGTGCCCATCAATAGACAAATCAATAAAGAAAACATAGTCTATACACACAATGAACTCAGCTTAAACTTAAAAAAGAATGAAATTCTGCCATTTTCAGTATAATGGATGGAACAGGAGAATATGGAGTTAAGCAAAATAAGCTAGACATGGAGCTATAAGTCCCATATATCCTTTTTCATATATGGATTTTTCTTAAAGTCAACCTGCATAGAGATTGATGATTACTAGAGGTTGGGAAGAGATCATTGGGTAAAGGAGACAGGATTTGATTGATGCATATTATACATATAAATTAAAATATCATACCTTAATCTATTGTACAATCAACATAATTAAAACAGTTTTAATAGCAGGCTAGCATGATTGCTTTCTATGAGGCCTCTCTTCCAACTTGTAGATGGTTGATATTTCATGTCACATTACTTGGCCTCTTTTTTTGTGTTCACATGCACATGTACAGAGAGCTGGTATTTCTTTCTCATCTGGAAAGATGTAAGTCCCATTCAGGTAGGGCCTCACTCATAACCCTGTTATAACTTAATTACTTCCCTATAGGCTCAACTTCCAAACATAGTCATACTAGGAGTGGTTTAACATACAAATTCTGATGTAACACAATTTTATCCATAACAAAGAGATTTTATATGAACAATGTTGTCTTGGGACTAGAGATATGGCTCAGTAGATGAGACTACTTGCTAGGCAAGCATGATGACCTGAGTGTGAATCCCAACATCCACAGGAAAAGTTGGGCAGGCCTGATGTGAATCTGTAACTCAGCAATGTGAGAGACACAGATGGGATTGGTGGGAGTTTGCTGGCTGCCATCTTAGCTCCAGTTTCACTAAGGGGTCTCAAAGGCATAAGGAGGAGAATGACAGAACAGGATACATAATGCCCTCCTCTGCCCTCCACGTGTGTGCCTATACCGGCACACGTACATACACTATATACATATAGACACACAAAAAAGGGTATCCAGTTAATACCACTTAATCTGAAACAAATGAACTGAGCTGGCACTGATATCACCACTTGGTACTGAACTATGTAATTGTAAATCTTGTTAATGTCTAGTTAACATCCAAGCAAAACAAATTACAATTTCAGCTTTAAGTGAAAGAATGTGCTATATCAGTGCTCATCACAAATTAGGTACAAATTAAATTCATGAGAAGACAAATTGTGCTTTCCTCCCAGAGAGGTCATTTAATTCACAGCAGGAGTAATTTACTATAGCACTCCAGCATCTTACTAATTAAAGAGTAGCTCTGGTGATGTATTTAGGTTCACAGAGCCCCAAATCTCTCATAAGTAAACAACACTACATAAACAACAGTGTTTTGTCCTGAGTTGGGCATGTTTAACCATAATCTATTCCAAAGACTCCGGATTACCTACTTTGTAACATACCCTTCATTCCAAGTGTCTTCAGCAAGGGAAAGTGGGCCAGTTAGTATGGGTTTTATTTTGTTTTCCCTTTGTTGATTCTGAATTATAATACAGCATGGTTAAATAACCATGTTAATAACTTTGACAATATCAGAACTACCTCATCAACTTTATGAACCCACTAGAGGTTTGTCAAACCATATCTCTTTAATTGAAGTCAGATAGTCTTTCCCATTAAGAGTTGTTCACCTAGATTCTACACCCTCGTTTGCTTAGGTAATAAAAATAGTGTGCTACTATACATGGAGCATATCTGGAAATGAAAACAGCAAACATAAATGAGCTTCCTTTCTGAGTGAGTCACTTGGAAATACACCAAGGATTAAAGTCTACTGATTAAAAAGATGTTTAGGTTTCACCTCCGTATTAGTCAGTTTTCCTTACTATAACAAAATACCCAAGTGAGGTTATCTTTATTTTTAAACAGTTTTTTTTTTTCAGCTCTCTGTCTTGTAGTCACAGGCAAGGTGCCAGTGTTGAGAACTTCATGGCAGATGGTGGATGGCATCACATGAAGCAAGTATGAGAGAAATCATCATCAGACAGTATGCTAAGGAACCCCATGGTGTCTTACAAGGACGTGGCCTCTTAGTTTATTGAAAGGCCACAGTGAATCCTACCATTAAAAGGTCCCACTACCTTCCAACACTTTCACAATGGGGACTAAACTTCTGACACATGAACTTTTGGACCATGATAAATAACACTTAAATCATAACAGCTAGAATTTCTAGTCTGCACATTGTTACATTTATAAATAATAGAACCAAAACATTTGGTGGCCAGAACTAAAGGTGCTGTTACATAACTCCACTTTTACTCTCAGGTTTTTGTGATAGCTGGAACTTGACATGTTTTAAAAAGTCTATCAGAAAAAACCCAAGTATTAGAGTTTGATACCTAGAACTGGGAAAGGTGTAGAGTAGTATTTACTTATGAAATTAAATGATACAAAGTAATGAAAACAATACAAAGTCATTTCTAAGAGGATTTGTTGATACTCCCTGGTGTATTTTATAAGCAAAATTGGGCTTTCAATGTGTGTAAAACCAAAAACCTTTTCATATGCTAACTTACATGGGGATCAGCCTGTCCATCAGTCACCTCACAGTATGGCATTTCAGCAGACACACTAAGCCCCTCTTTTGCCAGGCGCTGCTGTAGGTTTGGGGGTTGAAAATGTAATGAGGGAAATAGATAGTGAGTAAAAGTAAAATAGTAAATTATATAATTTCAGGTGGTAATTTATGCAATAAAATTATAAAATAAAAACAAGTTAACAATGAAACAGGAAAATACTACTATCATAGAACGTGACTAGTCTAACGCATCCTCTTTAGGTACAGGGCATTGAAGCATAGAAGTAAAGGAACCATATGTTAAAAATATGGAAGAGCCATCTAAGCTGTTGGCAAGTCCTGATATAGGTCCAACAGTGGTTCTGAAGAACAAGAAGGCCACTGTGATAGAAGTTAGAGACCAAGGGCGAAGGTGATGGGAAAGGAGTTGAACCTGGAGAGCCCTTTTGCCAACTTATATTGCCAATGAAAGTCATAAAGTACTAAGTGGAAAGGTTATTCCTAACTCACCCCAGGAACAAGAAGCAGAGCAGTAGAATGCCCTGTCTGTGTGAATCATCCTTCATCCTTCTAGAACAGGAGCAATAAACTTTGTGTTTCTAGAACAGAGATGAATAAAAGGCCATTTATCAAATCTCAAGTTATCCTATCTTTGCTGCAGCTATTAACTCTTGCACGTTGGGTACAAAGGCAGCCAGAGAGCGTACACATGTGAAGTCACTGTATTCCAACAAGGCTTTATTTACAAAGAGGACTTAGATTAATCCTACAGTTTGTTTTGCTCTCTTAGGGAAAGCTTTAGATTTGTTTCCTAGTAGATTAAAAAACTCCTAATGGGCACACCAAGGCTATACTACAGTTCTTAGAGTCCTCACAAAGAGGTTTTATTTCAGTTTCTGCTCCTGATAGTAATGAAGCCTTACTTTTCTTCCATAATTTGTTTGTATGCATGACATTCAATCAATGCAACTGCTTCCGGAAAGAAAACTGACTCCCAACGGGGCCAGTGGCTTCTCAAAAGTTCATTCCACATGGACAACTGGACTTAGTGAATCTGTGAGTAAGTTTACCAGAAGAAACCAGGATCTTCCAAAACAACTAGTGTCATTATATCTAACTCTAACTGAAACAACTTAGAATCCACTGTGGAGTACAGCAATTACAGTTAATTACAATGTGTCATATGTCTGAAAATTGCTAATTCAGTTGCTCATAAATGACTTTATGCCAAAAATAAGTGTGTGATATGACAGATCTGTTAATTAGTTCAATTTCATCACTCCACAATGTATAAGCATATCAAAGCACCACATTATATGTGAAAAATACATATAATTTTTGGGAATTGTGTCATCATAAAGCTCAAAATGTGTATATCTTTGGGTTTAGCAGCAAATAATCCTTATAATTTAAAAAACCACATCTATCACTTTAAAGTGAATTGAGATTGCTAAGCATAACAATAACTTTTTTCAGCTAGCAAGGTCACTCAGTGGTTAGAATACATATCTATCATATACAAAGCCCTAGGCTGCAGCCCTAGCATTGCAAAACATTATGAATTTCTGTATCTTTTACCTAGTTGATGCCAACAATGCTTCTCAAATATCAGCTAATGTTTTTACTGATTAAAATAAAATTATAAAAATAAATCCCCCTCCAAGACAAGCCCCACCTGCTTCCTATTTATAGAATCATATCTAGAAAAGAACAAAACCTAAATCAAAACTAAACTTCCTCTGTCCCTGTTACAGTCAAGTTTTACCATTTCTGTCATTCTGTCTATATTCCTGTCTCAAGCCATGCTAAAAACTGTTCTGAGGATGCCTGGCCCTGGCTATATCACCAGAACTCGAGGTTGAGATCTGTGGCCAGCATGAATGGTTATACCATTAGTTATAAGACTCAGAGTGCTAACACTTGGACCCTTATGCCATCTGCCCCACAATCTGTGAAGGTGCCTTTACAGGAGTAAAACTAAAGTGTGAGCCACCATCCTGGACCTCCCTCTTCAGGCTGACTGGCTTCAGGTCATAAATGGACACTTACCTAAGATTAAGTGTAGAAGAGTTCTACAAAAAGAAAATTGCTAATATCATAGGAAATATACAGAAACCAGTAGTTTCATATCCCACAAACAAGCTATTTCATAGAGAAATTGTGTTATTCCTAGATAATTAAAAAAAGAGTTATAATTAATAATGCATTATAACTTACCTTACTCAAATTTGATGTAAAACCATAAATTGACTGTGGCCTTCTCATAACATGCAATGGATCTTGGTATCTTGAATAGTACTTCTCTTTTCCCAACATTGAATTTATAATAACAAAGACACTAGGCTACCCAACACTGCCTTGAATGCTACCCAGCAGGGACGTTAAAACTGAAAGGCACATCTGTTAGATTATAGTCCATTGCTGCTCAATGTGTTCCCTTTCACTGGGAAAGTTTATCTACATGAAACTAGAGTAACTCTATTGCTGTTGGTCTGGAACTAATTCTGGTGACAGAAACTCAAGGAACCAGAACAACTTGTCTGACATATTCTACAAAGGGTAAACTCCCTTGAATTATTTGACATTTCCTCTGCATGTGTGTGCATTTCTCCACATGCATGTACCCATGGGTATATGCACATATATGCACATGATTGTGCAGACTAATGGTTAACCTCAGGTATCAGTCTTCAGTTGCCACACACCTTGTTTCTTGAGATTGGGTCTCTCATTGGTCTGGAACTTTCGAATAGACTAGCAGACCAGTGAACTTCAGGGATCTTTCTGTCCTCATGTCCCCATCAATGGGATTTCAAGCATGCACCACCAGCTCTCAGCTTCTTGTATGGACTCTAGGGACTGAACTCAGGTCCTCCTGCTTGCATTCACAAAACTTTCCCAACTGAGCTATCTTCCCAGCTCTGGATTTTTATTGTTTCTTTGCCTTCCTTCCTTCCTTCCTTCCTTCCTTCCTTCCTTCCTTCCTTTCTTCCTTCCTTCCTTTCTTTCTTTCTTTTCTTCCTTCCTTCCTCCCTCCCTCCATCCCCTCCTTCCTTCCTTCCTTCTTTCCTTCCTTCCTTCCTTCCTTCCTTCCTTTCTTCCTTTCTTCCTTCTTTTCTTTCTTCTTACTTAATTTTGTAAAAAACAATGTATTCAGAGAAAATGAACAAAAAAACCTACCCAAAATCTAATTTTATCATATAGACAAACTTAACCTTTTTTGTTCTAGGTATGGTGACACATGCCTGTTGCCCCCTACATGGGAGACTGAGGCAGGAGAAATGGGAGTTCAAGGCCAGCTGCATAATAAGATCATGTCTCAAAATATGGTAACACAATTAAAATTGTTTGGGAGCCAAGCAATATAATTCAACTTCAATATGCATTTCTACTATTGCTATAAAATGACTTGTCTCTGAATACTCTCAGATGTTGCTGAATATCCAAAGGAAAGTACCACAGGCTATGGTAGGAATTGTATGAGAAGAGCTCAAAAAATGCCTCAAACAAGACAGCATGAGTGAAATAAGTGGGTAACGTTCCAAATTGTAGAATAATACTTATTAAAAGTAATAATCACATGTGGTTTTGATTCTATTTAAAGATTTATTAATTTTTATTTTATGTACATGAATGTTTCAATTCATGTATGTATGTACACTGCATGCATGCCTGGTACTGGTTGACATCAGAATAGAGCATCAGATCCACTGAAACTGGAGTTATAGATGGTTGTAAGCCGCCATATGGGTGCTAGGAACTGACTCAGGTCTCCTGCAAGAGCAGCAGGTACTCTTAACAGCTGAGCCATCGCTCCATCCTCACGGTTTAAGATTTTTAGCAAATAGAATACTATGTTTAGTATTAATTTTGTTCCAGTTTATGACTTTGGTACAAAGTTAAACTCATAAGAAACAAAATGCTCTCTCTAAAATCCTGATCAAATAATAGTACAACCATAATGTGACTGGAGGAAATGGGTAGAATAACAAATGTCAATTGCCATTTTAGTAAAGCCAAATACATATCTTTTGTACATATAGGGAAGTACGCATTTGTGTCATAGTATTTGCAGTTTTGATACTAACTGTTGTGGGATATTTGTACACTGTGTGAAGATGTATTGCTGATTGGTGTAATCAAACGTTGAACAGCCAATAGCTAAACAGGAGATATAGATGGGACTTCCGGGCAGAGAGAAAACTCTAGGTAGAAGAAAGGTGGGATTTACCAGCCAGGCATGGAGAGGAAACAGGAGGTACAAGTTGGAAGAGAAATAACACCATGTGGCAGAACATAGATTAATATAAATGGGTTTATTTGAGTTATAAAAGCTAGTTGGGGGACAAGCCTAAGCTAAAGGCCAAACTTTCATAATTACTAATAAATCTCTGGGTTATTTTTTGTGGACTAGTGGCCAAAAGAAAAATCCAACCACAACAAACATAAAATTTTAGCTAAAATCATGAAAATGGTAAAAACAAGAAACCTGAGATGAGTGTTCTAGTGCTACCTGGGCCCATGAATACACTACCTCCTATGGTGCTCAGGAAAGAAACCCCCATGTTCTTAGATGTTTTTCCTCACCTATTCTACAGGTTGCTTTACAGATCCCATTATGGAAGCTCCATCTCCCACTGTTAGTAGATGAAAGTTCTATTAAATACCAAGTCCATCGTGTACCTCAGGAAATGATATGTGACTGTCATTAACAACAGAGGATATGCAGATATCCTGGGCATTATTCCTCTGTTTCAATCTCTCTGACTCTGCATGTAAACCAGTTTGAAGAAACATTTTATTCTGAGTACAAAGTCATGGCAGAGAATCAGCATTTATTATTGGTAAATTTAATCCTTGGAAAGTTTTGTTTTCCTTATGATGATTGTTATTTTTAATTCTGTATGACTTCTTTGTATATATTCTTTGGTGGTTTTGTATGAATATAATGTATGCTAGAAATTTTCATGTGCACTTTAGTGCTGAGGAAGGAGATATAAGAAAGTCAAGTATTTACCTTGAGTCTCAGGGCGAGTGGCCTTACAGCTAAGTAAACTGCATGATTATAATGTGCAAACCTAAGAACTGTTGGTAAATGAACATTAATTTCATATTCACTTATCTTGTTAGTTTTAACTTCTGTTTTACTGTGTCTTTTTCTTCTATAATAATAGGAGCTAGAAGTAATGACAATTTGTCTTGTCTTTTTCACATTTTTTCTGGTTTCTGCCTTTTGTACAGCTGGTTGGATGCTGAGTAGTGTCAAGTAATTACTAATAGCACAAACCCTTGTCTTGTCCCAGTAACTTTTAGGAAGTACCATGGTTCCTCCTAATCAAGGTCATTGTTTAAGGTTTATCCAGAAATACATTTTCAAATATATCATCTATAAAAATAGTGACTTTTAGTATGGCATTTTCCGAGATACATACGCAATACCTTTCTAACATGTTCACCCCTTTAGCCCTCTTCTGTCTCTTTCCCCTAAAGCTAGCCACACTTTGTCCAGTCTCACCAAAATTGTTTTTTGCTGTTTGATAATTCCATTCATGCATAGCATGTATTTTGATCAAATCCACCCTCTTCTCTCCTCCCTAATCCCTCTCCTATCTGCATCACCATTATTCTCTGCCAATTCTCTCTCTCTTTTTTTTTTTTTCAACTTCCAGAGTCTACTTAGCGCTGCCAGGAGGGGCATGGCTATGAAGTGTGTACCCACTGGAGTACATAGGAAGCCTATCAGTGGCCACATCTCTGAAGAAGATTGGCCCTCTTCCATTAGCCATCAGTTGTTAGTGCTCCTCAGCTAGGAGTAGAGATGACTACCTTGCTACTACTCCATACTGGGGCTTTATCTGCCTTGATTTTGTTTATGTAGGTGGTATGAAGAGGGGGATGAGGAATAATGGAGCAAATAGAGTTCAGGTGGAGTGGAAGGTGGGAGGGCAGGGTAGCATAAGAGCAAGTATGGGGAGAAATAACTAACAGAAGTGGACTTTATTACAAAGAAAATTTAAGTCAAGAATGTTTGCTGTCCATTTACAGCTTCACTAAGATGCATTTTATATACCATAGCAATTCAACAGCTAAGGGCATATGCCTAGATGCCTGTCAGTATAGACAGGGTTGTGTAACCATCACCTCAGTCTAATTTCAGAGTCTTTTCAAAGAAACCCATTTATTGCCAAGATTCTTGACCTCATTCCTTCCTATCGTTAACACTGGGTAACAACTAATCTACTTTCATAGCTTTTCCTATTCTGAATATTTTCTTACACAATCAGACAAATTTGTGGTCTTTTGTGACTGTCTGACATTTTATTTTCTACTGATTTTCCAAAATATTTGAAGATGATCATATGGTTAACCTTATAATACAAAGCCACTTTAAAACTATTAAAATGGCCTCTTTTAATTAATTAATATATTATTCCTGTTAATGATGTATGACTTTTAAAGCAAGAACATATTGCCTCTGGTTTCTTACTGGATGTTGGTAATAATGCTATGTGTACCACTTCAAAGATCAGAATAGATTTGGATGCTGTATTAGTCACTGTTCTCTTGTTGTGAAAAGACACCATGACCACAGCAACTCATAAAAAAAAAATTCATTTAATTGGGGGCTTGCTTATGTTTTCAGAGGCTTAATCATAAAGCAAGAGAGCATGGTAGCAGGCATGGCAGGCATGATGCTAATGAAGTAACTGAGACCTACTTCTGATCCACAGGCACAGAGAAAGAACACAGGCTTTTGAAACCTCAAAGCCCACACCCAGTTACATACTTTCCCCAACAAAGGCATACCTCCTAATCCTTCTAATCCTATTAGAGAGTTCCACTCTCTGGTTACTAAGTATTCAAACATAAGAGCCTTTGGGGGCCATTCTTATTCAAACCATCACAATGCTCCCCATTTCTTCACTTGGGTTCTGGAGTAGCTGAAAATATATTGGACTTATTTCCATTAAACTTTCTGGACACATACTTTTTTAGATAATTGTGATTTCCTAACCTAATTTCTTCTATGTTAATTCTCTTGAATTTGTCTTGGTAGATTTCATTGACCTAGGAAAGCACACATTTCAAAAGATGTCTTTACATGGCGAGAAAAATCAGCCTCCTATGATTCATTTAATTTCATTTCTAACTGTGTTCATTTTCTCTTGCTTTTCATGTGCTTTTTGTGGAAATGTGTGTATGCTTTGCTCACCACTCCTCACCTGGCTAATATCTACCTCTTTATTCTGAAGACATATTACTTGAATACACAAACAACTTTTCCATTTTTAGTTTTTCTTTTTCCTCTTAATGCCTTTTTTGTTTATTTGTTTGTTTCCTTCGGTTGCACAGTTAATTTACACTCATGATTTTCATTCATTGCTGTAAGTATAAAAGGCTATTATTTAACCCTCTGACTCTTGCTCTTACTATAAACTAAAGTTTCTATTAGGTTTCATTTTGTATGCTCTGATAGTTCATATTTATAAGGTACCTAAGAGAATGTTGTTCCATGTCTGTAAAGTGGGACTCTGATTTAGGTTTAATTCCCTTATTTGACACATTCATCTTTTCTCTTCATGCTTGAATGACAATTATCTAGATCTAATAACCTTGAGTCATATTTTCTCTCCTTGGGGACTAATTAGAACAATTCCATTAGCATTGAACATTTCTCTGCATCAATCTGAGGACAGTTTGATTTTTTTTTCATTTTTAAGTGTCTTGATTTCATTTACTTGATTCTCAAATGATTTTGCCTAATAATGTCTCAAACATTATGAAAAGATACATCATTTTTTTCCTGCTTTCTTAGTTGGCATAGCCTCAGTAAATAAACTTAATGTGTTATGGCTTAAAAGAAAAGAAACCAGAGACATGGAGAGAGTTCAGTGGGTAAAGGTACCTGCCAAAAAAGCTGGTGATCTAAATTTGATCTCTGGAAATGACATAAATGTAGAAAGAGAAAGCTACTTCACAGAGGTACTCTGACCACATATACCACCATTCCCACCCCCCACATACACATACAAACAGAGGAGGGATAAAAACAAGGGGAAGTGGGAGAGGGAAAGAGAGAGAAAGAGGAGTAAGATCATTGTTTAAAATAAGAAAAGAAAGAAAGGAAACCAAGTTTTGCCCAGAAAATGAATATAGAAGGTTAAGATTCAGGGAGTTTCTAATTCATATGACCAGCTAATTCTGAATTCTGTCCTGTTTGTGATCATAATAACAACACATTAGAAGGACAATGAACATAGAACACCCTGATGCTCTATGAGTTGTGTATTAAATAAGAACACATCACTTCTCCACACATTCTGTTGACTAAAATATAATCATACAAAATAATGAAAGCTGAGAAGAAAAGCTTTTGCTGGGTATTAGTAATTCCTACTTAATCCTTTGCTCTTCCTTCCAAATGTCATGCATACCTAGTAACTACATGTGAAAAGCATCTACCTTCCCCAAAGGAGAAAACACTGCATTCTCCAGCTGTTGCATCTCACTCAAGATCAGCATTTCTGTGTGATTTCTATCCTTTATATAAGGCCCAGTTCTGGTTCCATGGGGATTAATAATCCAAACAACTGTAAGTATGTCAAAAGTACCTGAACCCCAATACCCATGAAACAATAGTAGAACATAAATGAGAGACATAATAAAGATCCTCATTCATTAAATGAAAGAATGAAAAATGACACTCAAGACAATGGTGAAATCCAGCTGGACAAACATCATGAATTTTCACAAAGTGGCAAGTTTCTCAGTGCTACCATGCATCTGCTGTCTAAGGATTGCTATTTTCCACAGCTTCTGCTCCACCTTTTGGGAATTCTTCCTCCTCCATCTCTGTTTCCACGCACAAAGTGAACATTAGAAAATAGCAGTCATGCTGTGAATAGATGTGTGCTACTTCCAGCCCCAGCCCATAATAGTTCTGATCTAGAATTCCCTGTTTTTCACCCCTTTCTGTGGATTGTAATGACAACTAAGCAGAGGAGAGAGCCAAGGGCGAAGGACAGTGATCAATGAGCAATTATGACAGTGACCTGTGATGGCACGACAGCTTTAAATGACTGTGAGGGAAGGGCTATCTCTTCAGAAACCTTGTATGCTTGGTCTGGACCATTACAGTAATCAGAAACCAGCCATGTGTTTTGAGCCATTATATTCTGAATGCTTGTTGTAGTCATGGAGCATTCTCTAACATAAAGAACTCTGCTGAATACTATTTCATAGCTGATATGACAGCTATACTGAAAGAGACAGGCAGTATGAGGAATTGGTGAAGAAATGAAAACGCATGTGGGATTGTAAAATGGTGCAACCATTGGTAATAGTCTGGCAGTTCCTGAAATTTTTAAATATAATTACTCTATGAACCAAACTTTCTGCTCCTAGATATATGTCCAAGAGAAATGAATACTGTCTGTCCACATAAAAACTTGCACTAGAAGTCACAATAGCACTGTTCATAAGAGCCTACAATAGAAACAACTGATGCCCATTAACTGATGAATAAGATTTCTCTACATAACAGAATATTACCTAACCATAAAAAGAGACCAAGTTCTGTTGCATGTTGTGGCACAGGAGCCTTAGAAACACTATGCTAAATGAAAGAAGTCAGATGAAAAAGGCTGTGCATGGCAGGATTCCATTCTTGTGAAATGCCCAAATTAGCAAAGTCAGAGAAAGGAAGCAGATTAGTGACTGCTGTGGTGGAGAATGGGAGTGACTGCTCACAAGATACAGTTTCTTTCTGGATGATGAAAGCGTTGTGGAATTAGGTAGCTTCTGTGGGCATACAATAATGATATAAATAAATTGTATGCTTTAAAAGGGTGAATTCCATACTTTGTGAATTAAAAGAGCAAAAAGTAAGGGGGTTGGCAAAACTATTCTATTCTCTACTCTTTCCTTTTCTTCAGTTTTCTTTCTTTCTTCCCTTCTTCCTTTCCTTCTTTTTTAAATTAAAACACATAGTTTGGGGATGGTTTTCTATCACTCATTGGACTGGAAACAGACATTTGCATATTTTCCCTTGCTCTGCTCATCAGTTTGGGTTTTCTTTCCTAATAAATGCTTATTGCACAATCTAACAGACTTCAGACCATTTTGATTCTAAAACAAGGTCTGTGAGACATAACTGGCATACATAGTATATTACAACTTATCAAACACTGTAATACCTTCCCTACTTCTTATTTAATTACCCTGCTTAACATGTAGTTCACCCAATTGTTTTACAAAGAATGGTCTTCCTAATATATAAATAAGGTAACATCTATTATCTTCAGAACCTTTCATTGTATTCCATTGCCGCTGGGAATATAAAATATTTCTTAAAACCTCCCAGGAATCCAATCATGAAATCTCTTCATAATCTGTCTTCCAATACCAAGAGACGTGCTGTTCCTTCACCATGCCTCAAATGCCAGTCATACACCTAGGTACCCTTCCATTATGTCCCATCAAATTTATAAAAGCCCCTTTTCCTCCAAGACTCTTATGCAATGTTGTCTTCTCTCAATATCAAGGCAGGTTTGAGTGACTTTTCCCAGTTCACATGGCACTTTCTTATAGTTAAAATAATATGCTTACTATTAGCATTAAAACTCAACCTGTGTAATATTAGTAGCCTTTTCCCCCTTTAGTGTCTCAAGAAGCCCTTGCCTTAAACATGCTATGTAACCACAGATGCCCTCTTATTTACCCCTCCCAAATGCAGAGATTGCAGTAATGTTCCACCATGCATAGCCTAAAGTTTGGAACCACAAGTTTCACTGTATTATCTCTTAAATTTAGCATGTCCTAAGGCAGAGTATATCAAACATATCCCTAACTAAAAGTAAAAGAAACAAAAAATCACACAAATAAGTACCTACTCTCTTAGGGAACTAATAATGTGATTAAGGAATACTACATGTAAGATTTTATTAATCACAATGTGTGGTGATTTTAATGAGAATAGTCCCCATATGCTCATATATTTTGAATGCTTCATACCCAGTTGGTGGAACTATTTGAGAAGGATTTCCAGATGTGGCCTTTTGGAGGAGGTATGTTACTAGTAGTAGACTTCGAAATTTCAAAAGTCCACACCATTCCCAATTAGTTCTCTCTGACTTGTGCTTGTAGGGCAAGGGCAAGATGTAAGCTCTCAGCTACTACTACTCCAGTGTCATGCCTGCTTGATTGCCTACAGCCATGTTCCCAGCCATGAGAGTTAACTCTAACCTGCAAACATAAGCCCAAAATTAAATGTTTTCTGAATTATTTTGAACATGATGTCTAATCATGGCAACAGAAAAGTAACTAAGACACAAAGTATCAAACTTAAATAATACAAAAGAGTCTCTCAATGAAATAAAAAATTCATACCAGAGGAAGATCATTAGCAAATGGTGTCCATTCCAAAAATAAAGGAAGACAGTAGGTTTTGTGACTGAAGGTAATGAAATTTTAACTAGACCTTTAAGATTAGGTAGACTTCAGATGGGGAGAAAGAAAAAGGATATTGTTGGATTAATAAAGTTATGGTCATTCTCTCAGTAATTGAACAGAGTCTTCTAGATTTAAAAGCCTCATGCAGCAAATGAGGGATATCCGTTCCAGTAAACCAAGCATCATTTGGAAAGATGTAACTAAAGGAAAATGGAAAATGATGTAAACCTGGCACTTACAGATAAAGATTAGAAACAGCTATCCAGTAACCCAAGCACACACTCATGCCCCCATACCCCCACCCATTACAGCCCTAGTTGCAAGCCAGCAGGCAGGACTCTTTCAGGCCAGCCTGACTACTAACACAATCCATGGACCCTGTAACCTACAAGCCCCACTCCACCCCCAAACCCACCCATCCCCCAAGATAACAGCTGCTCCCTGAGACACAGACTCTGCTAGCTCTGATTGGACCAAGAGCTCCAATTGGACCAAGAGTGCTGATTGGACCAGGAGTGGCTCCCTGAGACACAGACATCCTTTGTACCAACTGGAGGAAGAGATGGGTAGACACCAGAGCATAAACATATTCAATAACATAAGAGCAATATGACACCACCAGAACCTACTGATCCTACATCAGCAAGACCTAAACAGCCCAGTGTAGAAGAAGCAGAAGAAACTGACCTTTAAAATGAATTTAAGAAGATGATAGAAGACTTTAAAGAAGAAATGAAAATTTTCCCTTAAAGAAATCAAGAAAAAAAGCAAACAAAAAATTGGAAGAAGTCAATAAAGCCCTTAAAGAAAGCCAAGAAAAGGCCATCAAACAGGTGAAGGAAACAGTTCAAGACCTGATACTGAATAGAGGCAATAAAGAAGACACAAACAGAGGGAATGCTGGAAATGGAAAATCTGGGCATAACTAACAGAATGCAAGAGATGGAAGAGAGAATCTCTAGAATTGAAGATATGTTAGAGAAAATAGATTCATCAGTCAAAGAAAACATTAAAGCAAACAAAGTCATAACACAAAATGTCCAGGAAATCTGGCACACCATGAAAAGACCAAACATAAGAATAATAGGGATAGAAGAAGGACAAGAATACCAGTACCAGCTCAAAGGCTCAGAGAATATATTCAACAAAATCATAGAAGAAAACTTTCCTAACCTAAAGAAGGAAATACCTATGAAGATACAAGAAGATTACAGAACACCAACTAAATTGGACACCCCCCCAAAAAAATCCCCTTGTGACATAATAATCAAACCACTAGAAACAGAGAATAAAAAAATATTAAAAGCTGCAAAGGAAAAAGGTCAAGTAACATATAGAGGCAGACCTATCAAAATAACACCTGACTTCTCAATGAAGACATTATGCAGACACCAGGAGACTGTGGATGTCAGCCTAGACTTTTATGGCTAGCAAAACTGTCAATCATCATAGTTGGAGTAAACAAGATATTCCATGATAAAATCATATTTGAACAATACCTATCCACAAATCCAGCTCTACAGAAAGTACCAGAAGGAAAAATCCAACCTAAGAAAGTTAGATGCACCCATGAAAACAAGGCAATAGATAAGCCCACACCAACAACTCACAAAGAAGGGAAACACATGGCACTACCAACAAAAAATAATAGGAATTAATAATCACTGTTCATTAATATCCTTTAATATCAATGGATTCAATGCACCTATAAAGAGACACAGGCTAACAGAATGGGTACTAAAACAGGATACATCCTTCTGCTGCATACTAGAAGCATACCTCAACCTCAAAGACAGACACTACCTGAGAGTAAAGGGCTAGGAAAAGTCTTTCCAGTCAAATAGACTTAAGAAGCAAGCTGGTATAGCTATCCTAATATCTAACAAACTAGACTTCAAACTAAAATCAATCAAAAGGGATCAGGAAAGACATTACATAATCATCACAGGAAAAATTCATCAAAATGAAGTCTCAATTCTGAAGATTTATGCCCCAAACACAAGGGCACCCACATATGTAAAAGAAACATTACTAAAGGTTAAATCTCACATCAAACCCCACACACGAATACTGGGAGACTTCAACACCCCACTCCCACCAATAGACAGGCTTAACAGAGAAATAAGGGAACTGACAGACATTGTGACTCAATTGGATTTAATAAACATCTATAGAACATTCCACCCAAACACAACAACAAAAGTATATATACCTTATTCTCAGCACACCATGGAACCTTGTCTGAAATTGACCACATACTTGGTCGCAAAGCAAATCTCAACAGATATAAAACAATTGAAATAATCTCATATATTTTATTGGACCACCATGGCTTAAAGTTAGAATTCAACAACACAGATTACATAAAGCACACAATCTCATGGAAACTGAATAATGCTCAGTTGAATCACCAGTGGGTCAAGGAAGAAATAAAGAAATAAAGACTTCAAAGAATTCATTGAAAATGAATGTACAACATACCCAAACTTATGGCACACTATGAAAGCAGTACTAAGAGGAAAGTTCATAGTTCTAAATGCCCAAATAAAGAAGTTGTAGAAATCTCGCACTAGCTACTTAACAGCATACCTGAAAGCTGTAGAAGAAAAAGAAACAAACTCACCCAGGAGGAATAAATGCCAGGAAATAATCAAATTGAGGGCTGAAATCAGTAAAATAGAAACAAAGAGAACGGTACAAAAAAAAAATCAATGAAACAAAGAGTTAATTGAGAAAATCAACAAGAAAAACAAACCCTTATCCAAACTATCTAAAAGGCAGAGAGACTATCCAAATTAACATAATGAGAAATGAAAAGGGAGACATAACAAACTAACAATGAGGAAATCCAGAGAATCATCAGGTCATGCTTCAAAAACCTGTATTCCATGAAACTGGAAAATCTAAAAGAAATGAAGAATTTTCTGCATAGGTGCCATATACCCATATTAAACCAAGACCAGATAAACATTTTAAATAGACCTATAACTCCTATGCAAATAGAAGCAGTTATTAAAAGTCTCCCAACTAAGAAAAGCCCAGAGCCAGATGGTTTCAGTGCAGAATTCTACCAGAATTTCAAAGAAGAGCTAATACCAATACTCTTTAAATTGTTCCACACAACAAAAACAGAAGGAACATTACAAAACACTTTCTGTGAAGCTACAGTTACCCTGATACCCAAACCACACAAAGATACAACAAAAAAGGAATTACAGACTAATCTCCCTCATGAACATTGATGCAAAAACACTCAATAAAATACTGGCAAATAGAATCCAAAAACACATTTAAAAAAAATCATCCACCATGATCAAGTAGGCTTCGTCCCAAAGATGAAGGGATGGTTCAACATACTAAAACCTATCAATGCATTCCATCATAAACAAACTGAAATGAAATGCGATAATCTGATTAGATGCTGAAGAAACCTTTGAAATATCCAACACCCCTTCATGATAAATATCTTGGAGAGATAAGGAATAAAAGGAACATAATTAAATGTAATAAAGGCAATTTACAGCAAGCCGACAGCCAACATCAAATTAAATGGAGAGAAACTTGAAGCAATTACACTAAAATAAAGAACAAGAAAAGGCTGTCCACTCTCCCCATATCTATTTAATACAGTGCTCAAAGTTCTAGCTAAAGGAATAAGATAACAAAAGGAGATCAAGGAGATATAAATTGGAAATGAGGAAGACAAACTGTTGCTATTTGCAGATAATATGATAGTCTACACAAGTGACCCCAAAAATTCTACCAGGGAACTCCTACAACTTATAAACACCTTCAGTAATGTGACAGGATACAAGATTAACTCAAAAAAAATCAGTAACCCTCCTATACACAAATGATAAATGAGCCAAGAAAGGAATCAGAGAACCATCACCCTTTACAAAGCCACAAATAATATAAAATATTTTGAGGTAGCTCTAACTATACAAGTGAAATACCTGTATGTCAAGAACTTCAAGTCCTTGAAGAAAGACATTGAAGAAGATATCAGAAAATAGGAAGATCTTCCTTGCTCATGGACAGGTAGAACCAATATAATAAAAATGGCAATCTTACTAAAAGCAATCTACAGATTCAATGCAATCCCCATCAAAATCCCAACACAATTCTTTATAGACCTGGAAAGAACAATACTCAACTTCCTATGGAAAAACAGAAAACCTAAGGTATCAAAAACAATTGTTTACAATAAAGCAACTTTTGGAGGCATCACTATCCCCAACTTAGAGCTATAATAATAAAAAACAGCTTATTATTGGAAGAAAAACTGACTTTTGGATGAATATAATCAAGCTGAATATCCTGACATTAATCCACACACCTATCAACACCTGATTTTTGACAAATAAGCCAAAAGTGTACAATGGAAAAAAGAAAGCATCTTCAACAAATGATGCTGGCATAACTGGATGTCAACATGTAGAAGACTACAAATAGATTCATATCTATCACCAGGCACAAAACTCAAATCTAAGAGGATCAAAGACCTCAGTGTAAATCCAGCTACACTGAACCTGATACAGTAGAAAGTAGGAAGTAGCCTAGAATGCATTGGCACAGGAGACAGGTTCCTAAAAATAATAATACTAGTAGCACAAACACTGAGAGCAACAATTAATAAATGGGACCTCCTGAAACTGAGAAGCTTCTGTAAGGCAAAGAACACAGTAAATAAGACAAAATGACAGCCTACAGAGTGGGAAAAGATCTTCACCAACACCACATCTGACAGAGGGCTGATTTCCAAAATATATTAAAAAACTCAAGAAACTAGACAGCAAAATACCAAGCAAACCAATTTAAAATGGGCTACAGATCTAAAAAGAGAATTCTCAACAGAATAATTTCAAATGGCCAAAAGACATTTGAGAAATTGCTCAACATCCTTTGTCATCAGGGAAATGTAAATCAAAATGACTCTCAGATACCAGTTTATATCTACCAGAATGTCTAAGATCAAAAACACCAATGACGGTGAATGCTTGGGGTTATAGTCAAAGAGGCAACTGCCCCTGGGTCCCACCACTGTACACAGGCCATCCCAGGAGATATTGCCCAACATGGCCCCAGTTTCTGACAGGTCGTGCGGTAAAGCTCCCCTTTTCCAAGACTGCAGGCAGACCCTGCAGTCTCCACACCCTGCCCCCACACCCATTTGCTGCAGACCCCAGCCACTTCCTGACATTCAGAGGCCAACCCCCAGCTTCCATCCTGCCCTGGAACTCCCAGAGACCAGAGGAACACCCATCTGGACAATAGGCGCTCCCATCTGGAAAAAATAAGGAGACCCCAGGGATGTCCCGAGACTCAGAGTCCAGCAACCCAGCTCCTATCTGGCCAGCACTCTCAACTGGACCAGCACTACCATCTGGCCCACAGCTTCCATCTGGACCAGAGAGAGGCTCCCTAAATCTGTCAGCTCTGTCTGGACCAAGTACACAGATAAGAACAAGAACGAACCCACAAGGAGATGGGCAGACGTCACGGCAGAAGTACATACAACAAAATAATGAGCAATACAGCATCACCAGAACCTAGCCCTTCTCCAACAGCTAGACCTGAACATCATGGAATGGAAGAAGAAGAAGAAAAAAACCTTATAAGTAACATCATGAAGGGGCTAGAGTCTTATATAGAAGAAATCAAAAATAAAATAGAGGAACAGACAAACAAAACATGGGAAGAACGCTATAAAAAAAAAAACTAGAGGAAAGGACAATTAAAGCAGAAGAAAACAATAAGTCCTTGAAAGAAAATCATGAAAAAGCAAGGGAGACAGTACAAGACCTGAAGAGGGAAATAGAAAAAATGAAGAAGACACTAGCAGAAGGAATGCTGGAAATAGAAAATCTGAGTAAACAAACAGGAACTTCAGAGTCAAGTATAACCAACAGAATGCAAGAGATGGAAGAGAGGATCTCTGGTGTTGAAGATACGGTAGAAGAAATAGATTCATCAGTCAAAGAAAACACTAAAACCAACAAAGTCATGACCCAAAATATCCAAGAAATTTGAGACACCATGAAAAGACCAAACCTATGAGTAATAGGGATAGAGGAAGGAGAAGAATACCAACTCAAAGGCACAGAAAATATATTTAACAAGATCATAGAAGAAAACTTTCCCAACTTAAAGAATGAAATGCCTATGAACATACAAGAAGCCTATAGAACAACAAATAGACTAAACCCCCCAAAAAAGTTCCCTTGCCACATAATAATTAAACAACTAAATGTACAGAATAAAGAAAGAATATTAGGGGCAGCAAAGGAAAAAGGCCAAGTGACTTATAAAGGAAAATCCATCAGAATAACATCCGACCTCTCAATGGAGACTTTGAAAGCCAGAAGGACCTGAACAGATATAATGCAGACACTAAGAGACCATGGATGCCAGCCTAGACTAATATACACAACAAAACTTTCAATCATCATAGTTGGAGTGAACAAGACCTTCCAAGACATAACCAGATTTAAACAATACTTATCCAAAATCCCAGCCCTACAGAAAACACTAGATGGAAAATTCCAAACTAAGGAAGGCAACACAGGCAATAGATAACACCACAGCAGTAAACCCCAAAGAAGAGAAGTACACACACTACCACCAAAAAATAAAAAAAATAAAAAAAAAACAGGAACGAACAATCACTGGTCATTAATATCCATTAATATCAATGGACTTAATTCACCTATAAAAAGACACAGACTAACAGAATGGATACGAAAACAGGATCCATCTTTCTGCTGCATACAAGAAACACACCTCAAATTCAAAGACAGACACCTCCTAAGAATAAAAGGCTGGGAAAAGACTTTCCAATCAAATGGTCTTAAGAAGCAAGCTGGTGTAGCCATCCTAATATCCAGCAAAATAGATTTCAAACTAAAATCAATCAAAAGAGATGATGAAGGACATTACATACTCATCGCAGGAAAGATCCACCAAGATGAAGTCTTAACTCGGAACATTTATGCCCCAAACACAAGGGCACCCATATATGTAAGAGAAACATTACTAAAGATTAAATCACATATAAACCCCCACACATTAATAGTGGGAGACATCAACACCCAACTTTCACCTCTGGACAGATGGGCCAAATTGAAACTTAACAGAGATATAATGGACTTAACTGATGTTATGGCTCAAATGGACTTAATCGATATCTACAGAACATTCCACCCAAACAAAAAAGAATATACCTTCTTCTCAGCACCCTATGGAACCTTCTCTAAAATCTACCACATACTTGGCCACAAAGCAAATCTCAACAGATACAAAACAATTGGAATAACCTCCTGTGTTCTATCAGACCACCATACTTTAAAGTTAGATTTTAACAACAGAAAAAACTACAGAAAACATACAATATCATGGAAACTGAATAATGCTCAACTGAATCACCAATGGGTTAAAGAAGAAATAAAGAAAGAAATAAAAGACTTCGTAGAGATCAATGAAAATGAATACACCACATACCCAAAATTATGGGACACTATGAAAGCAGTGCTAAGAGGGAAATCATAGCACTAAATGCCCACATAAAGAAGTTGGAGAAATCTCACACTAGTGACTTGACAGCACACCTGAAAGCCCTTGAACAAGAAGAAGCAAAGTCTCCCAGGAGGAACAGACACCAGGAAATTATCAAATTGAGAGCTGAAATCAATAAAATAGAAATAAAGAGAACAATACAAAGGATTAATGAAACAAAGAGTTGGTTCTTTGAGAAGATCAACAAGATAGACAAGCCCTTATCCAAACTAACCAAAAGACAGAGAGAGCATCCAAATTAACAAAATCAGAAATGAAAAGGGAGACATAACAACAGATGATGAGGAAATCCAGAGAATCATCAGGTCATACTTCAAAAACCTCTACTCCACAAAACTGGAAAATCTAAAAGAAATGGATAATTTTCTGGATAGGTACCACATACCTAAGTTAAATCAAGACCAGATAAACCATTTAAATAGTCCAATAACCCCTAAAGAAATAGAATCAGTCATTAAAAGTCTCCCAACCAAAAAAAGCCCTGGACCTGATGGTTTCACTGCAGAATTCTACCAGATCTTCAAAGAAGACTTAATACCAATACTGTTTACATTGTTCCACACAACAAAAGCAGAAGTAATATTACCAAACTCCTTCTATGAGGCTACAATTACTCTGATTCCTAAACAAAACAAAGATGCAACAAAGAAAGAGAACTACAAACCTATCTCCCTCATGAACATTGGTGGAAAAATACTCAATAAAATTCTGGCAAACAGACTCCAAGAAAACATCAAAACGATTATCCACCATGATCAGGTAGTCTTCATCCCAGGGATGCAAGGGTGGTTCAACATATGAAAGTCTGTCAATGTAATACACCATATAAACAAACTCAAAGAAAAAGAACACATGATCATCTAAACTAGATGCAGAAAAGGCATTTGACAAAATCCAACACCCCTTCATGAGAAAGGTCTTGGAGCAATCAGGAATACAGGGAACATACCTAAACATAGTAAAGGCAATCTACAGCAAGCCAACAGCCAACATCAAATTAAATGGAGAGAAACTCAAAGCAATACCACTAAAATCAGGAACAAGGCAATGCTGTCCCCTCTCCCCATACTTATTCAATATAATACTTGAAGTTCTAGCTAGAGCTATAAGACAACATAAAGAGATTAAGGGGATACAAATTGGAAAGGAAGAATTCAAGCTCACCCTATTTACAGAAGACATGTTAGTATACATGAGTGACCCCAGAAACTCAACCGAGGAACTGATACAGCTAATAAAAACCTTCAGAAACATTGCAGGATACAAGATCAACTCAAAATAATCAGTAGCCCTCCTATATACAATAGACAAACAGGCTGAGAAGGAAATTAGAGATACATCACCCTTTACAATAGCCACAAGAGATGTAAAATACCTTGCGGTTACTCTAACTAAGCATGTGAAGGACCTATATGACAAGAACTTTAAGTCCCTGAAAAAAGAAATTGAAGAAGATGTCAGAAAATGGAAAGATCTCCCATAGTCATGGATAGGCAGGATTAACACAGTAAAAATGGCTATCTTACCAAAAGCAATCTACATATTCAATGCAATTCCCATCAAATTACCAACACAATTCTTTACAGATCTGGAAAGAATAATACTCAACTTCATATGGAAAAACAATAAAACCCAGGATAGCCAAAAGAATCCGGTACAATAAAAGAACCTCTGGAGGCATCACAATCCCCGACCTCAAGCTCTACTACAGAGCTACTATAATAAAAACAGCTTGGTACTGGCATAAAAACCGATGCATGGACCAATGGAATCGAATTGAAGACCCTGACATTAACCCGCACACCTATGAACATATAATTTTTGACAAAGAGGCCAAAAATGTACAATGGAAAAATGAAAGCATCTTCAAAAAATGGTGCTGGCATAACTGGATGTCAAGGTGTAGAAGGCTGCAAATAGATCCATATCTGTCACCATGCACAAAACTTAAATCCAAGTGGATCAAAGACCTCAACATAAATACAGTTACTCTGAACCTGATAGAAGAGAAAGTAGGAAGTACTCTTGAACACATTGGCACTGGATATCACTTTCTTAATATAACACCAGTAGCACAGACACTGAGAGAAACAATCAATAAATGGGACCTGTTGAAACTGAGAAGCTTTTGTAGAGCAAAGGACATGGTAAACAAGACAAAGCGACAGCCTACAGAATGGGAAAAGGTCTTCACCAACCCCACATCTGACAGAGGGCTGATATCCAAAATATATAAAGAACTCAAGAAATTAGAGTTCAAAATGCCCAACAGTCCAATTAAGAAATGGGCTATAGAAGTAAACAGAGAATTCTCCAAAGAGGAAGTTCAAATGGCTGAAAGACATTTAAGGAATTGTTCAACCTCCCTAATTATCCAGGAAATGCAAATCAAAATGACTCTGAGATACCACCTTACACCTGTCAGAGTGGCTAAGATCAAAAACACAGAAGACAGCTTATGCTGGAGAGGATGTGGAGCAAGGGGAACTCTCCTCCACTGCTGGTGGGAATGCAAGCTTGTACAGCCACTTTGGAAATCAATATGACGCTTCCTTAGAAAACTGGGAATCCATCTCCCCCAAGACCCAGCTGTAGCACTCTTGGGCATATACCCCAGGAATGCTCAGTCATACCACAAGGGCATTTGCTCAGCTATGTTCGTATCAGCTTTTTTTGTAATAGCCAGAAACTGGAAACAACCTAGATGCCCTTCAACTGAAGAATGGATAAAGAAAATATAGTACTTATACACAATGGAGTACTACTCTGCAGAGAAAAACAATGACATCATGAGGTTTTCAGGCAAATGAATGGATCTAGAAAAAATCATCCTGAGTGAGGTAACCCAGACTCAGAAGGATAAACATGGTATGTACTCACTCATAGGAGGATACTAGATGTAAAACAAAGATGACTAGACTGCTATACAACTCCAGGGAGGCTACCTAGAAAACGGGACCCTAGGAAAGACCAATGACAGAGAAATGGATGAGATCTACATGAACAACCTAGATGGCAGTGGGAGTAATGAAGGGCAAGATTTGAGGGAAAGAAAGCTTAGGGGAGCTGGAGATCCCAGCTGGATCAAGAACAGAAAGGGAGAATGAGGAATAACAGACCATGATAAATGAAGACCACATGAGAACAGGAATAGGCAGAGTGCTCGAGAGGTCCCCAGAAATCTGTAGACTGCTGGCAATGGCCGAGAGAAAGCCTGATCTGACCTAGTCTGGTGATCAGATGACTAAACACCCTAACAGTTGTCTTGGAACTCTCATCCAATAACTGATTGAAGTGGATGCAGAGATCCTTAGCCAGGCCCCAGGTGGAGGTCCAGGTGTCCAACTGTCGAGAAAGAGGAGGGGCTGCAAGAGTGTGAATTGTTGAATCCAAGACTGCAAAAAGCACAGGGACAAATAGCCAATCAAATGGAAGCACATGAATTATGAACCAAAGGCTGTGGAGCCCCCAGCTGGATCAGGCCCTCTGGATAAATGAGACAATTGAATAGCTAGATCTCTTTGGGAGGCACCCAGTCTGTGGGACCAGGACCTATCCTTAGTGCATGAGCTTGCTGTTTGGAACCTTGGGCTTACACAGGGACACTTTGCTCAGCCTGTAAGGATGGGACTGGACCTGCCTGTACTGAATCTACCAAGTTGAATTGAATCCCCAGGGGAGTCTAGGCCCTGGAGGAGATGGGGATGGAGGGGAGGGAGTGGGGCGAGGGTGGGGGAAGGGGCGGGAGGGGGGAGGATGGAGGAACCCATGGCTGATGTATAAAATTAAAACACATAATAATAAAGAAAAAAAAAGAATAAAAATGTTGCCAGGCAGTGGTGGCGCACGCCTTTGATGCCAGAACTCAGGAGGCAGAGCTAGGAGGATCTCTGTGAGTTTGAGGCCAGCCTGGTCTCCAAAGTGAATTCCAGGAACAGTGCAAAGCCACACAGAGAAAGCCTATCTGGAAAAACCAAAAGAAAAAGGAAAAGAAAAAAAAAGAATTAAAATGCCTCAACAGTATTCTTTACACTTTGTTTTCTTTTTTCTCTTTTTCTATCTTTATTTTTTTTAATTATATTTGTGTTTTAATTTTACATATCAGCCATGGGTTCCCCTGTCCTCCCTGCTCCCGCCCCCCTCCCCACCTTTCCCCAAGCCCCTCCCCTCCATTCCCATCTTCTCCAGGGCCAAGACTCCCCTGGAAATTCAGCTCAACCTGGTAGATTCAGTACAGGCAGGTCCAGTCCCCTCCTTCTAGGCTGAGCAAAGTGTCAGACCTGTCCTTTGTGCATGAGCTGGCTGTTTGGAACCTTAGGCTTACACAGGGACACTTCGCACTTTGTTTTCTTGATACTAAGACAAATATCATTCCTTCACAAATAATCAGATATTCTTAGCTTTCAAAATTCTGAATTGATGAGGAATTTTTGAAAAGTTTCCTATACAAAGAGTTGTGTTTATATGCCCCACAACTTAAGGAAACTAGTAGAATTAATAAAGCACCCAATAGTCCCTCAAATAAAATCACAAGATTTTGGTTGGTTGCAGTCATATGAACATGAAATCTACCTTGAAATATCAGCACAATAAAATATTCAACCTACAGACTGCTGACATAGCCAGTGAAAATCTTTTACAGAAAGCAAATTATATATACTTGGTGTTAGTACCAGGAACCGGATGAGAGGATTATAATTAAGAGGTACCCCACTAAAACCATCTAACACTAGCCCTCTGGGTCAGAACAGGAGGATTAAAGCAAGCTGTGCTTGTTCTAGATGCAACATCCTAAAAAGGTTTTCTGACCCTTTAGTGTGTACTCCACTTAAAGACAAACAACAATCTCATATCCAGCCCCCAAGAAATTGACTTCTGTACACTCAGGTTTTCTTTTATTCTCCCTCAGTGTTCATTTACTGAAGTCTTGAAGTTAAATTCGGGGTGTGGAAGTTTTGACTTGCAATTTTTCCTTCATTTTGTGACATGTGGTAGTAGTGCTTCTTGTTTATTTCTGCTACAAAAGAAATCATCCAGAACTTTTTAAGCCTGTTCACAGTTGGTCATATAACCACAGCAGTTGGTCATCTGACCAAAACAATCAGGTTTCATAGAGAAGAGAAATAATGGAACCGCAAACTCCGTGGCAATTGTCATGTGATTTCTGTATCTTGACAAAGCTTGGGACAGAGCTGGTTTCAAGCTACCCTCATTCCGTTCTTATTTTCTTTGCAGAAGTTTTCTTTCAACACGGAACTCTACCCTTCTTTTGCCATGTGGGATAACTGTGATGACGATGTACCCTGTAGACAGCATATTATACACAATACCATCCCCATATTGTGTGTATGTATGTATATATACATAATATAAATACATAATAAAATTTGAAATCTAGTAAATTTTCACCTAAGTATAGGGGATCTCTTTCCCTCTCAGTCTGTTGGCCATCAGCCTGAGAGGAAAAGAGGCAGAAGGGGCGATAAAAAGCTTTGTATGAGGCCCATGAACACAAACAAAGGGAGGCCTCTAGGAGATAAACTTGGGTGTATCAGTTCAAAATTATCCTAGAGTATAACCAATATATAGGGTTTTGGAGAGCCTGGGGATAAACCCTAATCTGCATTAAGTGGCACACTCCTATCACAAGGCTTAGTGTGTGGCGATAGGGTCCTTAGCAGAGCTCCTAGCACATGTCTTCTTGGCACAGATCTGTTTCAAGGGTCAAACTAAAGATGAATCAGGAATCTGGTTTAGAGACAGCTTTTAGATAAGGTTAGTCTTCACAGCCCAGGGATATCCTCCAGATAAGGCTGCGTAGAGAGCAGCAATCTTTGCTGTGGAGGGAGGGTATTTCCATATTGCTGGGCTTAGAGAGAAAGTTGATAGGCTATGGCAGACTGTGACCTGTAACTAGCCAGCAATGTATTCCAACATCTCCCCCTGTTTTCTTTTAAAATAGAGAAGTTCATTGTAAGCCCTGAGGAACATGTTGCCTGTGTCTAGGGTCTGGTGGTGAACCATGGAATGATTGTTGTTCATTTTAGTAATGGTGGTGATCTGTCACCAGATGGCAAGGGGCAAGGATCAAAATAAAACATAGCATAAACAGAGGACTGATAAAGGGAAGAAGCCACGAAAATAAGGGTTATAGAACCAGCTAATTTGCTTTTGGGCTGGAATTTTGAGAGTAGTTCTTTGTGGAGTATTTTGAGTGTGTTGTCATTAGTTTTAACAGCATCTGATTTGTTTACATAGAAGCAACATTTTTTTCTCCAATACCAAGCAAGTCCCCCCATGTTCAGCAGTTATTAGGTTCAGTGATCTTTTGGTTTTGAGCACAACTCCGGAGAGTTCTCCTGTCTTTGAAGTGACTCAAAACTCAGTTGTAGATAACACGGCTGATCAGGTCTATGTCTGAAGTCCCTAGTCAGATGATGTCTCTGGACGATGGCAGTTGTTAGCCCCAGAAGGTCCACAGAGGATGACAAGTCTTATTCCTATCAGCAAAGAAAGGGATATCTCTCCTCTCTGGTTAGCATTGTGTCACTTCTTCCTCCTCATATAGACAGACCTGTGGAATAATCACAACAGGACTGCAAAACTCTGGCAGGGGTGTGTCTGTGAAGGAGGTTGTCTTTCCCTTACAGCAAAGAAGAAGGGGAGGGGCAAAATGCATGTCAGCCTGGAAGGAGTGATGTTAGTGAGACATCAGTCCTGGTATAAAGGTGAGTAGTATTGACCAGTAGAGCCGCCAGCAAAGGTCTATTGATGGATTCATAAAAGAAGCAGTTAGAGGCATTAGGGTGAGTGGTAAAAGGGAGACAGTTAACAACACTATCAGTGGCTTAGCATGCCCCTTTTCTAACAGGTGCATTTTGTCATGAATACACCATGCACCACTTTTCCCTCTCACACCGATCAAATGGCCTCCTCACTTTTTTCATTTTCTTTCCTCCTTTCTGCATGTCTTTGGTGGGCTGCCAATCTTAGTAGATCTTCCCTCTTGAGCTCTAAGACAGATCAGTAATAGATACTGAGCTGACTATATTGTCTCTACCAGGGACCTAAATCTAGAAGAAAGACTCCAAAAGTTAGAAAACCAATTGGCCCAAAGATTGCAGGAGTGGAGCCCAGGGAGAACTTTCACAAACTGGCACACTTGACAGACAGGGTCATTGTTGCTTCCTGATCTTTAGGAAGAACTTTTGCTCCATCTCTATTCAATTATTTGGACCTGCCAGTCTCCTTACAGTATCATATCTATCACTTAATTAGTCAAGTTCTATTTGGGGCACATAACCAAAGAAACTTAACTAATATACTTCCCCACTTCAGAGTATTGGGTAGAAAAAAAATTGTATTTTTTAAAGGTATCTATAAGGCAAAATAACTGTTCAAAGAAGAAAATCTCTCATAGTGAAATATCAAGGGTGTGAATGAGGTAAAAGCAAAAAGAAATTTGGAGTGAAGCTTCCCATGCATTCATTGCCCAATTGATTAAGCATACCTAAATTTTACCCTATAAACTATCCAAAATGTAATCATTACTTAAGGAATGAGTAACTATTTTAATTTACTTAAATTAATAAATAACCAAACAAGGAGATAATAAGGCCTCAGTAATTCTTTGGAAGTTGGAAATAAATTTTATGCCCTTGATACATACAACTATCTTCTTAATATATACATGAATGAATCACATCAAAAACTGGTAAAGGTTTTTGGATTTGGCTTAATTGTTTTTGAGACAGGGTCTCTCTGTGTAACAATCATAGATGTCCTGGAACTCACTTTGTAGACTGAGTTAGCCTTGAACTTACAGAGATCTGCCTGTCTCTGCTTCCCTGAGTGCTAGGGTTAAAGACATGCACTACCATGCCTGGCTTAGTAAAGGTTTTTGTTTGTTTGTTTGTTTGTTTGTTTGTTTGTTTGTTTCGCTTTATTATTATGTGTTTTAAATTCTATACATCAGCCATGGGTTCCCCTGTCCTCCCCCCTCCCGCCCCCAGCCCCACCCTCCCCCAGCCCATCCCCTCCATTCCCGTGTCCTCCAGGATCAAGGCACCCATAGGGATTCATTTAAGCCTGGTGGATTCAGTACAGGCAGGTCCAGTCACCTCCTTCCAGGCTGAGCAAAGTGTCCCTGTGTAAGCCCAAGGTTCCAGACAGCCAGCTCATGCACTAAGGACAGGTCCCCGGTCCAACAGCCTGGATGCCTCCCAAACAGATCAAGCTATTCAATTGTGTAAAGGTTTTAAAATACATACAATTCTACAGTTTTAAGGACTTTCCACTTGTGCATAAATAGCATATGAATTCTGGTTCCTTCCAGATTGCAACTCTGCAGCCCCTCCATCCCCATCTAAACTTGGGTTCCCTGATGGATTTTCTCTTCTTCATTATTGAGACAATGAGGACTATTAATGTTTTAATGGACAGCATTGGGAGCAGCACACATAATTTCCACCTACATTCTATTATCAAGAACAGTTACATGATCCTGCCCACCTCTGCTGGATTGTTTAAACACCTGAGATGTGTGCTTGGGAGGGAAAAGAAAAAGATTTGAAGCACAGCAACAGCTATCTGCTACCAGGTCACCCAACCGAGAGCCTAAATGTATAATAACCTCACATTAGGCTCAATGTTTCTTCATCAACTGGCAAAGTATAAGAGGAACAATTAAAACTTGGCTTTCCTCATTATTCTAAAATCAATCAGTTTTCTCTATCCCTGTATTATAGTGATTACCTAAATTATTCTGTTATTAATAAAAACTCAGATATTGGGGTTAAACCTGAAAGATCCATGGAGTGATAGAGAAAAAATCAGCTGACCCCTGCTATCCAGATTGCCAAGCTCAAAAAGGCTATGCAGCTCTCTCCAACCCTCTCTATCCCTCCCTATTTCTCTGTACTCCAGGTCTGCAAAAAACTCTATGGTCCATTGTGGCTAGCTGAACATGGACTCTGCCCTGTCTCAGAGTGACAGTGAGAACAAATCTCCCACAACACTGTGTCTTCTTCTGTGTTCATAGACATATGCAGTTAAGTATATAAAGAGATCTGATTTTTGACTAACAGAATCAACCTTCTTTGGAAAATGAGCAGCTGTTAAAGTCTTCCTCTTTTACTTGATGCTTAAAGAAATTAGACAAGTAGAAAATAAGGGTATTATATTACTGATGCATTAAATATTGAACATCCAGAATAAATTAAAGGCTGCATTCAAATTACGTAAGGAAATAAAACCTCTGTTCCTCCAGATCCAATCCCTCAAAAAGAAAAGAAACAATAAAAAGCCATCTCATGCACTAAGGACAGGTCCTGGTCTCACTGCATGGGGGCCCCCTAAACAGTTCAAGCTAAACAACTGCCTCACTTATTCTGAGGGTCTGATCCAGTTCCATGGGGGCTCCTCAGCTATTGGTTCACAGTTCATGTGTTTCCACTGGTTTGGTTAGTTGTCTCTGTACTTTTTCCAGTCACGGTCTTGGTATCTCTTGCTCATATAATCCCTCCTCTCTCTCATCGATTGGACTCCTGGAGCTCCACCTGGAGCTTGGCCTTGGATCTGTGCATCTGCTTCTATCAGTCACTAGATGAGAATTCATTCTATCATGACAGTTAGGGTGTTCCGCCATTCGATCACCAGAGTAGGTCAGCTCAGGCACCCTCTCAACCATTGCCAGTAGTCTATGGTGGAGTCATCTTTGTGGATTCCTGGGGACCTCCCTAGCACTCTGCTTCTTCCTATTCCCATAGTGTCTTCATTTATAATGGTATCTCTCTCCTTGTTCTCCCACTCTGTTCCTGACCCAGCTAGGACCTCCCACTCCCCTAATCTATTTTTCCCCTGACCCTTGCCCTCCATGACCCTCCCCCCTCACCTCCAGTTTGTTCATGTAGATCTCATCCATTTCTCCATCGCTGGGTGATCCCTATGTCTTTCCTAGGGTCCTCTTTATTAGCTAGCCTCCCTGGAGCCGTGAGTTGCAATCTGGTAATCCTTTGCTTTACATCTACTATCTACTTATGAGTGAGTATATACCATGTTTTCTTTCTGAGTCTGGGTTACTTCACTCAGGATGATATTTTCTAGTTCCATCCATTCGCCTGCAAACCTCATGATGTCATTGTTTTTCTCTGCTGAGTAGTACTCCATTGTGTATATGTACCACATTTTCTTTATCCATTCTTCAGTTGAAGGGCATCTAGGTTGTTTCCACATTCTGACTAGTGCCTATGCTGAGACACTTTGCTCAATCTTGGTGAAGGGAGAAGGGGATTGGACCTGCCTCACCTGAATATACCAGGCTCTGCTGACCCCCAGGGGAGACCTTGCCTTGTAGGAGGTGGGAATGGGGGATGAGATGGGGGGAGTAAGGCTGGGGGGGGGGAGGAGGGAGGACAGGGTAAAACATGGTTGATATGTAAAATGAATAGAAAAATCTCTTAAAAAATAAAAATACAAAATAGGTTTTAAAAAAGGAAGAAATAGTAAAACGTTCAATTAAATGAAGAGTTAGTTAGTTCTTTGAGAAAATTAACAGGATTGACAAACTCTCATCCAAATTAACACAAAAGCCAAAGAGAGAATATCCAAATGAACAAAAATCAAAAAATAAAAGGGGGAATGTAACAACAGACACCTAGGAAATCCCCAAAATCATATAAACATACTTTAAAAACCCTGTTTCACCAGATTGGAAAATTTTTAAAAAGTGGATTAATTTTTTTCAATACATACAATTTATAGAGTTAAATCAATATTAGATAAACAGTTTAAACAGACACATGCTTCTAGTGAAAGAGAACCAGTTATTCAAAGTCTCTCAATCAAAGTGGGGAAAATGCCCAGGACCAGATGGTTTTATCACAGAATTCTACCAGACTTCCAGTGAAGTTATACTCCTCAAATTATTCCATAAAATAGAAACAGAAAGACATTGCCAAATTCATTTTATGAGGCCATAGTTACCCTGATACCCAAACCACATAAAGACCCAACAAAGAAAGAGTTATAGAGTGAGTTCTCTTATGAATATAGATGCAAATATACTCAATAAAATACTTGCAAACTGAATGCAAGAACTCATCAAATATATCATTCATCTTGATCAAGAAGTCTTCATCCGAGAGACACGAAAATAGTTCAATATAAAAAATTCAATAAATACAATCCACCATATAAAGAAACTGAAAAACAAAACCACATGATCATCTCATTAGATGCAGAAAATGCCTTTGACAAAAATCCAACACACCTTCATGATGAAAGTTCTGGAGAGATTAGGGATACAAGGGAATACCTCAACATAATAAAAGTAGTTTACAGCAATCCCATAGCCAACATCAACATAAATGGAGAGAAACTCAAAGCAATTTCACTAATATTAGGAATAAGACAATGTTGTTCACTCTCTCCACATACATTCTGTACAGTGCTTGAACTCTTAGCTACAGCAATAAGACAACTGAAGGAGATCAAGGGGATACAAATAAGAAAGGAAGAAGTCAATATGCAGATGACATGATAGTTTATGTAAGTGACCTGAAAAATTCCACCAAGAAATTCCTACAGCTGATAAATATTTTCAGAAAAGTAGCTGTATGAAAAAAGTAAGTGAAAGATTTGTATGATAAAACTTCATGTTTGAAGAAAGAAAGTGAAAAATATATCATAAGATATAAAGATCCCCCATGCTCGTGAAACTGTACAATTAACATAGTAAAAATGGCCATCTCCTGCCAAAAGCAATCTATAGATTCAGTACAATCCATTTCAAAATTCCAGGATTCTTCGCAACTCTTGAAAGGACACTTCTCAGCCTCATAGGAACAATAAAAGAAATGCTAGAGGTATCACCATTCCTGATTTCAAGTTGTACCAAAAAGCTATAGCAATAAAAACAACATGGTATTGGACTAAACAGACATGTTGATCAATGGAATCAAATTAAATACCCAGAGATAAATCCATACACCTATGGAAAACACATTTTTCATAAAGAAGCTAAGAAATACATACTTGAAAAAAGACATCATCTTCAACAAATGGTGATGGTCACACTTTATGGCTGCATGCAAAAGAATGCATAAATGTAGAAGAATGGTATTTTGATTCCCTTGTGGTTTCTGGTCTATGTAGTTGCTAGTTCCATACTTATCCCTCTGCATAAAACTCAACTCCAAATGGATCAAAGACCTCAACGTAAAACCAGATACACTGAACTTGGAAGGAGAGAAAATAGGGAATAGCCTTGAATCATTGACATAGGAGAAGACTTTCTGAACAGAACACTGTGAGCACAGGCACTAAGACCAACAATTAATAAAAAGCAACCTCATGGAACTGAAAAACTTCTCTGAGGCAAAGGACAATATCACTTGAAAAAAAAATGTCAGCCTACAGAATAGGAAAGTACTTTCACCAACCCACATTTGATTGATAAAGGCTTAATACATAAATATATAAAAATCTTAAATAATATGTAAATATATAAAAATTTTAAGAAGCTAGATATCAAGAAAGTAAATAATCTAATTTAAAAAATGGGGTGCCAATCTAAATGGAGAATTCTCAATAAAAGAATTCCAATGGCTGAGAACTCCTTAAAGAAATGTTCAACATCCTTAGCCATCAGAGAAATGCAAAATAAAACAACTTTGAGAGTCCATCTTACACCTGTCAGAATGGCTAAAATTAATGTCACAAGGGATTCCTCTCTTGCTGGTGGAAGTTCAAACTTTCTTTTTTTTCTTTTTTTTTTTTTTAACTTTTCTGTTTTGCTTTTACGTGTCTTTTTTTTTTCATTTTTCTTTATTAAGAAATGTTATACTCACTCTACATACCACCCACAGATTCTACCTCCTTCCTCCTCCTTCCCCCCAGCTCTCCCTCCCAAGCCACCCCACATCCCCACATCCCCCAAATCAAGGTCTCCCATGGGGAGTCAGCAGAGCCCAGAACACTGAGCCTAGGCAGGTCCAAACCCCTTCCCACTGCACCAAGGCTGTGCAAGGTGTCACACCACAGGAACCAGACTCTCCAAACCTGCCCATGCACCAGGAACGGATCCCGATCCCCCTGCCTGGGTGCCCTCCAAACAATTCAAGCCAACAAGCGTCTTCTGTATCCAGAGGGCCTATTCCAGTCCCATGGGGGCTCCACAGGAAGTGCAAACTTTTATAGCCACTATGGAAATCCGTGTGGTGGTTGTTCAGAAAGATGGGAATCGGTCAACCACAAAATTCAGCTGTCACTCTTGTGCACATACACAGTGGATACAATCAACCATGTTCATTGCCACCTTATTCAAAATAGCCAGAAATTGGAAACAACCTATATGACCCTCAATAGAAGTATGGATAAAAAACTTTTAATTACTGAGTTCTTTAAAAATAAAATGACATCATAAAATTTGCAGGCAAATGGATGTCTAGAAAAAAATCATCCTGAGTGTGGTAACCTAGACCCAGAAAGATAAATATGGTATGTGTTCACTTATCTATGGAAATTAGCCATTAAATAAATGATAACTGTGCTACAACTTTAGATTCAGAGAGGTTAAGGAATCTGGCCCCCTATTTTGGTTTTCACAGGCACCTATACACATGTGAATATATCCCACACAGAAACACAAACATTCATATAAAAGAAAAGAAGTGGTAGGGTATGGTGACCATAGACAAAGCTAACTGTATTTTTATTGATTTTTAAACATTTTTTTATTCTTGAGAATTCCATGCATATATCTGAGAAAATATATATCCTCCCCATTTCATCTCAGAAGTCCCCTTATCTCCTCCCCACCCTACCCTCTCCCAACTTCATGTCTTTTCTTAATAACCCATTAAGTCAAGTTAGGCCTACAGCTCAGTGGTAGAGGATGTGTCTAAGTTTTGTGTTACTGTTTTTTTTCCAAGGAGGGACGGCTGAATCCATAGGGTCTCAGAACCTAAAATAAGGACTTTAGTCTTGTCGTGGTTGCATTTAAACGTTTTTATTTTCGTTTTTTTAATTTATTTTATTATTATTATGTGTTTTAATTTTATACATCAGCCATGGGTTCCCATGTCCTCCCGCCTCCTGCCCTAACCGCACCTTCCCCCCAGCCCGTCCCCTCCAATCCCATCTCCTCCAGGAGCAAGACACCCCTGGGGATTCATTTAAACCTGGTGGATTCAGTACAGACAGGTCCAGTCCCCTCCTTCCAGGCTGAGCATGTGTCCCTGTGCCCAACTGTTGAGAAAGAGGAGGGACTGCAAGAGCGTGAATTGTTGAATCCAAGATTGCGAAAAGACAGGGACAAACAGCCAATCGAATGGAAGCACATGAATTATGAACCAACAGCTGAGGAGCCCCCAGCTAGATCAGGCCTGATCTGACCTAGTCCGGTGATCAGATGGCTAAACACCCTAACAGTCGTGCTGGAACTCTCGTCCAATAACTGATGGAAGTGGATGCAGAGATCCTCAGCCAGGCCCCAGGTGGAGCTCCAGGTGTCCAACTGTCGAGAAAGAGGAAGGTCTGCAAAAGCGTGAATTGTTGAATCCAAGACTGCAAAAAGCACAAGGACAAATAGCCAATCAAATGGAAGCACATGAATTATGAACCAAAGGCTGTGGAGCCCTCAGCTGGATCAGGCCCTCTGGATAAGTGAGACAATTGAATAGCTGATCTGTTTGGGAGGCACCCAGTCTGTGGGCCTGGGACCTGTCCTTAGTGCATGAGCTGGCTGTTTGGAACCCTGGGCTTACACAGGGACACATTTAAACGTTTTTTATACATCAGTGCATGGAAACTATTTTTTAATGATCACTTACTTTTCCCCCTAGATTCTAATTATAGCCAACATTAGGCATAGATTATTTTTACTAATCTTGAGTTAGAAAAGTATATATTGCAGTATTATGAACAACAGCAATAGTTGTCATAAAATGTAAACTTCTGATTAAGTATTTTCCTGTCATTTGTTTCTATAAGTTTCCATTCTTTTTCTTTACCTTTCTATTTAGTTCAAGGTGATTATTTTGAAACATGATGATCTAATTCTGCTAGACCTCTTGAACACTTACTTTGTGGTTTAATCTGCTTTTTCTATGGAGAAGCTTCCAGCGATGTTTTTTTCTTCATCTATGTTTTAAAACTTGCCCCTTTCACTTGCCCAAAAAGACTCACTCATTCATATGTTACAAAACACATGCTATGAAGTGATGGAGGCAATTCATGAGGCAGTATTTGGCAGCTCTTGTACCCCCTTGCATTGATGGGCCCCTACAATGATTTGTAGAATAAGATTTGACTTTCAGGGTAATAAAATGTCCTCGTCCTATTACCTCAATAGTTTGAAAATAAAATTCTTCATTCACAGTATTACAGTATTTATAATAAAATGCTACAATAACAAAATGCAGTCATTTCTCATTAATATTTAAAGATTTACTTACATATTAATCACAGCCAAGAAGCTAAACTTAAAATCATGAGTTGATTATTTAAAAGTTTAATTCATTTATAAGGTATCTATAAATTTTTAAATAAAACGATGAGCTCTTCCACCCTACACACATAAGAAGCACACAACATAGAGGTCATTGCCCTGAAAACGTGTGTTGAATCTGTCCAGTGCATTTACCAATGCCAAGGGCAAATCCCAGACAAAAACTCTGTTTTTTTTTTTTTCTTCACTGCCTCACAAATACTAAAATGGGGACATCACTAACAAAATGACCAGGAAAAGTGGCTTCTCCAGAACACCTCTGCTACTGTGCATTACTCAAAGGCAACAAATGCAGACATGAGTCAGAAGAGCCTTGGAACCAAAATTAAACAGGATGCGAAAAATAAATAAGTATTGACATCGCTGGCTGAGCTTTACTTTCTCATCCAATCCATCGCTTCTCTACATCATAAATATTTCTAAATCTTCCCATCTAAGAGGATTGAGAACTCCTGGAAGGGCCCAGACCAGGAGCATCTGGGAGACACTGGACAAGAAGATCTACAGACTAAAAGGAACTGAAAAATAAAACCCTCCACTACTAAAGACACAGAGATACTTCCCTTTAGGATGAAAAAAAAATGATGTTTGGTGATGTTCTGTACCTGGAGGTCAAAGGTATTGGAGAGGTAGAAAGATTCTAGATGATTAAAATAATCACAGCCACTTCCCTATGAACACACATATCAAATTATGACGTTAAATCCTAACACAGTGACACATCTGTAATCTCAACACTAAGGTGGTGAAGAAGGGGCTTTCTAGTTCAAGGTCAGCATGGGCTTCATAGAGAGTCCTAGGCCAACAGGACTATCAGTCTTTCCAGAGATATTCTGATATAACATGAACACACATACACACAGATTTTGCATGTGTTCTCATCCATTGCAGGTACATACATGGTGATGAAGGTACCCATGAAGACACTGAAAAGTTTCTCCACTTGCTTTCACCTTCTAAACAGCCTATAGTATGACAGCACCAGTGTGCATAGTGGTCCTACTAATGCACATGTCCCCCTAATCTATTGCTATCACAAACAAGGTTGTAACAAATATATGCACATTCATTCATTGTTTGTGCACGTGAGTAATTCTTTGTGATAAAGTCCTCAGAGCGTAATTTCAGGACTCAAGAAACTGCATTTGTACTTTTTATCGCCCTCCATTTGGAGGACAATAGACAAGTACAGCAATTACATGTTTTCCAGACAAATCTCCTGGGTTTATTTCTCCTGCCACCTAGTTTCTTTGTGACAGGGCAAGCTGCTTATCTTTCTAGGCTTCAGGTTTGCTGTGTAAAGATACAAATAATCATTTTTCTTTATAAGAATGTTGTAAGAGATTAATTAATAAATGAGTGGAGAATTCTTAGGACAAATCCTGCATAACAAAAGCACTCAAGAGTCCATTAGCCACCTTGAATAGTTCTATTGTCTATCCATATAGTACAGAAAACAAACTTGAATTACTGAACTCTCAATGTGTGGTAACTTCATTCACTGTGGTTTTTGTATTTAGGCTTTATTTTGACTGTACCAAAATACATGCTCATAAGTTACAGTAATTTCTGCCTTCTGGCAACTATGTATAGATTTTGCTCTTAATTCTCCTGCATTTCTGTTATTTTCTTTTTGATAAATAGAAAATATTTATAGGTGGAGGAATGTACTTTTGACTATGATATGAGTTACAAATATTTCTGCTAAACTTCTTGTATTTTTAATTTTATATATGGTGACAGCCATACAAATGCTCTATGTTTAGTCAAATTTGTGAATGCCTTACTGTTCCTGGTTTTATCTGACATTTAGAAATGATTTCTTATTCCAAAAGTGTTTTATTTTTCTGTTTTCTTCTATTTAATTCTAGCACTTTGCAGATCAATTTACACTAATTTTTTTGGTCTATATGAAATTGTGGTTGGATCCAATTTTATTATTTCCAGATGGATGTGCAGCTGTTTTAGTATCCCTTACTGAATAATTCAACTTTTCTCAGTCTTTCTCTGATGCTTCCTTAACACATATTACATTTAAATATGTATTGAGTCCACTTCTAGACTCTTTGCCACTCTTTTAACTATATAGATTGTGTAATTGTTCATCCATATAAGCCTCTACATTTTTATTTTATAATATGCTTAATATTCCATAAAATTACCCACCATTTTACTTGGTGAATACATTTAAAAGGCAATGATTTTTTTCAGAATTTTTCCTAGAGTTAAGATACATTTATTTTAACAATGATGCCTAAGAAGAGGGAGTCTTAATTACTCTTGGATACTTCAATGATATTCTTAATTTTCATGCACAAATTTTCTATTTTTAATTAGATTCCTGTTTGTTCCTTTTAACAGTAAGTGCTTCCCCTCAACAGTCTTTTTCATTTTTTTTTTTTTTGACCAGAGCTAAGGATCAAACCCAGGGCCTTGTGCTTGCTAGACAAGTGCTCTACCACTGAGGTAAATCCCCAACCCCTCAATTTTATTTTTTATAGGGGAAGTTTACTTTGCTTTTTCTGTCCTCCTCCTCCTCTTCTTCTTCTTCTTCCCTCCCTTCACCCCCTCCTCTCTCTCTCTCTCTCTCTCTCTCTCTCTCTCTCTCTCTCTCTCTCTCTCTCTCTCTCTCTCTCTTACACACACACACACACACACACACACACACACATACATATATTGTCATGCAGAGACTCACATCTGTGTACAGGAACTTTGTGGAGGCCAGAGGCTGACATCAGGTACCTTTCTCAGTCATTTCCCATCTTATATGTTGAGTTGTGGTCTCTTACTTGAACCCAAAACTTGATAATTCACCACTCTCATTAGCCAGCTTGCTCCAGGGATACCCCATTTCCATGTCCCAAGTACCAGTGTTATGGGCAGGCCACATGCTCTATCCAGCATTTACATGGCTGCTGTGAGTTCAAACTCAGGTCCTCATACTTGGGTGGCAAGCACTTTACCCATGGAGTCATCTCCCTAGCCTTTGCCCTTTTTGTTCTTAAATTTTTTATTCGTTTTACATACCAATAACAGATCCCCTTCCCCTCTCCTCCAACTCCTTCAGCCTCCCCTCTCCAACTTATCCCCCATTCCCTCCTACAAGAAGGTAAGGTCTCCCATGGGGAGTCAGCAGAGCCTGGTACTTTCAGTAGAGGTAGGTCCAAGCCACTCCCCCTGCCTCAATACTGTGTGAGGTGTCCCACCATAGGTAGTACAGCCCTTGCCTTTTTATATATCATGTCATACCTCTAACATTTCTCTACATTGATTTCTGTACATTCTTTACATTGATGCAGTTGATTACTTTAACTATATGTCATTAAAGTATAATATCACAATGAGCATTTTTCTCTTCTAAAAAGTCAGGGTCTCTAGATGTACTAAATACCTTTCTCTGTATCTACAGAACAAGAACATTTTTATTTTGTTAAGAAACTTAATACAATGCAAATATACTAACATAAAATAGCCTTATCAGAAAGGGACAATAAATTTCATCAGATAATTTTTAACCAGAAAAAAATATATATGATGTGCCCTTTCTCTTTTACTCTCTAATTTGATGAATTCTATTACACATCTTAAAGATGAGAAATTCTGTATCCTATAGATTCTATAACTCATAAACAATTCTTGCTCATTATGGGTTTTGATTCCTTGGCTCTCATTTAATTCTTTGAATGTCTTTTAGATTATTGGCTCTCCAGAGCTAGAACACACCACAGACATTGTGCATCCTTTTAAAGTAAGTCAACTGATGGACTCCATGCCAAATAAAGTACCAAAGGATCATTCCCAGCACATTTCCACAAATCTCACTAATGAGATTAATCTAGGACACAGGAGGTATAGGATCAAACAACAGGTTAGGAGAGAAAATTACCAAATAAAATGGAAAGATCCAAAAGCAACAATGAGTGGACCACTTTTTCTCCAGACATTAATTGCCTTGAAGTTGAAGTCCACTGAGATTTTAAGCTTTGGAGGAAAAAACAAAAATGCAGATAATACTCAATTTACAATGGGGTTATGACCAATAGACCCATTTAAAACTAAGAAAGTAAGTTGAAAACATTCAGCACACTTAACCTGCCAACCCTATTCACTTAGCCCACAGGACATGATGTAGCATTGGTTGTTTCCTGAATATGGCTGACTGGGGGCCATGGCATGTCCACTGCCCAGCACCACAGGAGACCATCATCATAATATTGTCACCTAGGAAAAGAAGAAAAGTCAAAATAATTTTAAGCTCAAAATCATAAATACAATCTATGAGGGGTAGTGAACTGTGATAGTTTACAGAATCTTATAGTAAAAATAAAGGTTAAGTGAAAACATTTTTTTAAAGTTTAAGTTCTAAAAATGCTCAATAAAAGTATGAAAAGTGAGTTTCATAGAACTTATAGAACTCTGTGACACTGTTCTGACATCTGTCGGTGCTGTTCTGGTTGACTATCTCTCACATAAATCATAAAGAAAATTCATTCTAAAGTGAACCCCCAAATTAACATATGCTTAGAGGAGACAGAAACTAATAGTTTTTTTTTTTTACGTTACTAGGTGTAAGTAGAAGTTATAATATTAAGCCCAATCCTAGGGCAGTGATAGAAGAAAATCATCTAGGAGAGAACCTTGTAACCCTTGGTTCTCAGCACTTAACCTTGGAGTTTCTCATAGTTCTACCCAAGATTATGCAATGTCTGTAATTCCTTTCAGTTTATTAAACATGAATGTGATGCAGCAGAAAGTGGTCCAAATGAAAATTTAATAAATATTCCAAGTCAATGAAAGATGATGTAATACAACCTAGCTACCGTGACTCACAGTATACAACACTTTCAGAAGTTATGAGGCTGTATCTCATCATTATGGGCACTCAAGGAGAGAGAACACCTCAAGTGTTTTCTACCTTTCACCCTCCAATTCCCATTCCCATAATCCTCTACTCCCTTGTTCCTGAATTACTTCCATCTTGGGTTACTTTGCCTCCCAAAAGGGAAGCCCTAGAGTATAAAGGCCATTTACTCACAATGCTTCTTCATCAGTGCACAGATAATAGGAAAGGTACAGACATTGGCATTTTAAATACTTCCTATTAAAAAATCTATTTCATATTGGCTTGGACTACTAATGTGACTTCTTCCCACTTTATTCAATTTAACCTAGCTATTTTCTTGGAATTAAAAATAAAATTATGCACGGGAAAGCTATAAAGCTTCCTTGAGTGTTACAATGAAGTTATTTATACTATCCTCTTTGACTCACTCATCAGATGCAATTCTGACAATCACCAGCACCCATGAGAGCTACTAACCCTGCTGGTGGTATCTGATGTCACTCTCTTAAGTAGTCCAGTAAGCATCTCAGTTATCTCTTAATCCAGATGCCCAAGTCAGCAAAATAAACTCACTTCAAATTACTCTTCTCTCCAAAGAATCTCAACACACCAAAGGAAGCATTTCTTCCTCCTCTAAGAGTCTGACTACGAAGAATAAATGATATGCAACATCAGTTTCCAAAAGCAGAGACCCTGTTGTAAAGAACCCACAAATAAAGCATTAAGCTTAGACAAAACAAGCCTGGATTCATTCTCAAGATTAAAAACTGATATTAGTAAATGAGGAGAAACAATATAGTCACAGAAACAATGTATGCTGTGGAGGGAGGCACATGATTTATGCAAATTTCTTTATTACCTAAATTAAGCATATGGCTTATTTTCCCACATTATTGTGTGCAATGTAGCATATAAATGGTATATACACACATTTTTGTATACACCAGGAAATGAAGGTATGAACCCTTAAAATCAGTGGCAAACCACTGGCATCACTGAATGTCAAATAAATAGTCCTCAGCTCTCTGCCTACATACAGAACAAAACAACAACAACAAAAATATTCTCTGAAGGTAAAGCTAAAATCTAGAAATCCTCATGTGAACACAAGTTGATGAATATGACTTTACTATAAACAGATCAGAACTAGGAAATAACCCCAATCTAGTATTGAAACTAAAACTTCCTTTTGCCATTATAGCCTTAGGTTCTCTAATAAAAATGCTCACTCTCTGTATCAGTTAATTTGTATAATGCAGTTATAATCTACATGAGAAAATGTTGCAGGCTGGCCTAGCAGTAAACTATATTGACATGATCCTTGAGGTAAAGTTCTAAATCTCAAACTAAATTAAAAGAAAATTTTGAAACACAGATCCATTTAAGATCCAATGTCCTGAATGTATAAATGTACAATGTCTTGAAAGCCCACCCACAGAACACACCTAGGCATCATGAAACCTGCTACAGAGAAGACAAAGGACACTTAGAGCTCCAGATGAGTCACTGTGAGTTGATACCCATCTTGTATCTTCTAATTATGGGGCAAGAGACATTTGTAAAATATATATGACATTTCAGAAAATAATTTCCTAGTGAAAAATAACAGATAGTGTGGTGGTTTGAAAGAACATAGCCCCCAAAAGGAATGACATGATTAGAAGGTATGTCTTTAATGAAGTGTGGCCTTTTTAAAAGAAGTGTCACTGTGGGAGTGGGCTTTGGGGTTTCCTTTGTTCAAGCTACATTCAGTGTGGAACACAGTTCACTTCCTGTCGCCTCTGGATCAAGATGTAGAACTTTCAGCTCCTTCTCCAACACCATCTCTGCCTATATCTCGCCATGTCTTCTCATGATGATAATGGACTAAACCTCTGAAACCATAAGCCCACCATGTTTTCTTTGCCATAGTCATGGTGTCTTTTCACAGCAATGGAAACCCTAATTAAGATGGATGGTAAAAGCAAAATTATTTTGAACCCTATTTACAAGCTTAGACCAATAATTGAATGATGTGAACGTGTGTTGCTGTGAGAACAAGGGGTGTTCTTGCAGACTCTTCAGTTTTATGTGACCATGGTAGTCATATGAGTTTCCTGTACAGCCACAGAGCTTTGAACTGCTATAATGCAAATGTCAGTCTTAGGAATATGGGTCCATGTTCTTAGAAATGACTGTAGTGCAGAGAAGAAACCATCAGGAGGAAAATTTCTTCATTTTGGGAGTGAAAATGGATTTGATCTTAAAATGAGTCATGTGAGGCAGTCTTAAAAACACAGGCAGGGTAGAAACAGATTTTGTTCAGTTACAACAGATCCAAAATTGATCAAAATGGCAGAATTATTAGCAAAGGACCATGAAAGGAAATATTAGCAATCTTGAAGAAAATGCAAAGGAAAGCTTCCAAACTGATGCATAAAAAGAAGGACCTGAAAAAATAGTCACAAGAATCTCTTGAGCAAAATGAAAAGCCTTTTATAAAGGAATCAAGAGACAAAGGAGCAGGCAAAAACACTTGAAGAAATAATTGATAGGATGTGTCTAAAACTGATGAAAAATAACTTGTATATTCAGGACTGAATGAACCTAGGGAATGATAAGGAAGCTACACCACATTGCACTAGAAACCAAATACTTTAAATCAATGGTAGAGGAAAACAAACAAATAACAAATAGTACATGCATAGAAATAAATCCATCAATTTATTGCAGAAGTAAAGCAATACTGTGTGGTGATTATTGTGTTCCCCAATATATTTTGCATCCTAATACACTTATCTGGGGTCAGAGAATAAAAGAACCACTAGCTATAGGGGCCAGAAAATGGTAGCATACACACCTTTAATCTTAGCTTCGTAAGGCAGAGATCCATTTGGATCTCTGAACTCAAAGCCACACTGGAAACAGCCAGACATGGCAACACATGCCTTTAATCCCAGGAAGTGATGGCAGGAAGCAGAAAGGTATATAAGGTGTGAGGACCAGGAACTAGAGTTTGGTTAAGCTTTTAGGTTTTTGAGCAGCAGTTCAGCTGAGATCCATTTGGGTGAGGACTCAGCAGCTTCCAGTCTGAGGAAACAGGATCAGCTGAGGAATTGGAGAGGTGAGGTGGCTGTGGCTTTTTTTGCTTCTCTGATCTTCCAGCATTTACCCCAATACCTGGCTTCAGGTTTGATTTTTATTAATAAGACCTTTTAAGATTTATACTACCATACTGAAAAATGACGAAAGTGCATGTCAACTAGTATGAGGGGCCAGGTGTGGGTTTATGGATCTAGAATTCTATACTCACTAAAACTGTTCGTCCTAAGTATAGGATAAATTCAATAAATGGTAAAGATGTTAGGGTCCCCAGAGAAGAAGTAGATGAGGAAGTAATAGACAAAAAGCTATGAGAACCAAGGCAGATGCAATTACAGCCCTTATGACATTGAAGCAGGAGGATTAAAAGTTTGAGACCAGCCAGGACTATATAGTCAGATGACATCAAAACAAAACAAGCAAAAAATCTGTTAGACATATAGAAAACAAATTCTAGAATAATAGAAGTCTCTGGTTATCAGTCAATATGAAAATTGGAAATATCAGCAAGATGGCTCAATGGATAAAGGCACTTGTGGCCAAACTGACAACCTGAATTCAAGCCCTAGGGTCCACATGGTAGAAGAAAAAAATCAACCCCCACAAGTTGTCTTGTGACCTGCACATTCATTTGTGATGCACAGATGCCCATACATACACACTTTCACAAACACAATAAATAGCCGTCCCCACTCTTTTTCAAATTTATGGCCTTTTTTTAAACTAATTGTTATTGCATGCATATGTGCGTATACAAATATATATAACCTGTTCAGTCCATAAAATGTTACCTGTATGTATGATGTATGTTTTCAGGCCTGAGTGTTCATAACTGGACAACCAAACAGCATACTCTTCTATGAAGAAGACCATATCTCTCACTCCAAGTTTTCCTCAGTTGCCTATACTTCATTATGTAAAGTTGAGGTCTCATGGTCATTTCTCTGTCAACTTCGGCATGTCTGTTGGTATTATCCTTGTTCAGATCAAATTTGGATAGTCATTTAGTGAGACTCTATGGGTATAGCTCCTGATATTACTAGGAGACATAATCTCACAACAAACTCTGTTATTCTCTGGCTTTTACTGTCTTTCTACCTCCTCTTATGAAATCTTCCATGTGCCTTAGGTATGGGTTGTTTTGTAAATGTATCCATTGGAAATTAGCTCTACAGCTCTACATTTTGGTTGGTCGTGGTTTTCTGTAGTGGTCTCTATCTATTGCAGAGAAGTTTCCTTGATGAAGGGTGAAGACTATGTTTATCTGTGGGAATAAGGACAAATGTTTATAGATTGTTGTTAGGGATTATGCTCATTTTGTAAGTTAGAGGTCATAGATTCTATTTCAAAAACCATAGGCTCTGTTTCTGAAGTGCATGATGTCTTCAACAATAGACACTTGCCCTCCACCTCTCAGGGGTAACCAAGGGCAATAGCAATAGGCTGTGTGTTTGGGGGAGTATATTGGAGAGCCCTGGCCAACACTTAAAAGAAGAAATAAATAAAATCTTTCTCAACCTGGTAAAACCCAACCACAAAATAATCAAATACTTCAAGTTAAGGTACACTTAGTGGTGAAAGACCAATGCTTTGCTCCAATAAGAAAACAAAGCAAAGATATCTACTCTCAGAATTATCATTCAGATTCCAGTATGTTCAATAATAAGGAAATAAAAATAAAAAGATACATTGTAAATGAAATGATCATGATTGACAAGCACCATGATATATACACACACACACACACACACACACACACACACACACACACATATATATATATATATATATATATATATATATATATATATATACAGAAAAATCTTCATCAATCCTCAAGAGCCTGCATAATCAATGAACTTCAACAAGTCCTGGAACTCAGGATCAATACACAAATATCATTGTGCTTTTTTTTCACTCACAATGAGTAGCTGGAAGTAATGTTTTTCTGTTATTTACAATATCCTCAAAGCACATGAAGCAAAATGAATTTTTTTTTAGCATTCAGATAAGATCACTGCTTTGGAAATTATACAATGATGCTATAAAATTCAAGAAGGGCTAAATAGAGAATATGCTGTGTTCAATAATATGAAGACTGAATTCTGTTCTCCCCAAAGTGCCTTATCAATTTAATGCAATAAAAATGTCATCAGACTTTATTGATATATTGGTAACTTGACCTTTAAATTAACAAAAATTCAAAATACACAACACAGCAAAATTAATTTTCAAATAAAAGAATACAGCTGGATATTTTACACTACTTGAATTGAAAGCTATAGTAACTAAGATCTTACTTTAAAGAGCTAATCTTCAATTGTAGTAGTTATGCAGAATGTGGATTTGTTGAAATGTCAGGTTGTATTGGTTGTTTGTAACTATATTCTGTAAAATTATTGTAAGGCCATTGTTACTAATGTGTGGACAAAAGAAACACTATTTAAGTGCAAGACCACATGCAGAAACTCTAAGTATCTAATGAATCAGAGCTTACTAGTTTAGCATTTTCTGGTTTTCATCTTACTGGAGCCCTGAGGAGTGTCACCAAAGGAAATAAACTTTCAAAGAAGCTACATAAATAACTTAGGATAAGCCATAATTTCTCTAGAAGTTTAGCTGGAAGATATTTGGTCTGAGACATTTTCATTTTGTGCCTTCAATGTAGATGACTGACAAAATTTAGAAAGAGCAACAATTACTCTGCCTTCCCATACTTCATAACAAAAAACTTAAGAAACTCTCCACCCAGCCATAAGCAGCACATCCTTCTTCAGAGTCAGCCTGATCATCCCCTCTGGGCATCCTTCTCCACAAACTAGATCTAACCAGGATACCACATCCATACCCCAGCCTAGTATGGTTAACCCTGCCCATGCCCCAATCATTTTTAGCCTTGCAGGATGACCCATCATTCCTGCATCCTACTATCTGGGCTCCTTCTAAGATCTATCAAACTTCTCCATATAGCCAGATCCATCTTCACAATCTGGGCACAGACCAGGACTCACATAGTATACATCAGCCTAGTCTCTTCAATCCACTGAATTTATTCTATCTAAACCATTTACAATCTCTAGGCCCAGCCCATCTGCCCATCTTACCTTCTTTCCAAGCCTGCTTAGTCCATATCAGACACAGAACTAACAAAACAAGTCCACATGTCCAGATCTCATTCCAAAAATACAAACAATATGAAAGATCAAGCCAGTTTGTCCCCCTAAAACCTACTAGTCCTATAGAAATGTTTGCTAATGAGAATTACCTATAGGAACCTCAGGATACAGAATTTGAAAGAAGAAACATAAACTTCATCAAACAATTCAAAGTGTTTAGAGAAAACACAAAGAAACAGCTTAAGAACTTAAGGAGAATAAACAAACAGTTGAGTGATGCCTAAGAAAACACAAACATAAGGCTGACAGAAATGACAAAGGCAATCCAGGACTTAATAAAAGAATTCATTGAAGAGATAGAACAAATGACAAGGACTCAAGCTTAAATGAAGATGGAATTGAAATATCCAATAACTCAACTAGAAAACTAAAGTAGAATAAATGAAGCAGAAAATATAATATCAGGAGTACACAATAAAGCAGAGATCTAAGCCAAATAACCAAGCAATATGAAAGACTATTTTTAAACACAAGAAAAGAACATACAGAAAATGTGGCATATCATTAAAAGAAAATGTTTCTCATTATAGGCAAAGATTGTGGGAAAGGATTACAAACCAGTAGCAAAGAACAGATCTTCAACAAGATCATAGGAGACAATTTCACCAAACCAAAGAAAGAGCACCAACACTGACAAAGAAAGCAAGAAAACACCAGAGCCAAGACCAGAAAAAAAAAACTCACCTTGGCATATCACAGTTAAAACACAGAAAAAAAGAAAGTGTATTAAAAGCTACAAGAGAGAAAGCACAAGTCACATATAAAGAAAATCTATCAGAATAACAGCTGATTTCTAAAGGAAAACCTTAAAAGTCAGAAGAGCCTGGAACAGTGCAGTCCAAGTTCTGAAAGACTGGTTATCTCAATAGATGCAAGAAATGCCTTTGACAAAAATCCAACATACCTTCATGACAAACATCCTAAAGAATATAGAAATAAAGGGAACAAAACTCAATATAAGAAAAGGTGTACATAAAAAATCCACAACCAACATTATCCTAAATGGAGAAAAACTTGAAGCAGTCACACTGAATTAGGAATGAGTTAGGGCAGTCTACAATCCATACTCCTTTTCAGTATTGTGCTTGAACTACTATCTGGAGTAGTAGTAAAGCAAGAAAAGAAATTTAAGTATGAATAGGAAAAGAAGTCAAACCAGCCAGGCTGTGGTGGCACATGTCTTGAATCCCAGCATTCGGGAGGCAGAGCCAGGTGGATCTATGTGAGTTTGAGGCCAGCCTGGGTTACCAAGTGAGTTCTACGAAAGGTGCAAAGCTACACAGAGAAACCCTGTCTCAGAAAAAAAAGGAAAAAAAAAAGAAGTCAAACCATCCCCATTTAGAGTTTATGTTTTATTATACATTAGAAATTTCAAAAATTCTATAAATGACAAACAAATTAAGTAATGTGGAAGGATATATAATCAATTAACACAAACCAATAATGTTTCTATACACCAACAACAAACATGCAGGGAAAGAGATTATGGGCACAAATTTAATCATAATATCCCCAAAGAAAATAAAATATCCAAGAATAAACCTAATAAAGGAAGTTAAGGACCTCTATAATGAAAACGTGAGCCTCTGAAGAAAGAGATAGAAAATGAAAGATACTAGAAAATGGAAAGACATCTCATACTAACAGATTGGTAGAATTAACATTGTGAAATGATCATTTTACCAAAAGCTATTTACAGATTCAATGCAATTCCATCAAAATCTCCATCCAATTCATCACAGAAATAGTGTCTTAGTCAGTGTTATATTACTGTGAACAGACACTAGGACCATGGCAATTCTTATAAAAGAAAGCATTAATTGGGGCTTCCTTAGGGTTTCAGAGGTTTTAGTCCATTATCTTCATGGCAAGGAACATGGTGGCATGCAGGTAGATGTGGTAGCTGAGAATTCTACACCCAGATCCCAAGGCAACAGGAAGAGAGAGACTAGAGCTGGATTGGTTTTCTGAATTGCCAGAGCCTACCTTCAGTAACACACTTCCTCCAACAAGGCCATATCTCCTAACCCTTGTCAAGTAGCACCACTCCCTAATGGCCAAGAATTCAAGTGTATGAACCTATAGGGGCCAATATTATTTAAACCACGATAAATATGCAAGAAATTACCCTAAAATGCATAAAGAACCACAAAAGACATAAAAAAGCCTAAACAATGCTACAGGGATTACCATTTCAGAGCTCAGGATACATTACAGAGCCATAGTAATAAAAATAATGTTACTGGTACCAAAACAGACATGTAGACCAATGGAACAAAATTAAAGACCTCAAACATGATTACATGTAACAGCAGCCATTTAATATTTAACAAAGATGCACAAAAAATGCACCATAGAGAATAGAAAGTATCTTCAACAAATGATGCTGGGAAAACTGAATATCAACTTAAAGAAGAATCATATTAGGTACATAGCTATCAAGTGGCATTAAAATTAACTCCAAATGCAGCGAAGACCTCAGTTGAAACTGCTATAAGAAAAGATAGATAGGCAGTATTCTACATGATATAGGTGTGAGAAAGAACTGTGTTGGTTTGAATGAGAAAGGCCCCCAGCAGTTCCAAAAGGCTTATATATCTGAATACTTGACTCACAGTTGGTGACTCTTTGGGAAGGATTCAGAGATGTGGCCTTGTTAAAGGAGGTATGTCATTGGAAGTGGTCTTTGAAGTTTCAAAAGTCTATGCCACTACCAGTTAGTTCTCTCCCTCTCTCACCCGCATGCTCTCTCTCCCTCTTTCTCCCTCTCTGTCTCCTTCTCTCTCTTTCTCTCTCTCCCTCTCTCCCTCTAGCTCTCCCTCTCTCTTTCTCTCTCTGTCTGTCTCTGTCTCTCTGTCTCTCTGTCTCTCTCTCTCTGTCTCTCTCTCTTTCTGTCTCCCTATCCCGCTCCCTCTCTCTTTTTCTGTCTTGGTTTGCTGTCTCAACATAGAAACACTCAACTAGGGCTCTTGTGCCATGCCTGGATGTTGCCTGCCATAAGGATCACAGACTCACCTTCTGACACTATAAGCAAGTTGGTTCTCAATTAAATTGTTTCCTTCATACGTTTTCTTGGACATGATGCATTGTTAAAACAATAGAAATGTAACTAAGACAAGAACTTTTTAAATAGGACTCCATTTGTCCAAGAATCAAGGCCAACAATTGACAAGTAGGACTTCATAAAACTTTATAGCTTCTGCAAAGCTAAAGAACCATTCATGAACTCAAAAACCAGAGTCAAGAAACAAATCACCTGCTATGAAACAATCTTTTGTACACTATGAATATATGTTACTCTTGTTGGCTAATAAAGAGCTGACTGGCCTATAGCTGGGCAGGAGGAGGTTAGGCAGGAAAACTAAACAAAGAGGATGCTGGAAGGAAGAAGGACAGAGTCAGAGGAGTCAGAAGGTCTCCAGATGGAGAGCAAGCAAGACATGCCCCAAGACTCAGGGCAGCACATAGATTAATAGAAATTTAAGTGTAATACCTAGTTCATAATGAGACTGAACTAATGGCTGAGCATCTATAATTAATATTAAGTATCTGAGTGATTATTTGGAAGCAGCCAACAGCACAGGAAAACTCGGCCTACAATCACTATGTCAAAAAAAAAAAATGGACTGGGCCCTGAACAGAGTATTTTCAAAAGAAGAATAAACATGCCTAAGAAATATTTCAAAAAAAAAGAGTTCATCAACCCTAGCAATTAGGGAAATACAAATCAAAACAACTTTGAGGTTTGAGGTTTCATCTTACCCCACCCAGAATGATTAATATAAACAAAACAACTGACAAAAAAATCTGGAGGAGATGTAGAAAAAGGGGAACTATCATTTACTCTTTCTGGAATTGCAAACTGGTATACCCATTACAGAAATCAGTATGGAAAATTCTCAAAAAGCTAAAAATAAATCTACTACATGACTCAGTACCCAAATCCTTGGCATATGCCCAATGGACTTGACATCCTAGTCCACAGATACTTGTTCAGCCATGTTCATTGAATGCTCTACTCACAATAATTAAGAAATAGAAACAGTCTAAATGTCCTTTAACTGATGAATAACAGGTAATGAAAATATGGCACACATATACAATGGAATACTATTGAGCTATAAAAAATAAAATTTGCAAGCAAATGGATAGAACTAGAAAAGTTCATATTGAGCGAAGTAATCCAGACCCAGAAAGACAAATGTTGCATGTTCTTTCTCACTGGAGGCTCCTAGCTCCAAATCTTCAGAGGTGAAAACATAGTCTGGAATAACTTCAGAAATCATGTAAGTAAACAGAGACCAAGATGGAGAGTAGTGATAGGAGAGCAATATAGAGGGGAATAGCAGGGTACATGTGATCTAATGAGAGAAATGAGAAAAATAGGGGACTATAACTAGGGTAGGAGAAAGGAGGGTAAAATAACATTAAAGATGTCTGCAAAAGCCATAAAGAATCATACTACTAACTACCTATCTAAAAATAACTACAATACACATAAGTCCATGTATTCTATTTATGCATATGTGTGTATGTATATATTTATACATATATAGTTTAAGTGAAATTTTTTAGGCTGACAATGCTCCTTCCAAGATCCAAAGACCACCAAACAAAAACCCCCAATATGCCTGTATGTCATCATTTTGGTCATTTTACTAAAATTTTAATGTCTATACTGGGTAGTCTTCACCCCCTCATCAAGAAAACTTCTCTTTGCAACAGAGACCACCAGTACAGAAAACCACAAACAATCAAAACACAGTTGTGGAAACCATCATATAACTCTTACAATTAAAGCTTAGGGATCATTATAGAATATCAAAAGAAAGCACAGAAATACTGTAAGAGCTAGAGGATCAAGGGGATTGCAATAAGATTATGTCTTCTATTATACCATACATTATACGTATAACGTCTCATCAATATGACTGTCTAAAATGAGCTAAAGTATGACATTGGCAATGCTGAAATTGGGAGAAACAAACTTCACCAGGGATGAGCACACTAATTGCTTATGCAATACCATATGGTTAGTCCTGAAAACATACATACAAGTAATATTATACAGATTGAGCAAGTTGATTTCTTTTTTATTTTATTATTATTATTATTATTATTATTATTATTATTATGTTTTAATTTTATACATCATCCATGGGTTCCCCTGTTCTCCCCCTTCCTGCCCCCAGCCCCACCTTCCCTTATCCCTTCCCCTCCATTCCCATCTCCTCCAGGGCCAAGATACCCCTGGGGATTCATTTAAACCTGGTGAATTCAGTACAGGCAGGTCCAGTCCCCTCCTTCCAGACTGAGCAAAGTGTCCCTGTGTAAGCCCAAGGTTCCAAACAGCCAGCTCATGCACTAAGGACAGGTCCAGGTCCCACAGCCTGGATGCCTCCCAAACAGTTCAAACTATTCAATTGTCTCACTTATCCAGCGGGCCTGTTCCAGCTGGGGGCTCCACAGCCTTTGGTTCATAATTCATGTGCTTCCATTTGTTTGGCTATTTGTCCCTGTGCTTTTTCCAATCTGGGTCTCAACAATTCATGGTCTTACAGTCCCTCCTCTTCCTTGACAATTGGACACCTGGAGCTCCACATGGGTCTTGGCTGAGGAACTCTGCATCCACTTCCATCAGTAATTGGATGAGAGTTCCAGCATGACTGTTAGGGTGTTTGGCCATCTGATCACCAGACTATGTCAGATAGGGTTTCTCTCGACTATTGCCAGGAGTCTACAAAGGATGTATCACTGAGGATTTCAGAGAACCTCTACAGCACTCTGCCTATTCCTGTTCTCATGTGGTCTTCGTTTATCATGGTCTGTTATTCTTTGTTCTCCCTTAGTGTTCCTGATCCAGCTGGGATCTCCTGCTTCATTAAACTTTCTTTCCCTCAAACCTTGTCCTTCATTACTCCCACTGTTGTCCAGGTTGTTCACATAGATCTCATCTATTTCTCTGTCATTGGGTGATCCCTGGGTCTTTCCTAGGGTCCCGTTTTCTAGGTAGCCTCCCTGGAGTTGTATAGCAGTCTAGTCATCTTTGTTTTACATCTAGTATCCTCTTATGAGTGAGTACATAACATGTTTGTTCTTCGGGGTCTGGGTTACCTCACTCAGGATGATTTTTTCTAGATCCATCCATTTGCCAGCAAACCTCATGATGTCATTGTTTTTCTCTGCTGAGTAGTACTCCATTGTGTATATGTTTTCTTAATCCATTCTTCAGTTGAAGGGCATCTAGGTTGTTTCCAGTTTCTGGCTATTACAAACAATGCTGATATGAACATAGCTGAGCAAATGCCCTTATACTATGATTGAGCATTCCTTGGGTATATGCCCAAGAGTGCTACAGCTGGGTCTTGGGGGAGATGGATTCCCAATTTTCTAAGGAAGTGCCATATTGATTTCCAAAGTGGCTGTACAAGCTTGCATTTCCACCAGCAGTGGAGGAGAGTTCCCCTTGCTCCCCTTGCTGGTATCTCATAGTCATTTTGATTTGCATTTCCTGGATAATTAGGGAGGTTGAGCAATTCCTTAAATGTCTTTCAGCCATTTGAACTTCCTCTGTGGAGAATTCTCTGTTTAGTTCTCTGGCCCATTTCTTAATTGGACTGTTGGGTATTTTGATGTCTAATTTCTTGAGTTCTTTATATAATCTGGACATCAGCCGTCTATCAGATGTGGGGTTGGTGAAGACCTTTTCCCATTCTGTAGGATGTCGCTTCGTCTTGTTGACCATGTCCTTTGCTCTACAAACACTTCTCAGTTTCAACAGGTCCCATTGATGGATTGTTTCTCTCAGTGTCTGTGCTACTGGTGTTATATTTAGAAAGTGATCTCCAGTGCCAATGCATTCAAGAGTACTTCCTACTTTCTCTTCTATCAGGTTCAGAGTAATTGGATTTATGTTGAGGTCTTTGATCCACTTGGATTTAAGTTTTGTGCACAGTAACAGATATGGATCTATTTGCAGCCTTCTACACATTGACATCCAGTTATGCCAGCACCATTTGTTGAAGATGCTTTCATTTTTCCATTGTACATTTTTGGCCTCTTTGTCAAAAATTGTATGTTCATAGGTGTGCGAGTTAATGTCAGGGTCTTCAATTCAATTCCATTGGTCCACATGTCGGTTTTTATGCCAGTACCAAGCTGTTTTTATTTGGGTAGCTCTATAGTAGAGCTTGAGGTCGGGGATTGTGATGCCTCCAGAGGTTGTTTTATTGTACAGGATTCTTTTGGCTATCCTGGGTTTTTTGTTTTTCCATATGAAGTTGAGTATTATTCTTTCCAGATCTGTAAAGAATTGTGTTGGTAATTAGATGGGGATTGTGTTGAATGTGTAGATTGCTTTTGGTAAGGTCCTTCACATGCTTAGTTAGAGTAACCCCAAGGTATTTTATATTATTTATGGCTATTGTAAAGGGTGATGTGTCTCTGATTTCCTTCTCATCCTGTTTGTCTATTGTATATAGGACGGCTACTGATTTTTTTGAGTTGATCTTGTATCCTACTCTGTTGCTGAATGTTTTTATTAGCTGTATCAGTTCCTTGGTTGAATTTTGGGGGTCACTCGTGTACACTATCATGTCATCTGCAAATAGGGAAAGCTTGACCTCTTCCTTTCCAATTTGTATCCCCTTAATCTCCTTATGTTGTCTTATAGCTCTGACTAGAACTTCAAGTTCTATATTGAATAAGTATGGGGAGAGGGGACAGCCTTGCCTTGTTCCTGATTTTAGTGGTATTGCTTTGAGTTTCTCTCCATTTAATTTGATGTTGGCTGTTGGCTTGCTGTAGATTGCCTTTGGTATGTTTAGGTATGCTCCTTGTATTTCTGATCGCTCCAAGATCTTTATCATGAAGGGGTGTTGGATTTTGTCAAATGCCTTTTCAGCATCTAGTGAGATGATCATGTGGCTTTTTCTTTCTGTTTGTTTATATGGTGTATTACATTGACCGACTTTCATATATTGAACCAACCCTTGCATCCCTGGGATGAAGCCCACTTGATCGTGGTGGATAATTGTTTTGATGTGTTCTTGGAGTCTGTTTGCCAGTATTATATTGAGTATTTTTGCATCAATGTTCATGAGGGAGATTGATCTGTAGTTCTCTTTCTTTGTTGCATCTTTGTTTTGTTTAGGAAGCAGGGTAATTGTAGCCTCATAGAAGGAGTTTGGTAATATTACTTCTGCTTCTATTGTGTGGAACAATTTAAAGAGTATTGGTATTAAGCCTTCCTTGAAGATCTGGTAGAATTCTGCAGTGAAACCATCTGGTCCTGGGCTTTTTTTTTTGTTGGGAGACTTTTAATGACTGATTCTATATCCTTAGGGGTTATTGGTTTTAATTTTACACATCAGCCATGGGTTCCCCTGTCCTTCCCACTCCCGCCCCCACCCCCACCTTCCAGAAAATTATCCATTTCTTTTAGATTTTCCAGTTTTGTGGAGTAGGGTTTTTTGAAGTATGACCTGATGATTCTCTGGATTTCCTCATTGTCTGTTGTTATGTCCCCCTTTTCATTTCTGATTTTGTTAATTTGGATGCTCTCTGTCTTTTGGTTAGTTTGGATAAGGGCTTGTCTATCTTGTTGATCTTCTCAAAGAACCAACTCTTTGTTTCATTAATCCTTTGTATTGTTCTCTTTATTTCTATTTTATTGATTTCAGCTCTCAATTTGATAGTTTCCTGGCATCTGTTCTTCCTGGGAGACTTTGCTTCTTCCTGTTCAAGGGCTTCAGGTGTGCTGTCAAGTCACTAAGGTGAGATTTCTCCAGCTTCTTTATGTGGGCATTCAGTGCTATTAATTTTCCTCTGAGCACTGCTTTCATAGTGTCCCATAATGTAGAGAGCTGCGTGCATCTGCACCTTAAAGATGGCACTGGCTTCCCCCTCCAGAAGGTGAGTGCTCAAAGTGGTAAACAAATCCTTATTTGGCTGTGGCTGGAATCCAGTGTTGCTTGCGTTTGCATGGACCAATGGTCAGCACCCACGTGGCTGTTCAGGGTTGGCCGCCCATGCCTACTTAAGGGCTGGGAGAGGCTTACCCGGGGAGAGACATAGCTTGTAACAAAGTCCTGAATAAACTGCTTAAAGAAGAGCTCCGGTGTTGTGTCATCCTTGCTGGTCGAGGCAGGCAGGACAAGTGGTGGCTCGTACTGGGAGCCTCCTCATCTTTCAGTGGGGCTCAGAACTTTCTGCAGTCCAGGGGTATATCGGTAAGTCCTCAGGTAAATTGGGGATCCACGACAAAAGCGGGGTTTTGCTCTCACCTGTAAATAGAGGGGGAGTGGGATAGTAGAGCTGTGACTACAGCGGATGGGTAATGACGAAAACAAAGTAAGAAAGTAAAACCAGAAGGCTGGGGCTGTTTGGTAAAGGCTCCGAGAAACCTCTAAAATTGAGGAAGAAAAGATATACTAAGATGGGCATTTCCTCCTCGCACCCAATTTTTCTGGCTCTTAATGAGCTCCTTAAAAAGATTTCTAAAAGAATGTGACATCGTTGCTCCCTGGTTCACAGTGTCTGGTAGTCTCACGGTGGCGTCATGGGAGGAGCTAGGACATGACCTAGACTTTGCTGCAGAACAGGGAACGCTTTAGAATGGGGTAAGACCAGTATGAAAATTAGTTAGAGGTTGCCTGGAAGATCAGAGATAGAATGACACTGTGGAAAATGGACAGGCAACTCTAGAGATACTCCAGGAAGAGAGGTCGGAGAAGGCAGCCTCCGAGAAAGCCGCCTCTAAAAAGGCCGGTAAAGATGAGAAACACAAACAAAAGGGACAGAACAGCTTATACCCTAGCCTTTCAGATTTGGAAGATTTTGAGGACTTAGAGTCCTCCAGTCTCTCTGATTGAGAGATGAGGACATGGAATCATATGCAAGTCTTTACAAAGTACCAAAATAAAAAAGAGACGTAAAGACCAAGAGAAGAGTCGGGGTGAAAAGGAAAAGGAGCAGGAGTCTGAGTCTCACGTCCCTCCTCCCGCTCCTCCACCATATCCTGACACGTACCCTGTGCCATCGAATGCGGGGCATACTTTAACCCTGATGTGTGGAGGAAAGTCAGGACAGAGATGCAGGTGGCATTCCCTGTGTTCCAGAATCCTCAAGGTAACAGGTACCATGAGCCTTTGGATTTTAAGGTCATTAAATCATTGGCAGAATCTGTCGGAACCTATGGTATTACAGCCTCCTTCACAGTGGCTCAGTTGGAAGCTTTACACAGGTTCGCTATGACACCAGCGGACTGGATGAACCTAGCAAGGGCCTGTCTCAGTTCAGGGCAATATTTAGATTGAAAGACATTTTTAATAGAATTTGCTAATGAGCAGGCAGCTACAAACAGAGCCACAAAAGAAGGACAGGCAGCTTGGGATGTAGACATGTTATTAGGGCAAGGCAGATTTGCTAATCAGCAGAATGGGTACCCAGTTCAAGTTTATGATCAGATAAACGTCATTGCCACAAGAACATGGAAAGCGCTTCCCAATAGAGGAGAGGTGAATGGCAACCTCACAAAGATCATTCAGGGGCCTATGGAACCATTCTCTGATGTTGTGGCTCATTTAATAAAAGCCGTGGGAAGAATCTTTGGTGACCCTGATGCAGCTATGCCTCTAATAAAGCAGCTGGTTTACGAGCAATGTACAAAAGAATGTAGAGCAGCCATTACACCGTATAAATCTAAGGGTTTAGAGGTCTGGATAATGCTGGCCTTGTGGCTGTGGTTCTGCAACTCAACCAAAAGAAAAATGGAGCCAATGGCGCCTGTTTTTGATGTGGCAAGATGGGTCATGTGAAATGTAACTGCCCCCAAGGAGGAAGTAACCAAAGAATAGGGAAGAGCCAATGCCCTATCCCTGGAATATGTCCAAAATACAAAAAGGGGAAGCATTGGGCTAACGAATACAGATCAGTTAGAGATATAAATGGACAGCCCATACAGAATAGTGGTCTTCCAAAAAACGAACAGCGGGGCCTCTGGCCTCAGGGCCCACAAATATATGGGGCAGTAGAGAATCAAAAACAAAACAAAAACCAGGAGCAATGGCTGACCCTCAGACATCCCAAACACCACGGCGAGCCACTGCAGGTTCAGCAGGATTGGACCTCCGTGCCACCACCCGACTCATATTGACTCCCCAAATGGGGGTACAGATAGTAGAGTCGGATTTCAAAGGTCCACTTACCCGTGATACGGTAGGATTACTCATTGGTAGATCGTCTACGACACTGAGGGGCTTACAGGTCCATCCTGGGATTATTGATTTGGATTATACTGAAATAGTCAAGATCATGGTTGAGTCGCCTAAAGGTATTACTGCCATTTCCCCAGGAGATAAGATTACACAACTTGTCCTGTTACCTAGTTTGCATGAAACTTACCCAGCACATGATAGGGAAAGGAGAAACAAGGGGTTTGGATCCTCAGGAACAGACTTAACATTTTTATCCTTAGATTTGGATCAAAAACCAATCTTACAATTGACTGTTAATGACACCAAAATTAAGGGACTCTTGGACACTGGAGCAGATTGGAGTATTATTGCTAGTAAAGATTGGCCTCGAGGATGGCCAATACAAGTCTCCTCTCAAATGTTACAGGGATTAGGTTACGCTAATGCTCCAAATGTCAACACAAATTTATTAAATTAAAATGATAAAGAGGGACATTCTGGTGTTATGCAGCTGTATGTCCTAGAACTCCCAATTTCCCTTTGGGAAAGGGATTTAATACAGTCTATGGGACTAAAATTAAGTAATGATTATTCCAAAGAATCCCAAGTTATACTAAAAAATATGGGCTATCATCCTAATTTTGGGTTAAAAAATTTTTTACAAAAAAAGAAAAAAAAAAAAACAAAAACTCCAATACAAACACAACCAAGACAAACCAGACAAGGACTAGATTTTTCTTAGAGGCCACTGAGGAAGATATTCCCATATCTTAAAAAACGAAAAAACCAATATGGGTTCCTCAATGGCCACTCTCCTCCGAAAAGTTACTTACAACAAAACAGCTAATACAAAAACAACTAAAAGAAAGACACATCAAACCTTCCCTATCTCCCTGGAATACTCCCATATTTGTTATAAAAAAAATCAAAAAAATAAAGGTTACTACATGACCTTAGGACAATAAATAGACAAATAAAGATTATGGGTCTAGTCCAACATGGGCTCCCATTATTGTCAGCCTTACCAGAGGATTGGCCAATTATAATGATGGATATTAAGGATTTTTTCTTCTCAATACCATTACATAACAAAGATAGTGAGAGGTTTGCCTTTACACTGACATCCATAAATCATAAAGAACCCGATAAAAGGTATCAATGGGTTGTCTTGGCACAGGGCATGGCCAACAGTCCTACTATATGTCAATTGTATATAGCAACTGCCTTAAAACTTTTAAGACAACAATTCCCAAAGCTAAAGGGCCTTCATTATATGGATGATATACTTTTAACAACTAAAAAAAAAGCCTGTTACAGTCAGCCTATAACTTTTTAGTTGAGATATTAAAAAAAAAAAAAGAAATTATATATTACTCCAAAAAAGATACAACAAAACAAAATTATAAATTATTTATGGTCCAAAATAGGTAGTCATCAGGTCATGCCACAAAAATTAAAGATAAAAAAAAGATCATCTTCATACATTAAATGATTTTCAAAAATTATCAAAAAATATAAATTGGATTAGGGACAGCTTACAAATGGCCAATTATAAGTTAAAGCCGTTATATAAAATACTAAATAGAGATTCGGCTCTTGATTCGCCAAGACATTTAACGCCTGAGGCTAAAAAAGTCTTAAAAAAAATTAAAAGATAGGTTACATCAGACTTTTCTCCAACAAATACAAGATGTTTATAAAATTAGCTTATACATTTTACCTACATTCAAACAACCTACTAAAATTTTATAACAAAAGGGATCTTCATTATGGGTTCATCCCCAAATTTCTCCCACAAAGTCTATAGAGTATTATCCCACTACTATAACATTACTTACACAACAGAGCATTCAACAATGTTTACTACATTTCGGGACTTCCCTTAAAGCATTAATAGTACCATATAATTCTAATCAAGTAAAAATGTTATATGCCACCATGGATGAATGGACAATATTATGCTGCTCCTATCAAGAAAATGTAGACTGCCATTATCCCAAGCATCCACTATTAAATTTTTTTAAAGAGCACCCAGTAATTTTTCCTAAAATAACTGCTTCACAGCCTATTGCTGGGGCCAATGTTATTTTTACAGATGGTTCCAAAACTGGTTGTGGTGCTTACATGATAAATTCAGATGAGCCTGTTAAATATCAATTCTCCCCTGGAATGCCTCAACAAGTGAAACTCTTAATTGTCATTAAAGTCTTTAAGGCCTGTTCCTTTCCATTTAATTTAGTCTCAGATTCAAGTTATGTTGTTAATGCTCTAAAAAGCCTTAAATGTACAGGGCCAATCAACCCTTCCAGCTCAGTAGGCTCTTTATTCCAACAATTACAAGGGTTAATATGACAAAATACAAGCCCATTCTTTATACAACACATACGTACACATACAATATTACCAGGGCCCTTGGCTAAAGACAATACTAAAATAGATTTATACACTAGAAAATACATGTTTATGGCCTCTACAATTCAACGCACATACACTTTCCATAAAAAATACCATGTAAATACAAGAACATTACAACAACGATTTTCTATCTCACATGCTAATGCGCACAAGATGGTTCTAGATTGTCCCCAATATGTTGTTTTCCATCATCCCCCTGGACTGGGGATTAATCCTCATGGTTTGCTTCCCCTAAAAATATGACAGGTGGATGTTACTCATATTTCTGAGTTTAGACATATCAAATATGTCCATGCCTCTATGGACACTTGTTCAGGTATCATACATGCCACCCCTATGACAAAAAAAAAAAAAAAAAAGCTTCTCATGTCATTGCCCACTGCTTAAAAGCTTGGGCCGCCTGGGGTAAACCTCAACAACTAAAAACTAACAATGGTCCTACATATACTGGACAAAAGCTTGCCTCCTTCTGTCGTCAAATAAATGTACAGCTGATACATGGCCTTCCCTATAATCGTCAAGGCCAAGACATTGTGGAGCGCACTCATCACTCCCTAAAAAAATTGCTTCAAAAACAAAAAGGGAAAATAGGCTATGGCCGTACCCTGAAGGATAGACTTTCTATTGTGCTTTTACCTTAAATTTTTTTAATTTGGATGCTTCAAATTATTCAGCTGCGGACAGGCATCAGTGTCCGCACAGCCCCTTAAAGGGAATGGTGAAGTGGAAGGATACCTTGACGGGTACCTGACATGGTCCTGATCCTGTGCTGACATGGGCACGAGGTTCTGTTTGTGTTTTCCCACAGGATCGACAGGATACAATTTGGGTACCTGAGCATCTGGTGAGAAAAGCTCAGGGCCAAGCTGACGGTCCTCAGCCTGATATCGATGGGAACGTCGGAGCAGAGATGGGGAATCCTTTCAGCATTTCCAAGACCAATACCAGTACAACATGACTCTCACTTGTTCCCACGATTATTTATACCTTAGATTTACCCTACCTTCACTTGGAAAAGGAGATAGCACCCATTGGGGAAAATAGATCATTCCAGTTATCAGAGTCCGTATGTTTTCAACTGTTGTATAATAGATCTGAAGAGCCAAAATCCATCCCATTATAGAATCAAACTGCTGCTTGGTTTGACCTCCCCAACTCTACTAGTGGCCCTTGTTTAAATACTAGTGCATCCTGGGTCCAGGGATGGTGGCCTATGAATCATTCAAATGAAGCGCCACCTATGCAGCCCAAGTGGGCCCCTTATTGTTGGGGAAATAATTGGGGTGGAGCCTGGCCCATGGTCATGATAGGGGGAGGACAACAAGATGTAAGTGAATTTAAGTGGTCTACTTCAAAACCTTTTGCATCCTGGGATTCCTACAAACCTTGTCAAGAGGATTATCATGTAACGACCTCCCCTGCTAACCCAACAAGGGGTGTGTCCGCTACCAATGCTGGATGAGAGGATGAGGGAGTAATACCATGGCAAAATGTATCATATAAGCCTACTCCCGTCTGTGTACATACTCCTTTCATGTTTATTGTTAGTAATGGTAGCTTAGAAAATTGTGATAATAAGACATGCTTTCATGCACAATGCTGGAATGCTTCTTTATTTTATCAAGCCATGGTGGTGCATATACCTAGGTGGATTCCAGTACCTGTAGAGGCACCCACAGCCATGAGCATATTTAGAAATAAAAGAGATTTTGGCATTATGGTGGCTATTATTGGAGCTATAGCCCTTGCCACTGCCGGCAAAAAGGGGGAACTGTAGAGAGCTGCGTGCAGCCGCACCTTAAAGATGGCACTGGCTTCCGCCCTCCGCCCTCCGCCCTCCCGACAGCGAGTGCTCGAAGTGGTAAACAAATCCTTATTTGGCTGTGGCTGGAATCCAGTGTTGCTTCCGTTTGCATGGACCAATGGACAGCGCCCACATGGCTGCTCAGGGTTGGCAGCCCATGCCTACTTAAGGGCTGGGAGAGGCTCGCCCGGGGAGAGACATCGCTTGTAACAAGGTCCTAAATAAACTGCTTAAAAAGGAGCTCCGGTGTTGCGTCATCCTTGCTGGTCAAGGAGGGCGCCACACCATAAGTTTGGGTATGTGGTGTATTCATTTTCATTGATCTCTACAAAGTCTTTAATTTCTTTCTTTATTTCTTCCTTAACCCATTGGTGATTCAGTTGAGCATTATTCAGTTTCCATGAGATTGTAGGATTTCTGTAGTTTTTTCTGTTGTTGAAATCTAACTTTAAACCATGGTGGTCCGACAGAACACTGGAGGTTATTCCAATTGTTTTGTATCTGTTGAGATTTGCTTTGTGGCCAAGTATGGGGTGCTGAGAAGAAGGTATATTCTTTTTTGTTTGGGTGGAATGTTCTGTAGATATCGATTAAGTCCATTTGAGCCTAACATCAGTTAAGACCATTATGTCTCTGTTAAGTTTCAATTTGGCCCATCTGTCCAGAGGTGAAAGTGGGCTGTTGAAGTCTCCCACTAGTAATGTGTGGGGTTTTATATGTGATTTAAGCTTTAGTAATGTTTCTTTTACATATATGGGTGCCCTTGTGTTTGGGGCATAAGTGTTCAGAATTAAGACTTCATCTTGGTGGATCTTTCCTGCAATAAGTATGTAATGTCCTTCATGATCTCTTTTGATTGATTTTAGTTTGAAGTCTATTTTGATGGATATTAGTATGGCTACACCAGCTTGCTTCTTAAGACCATTTGATTGGAAAGTCTTTTCCCAGCCTTTTATTCTTAGGAGGTGTCTGTCTTTGAATTTGAGGTGTGCTTCTTGTATGCAGCAGAAAGATGGGTCCTGTTTTCGTATCCATTCTGTTAGTCTGTGTCTGTTTATAGGTGAATTAAGTCCATTGATATTAATGGATATTAATGACCAGTGATTGTTCGTTCCTGTTGTTAGTTTTAATTTTTGGTGGTAGGTGTGTGTATTTCTCTTCTTTGGGGTTTACTGCTGTGGTGTTATCTATTGCCTGTGTTTTCATAGGTGTATCTGCCTTCCTTAGGTTGGAATTTCCCTTCTAGTACTTTCTGTAGGGCTGGGTTCGTGGATAAGTATTGATTAAATCTGGTTTTGTCTTGGAAGGTCTTGTTCACTCCATCTATGATGATTGAGAGTTTTGCTGGGTATATTAGTCTAGGCTGGCATCCATGGTCTCTTAGTGTCTGCATTATATCTGTCCAGGTCCTTCTGGATTTCAAAGTCTCCATTGAGAAATCGGGTGTTATTCTGGTGGGTTTGCCTTTATAAGTCACTTGGCCTTTTTCCCTTGCTACCTTTAATATTCTTTCTTTATTCTGTATATTTAGTTGTTTAATTATTATGTGGCGAGGGGACTTTTTTGGGTGGTCTAGTCTGTTTGGTGTTCTATAGGCTTCTTGTATCTCCATAGGCATTTCCTTCTTTAAGGTGGGAAAGTTTTCTTCTATGATCTTGTTAAATATATTTTCTGTGCCTTTGAGTTGGTATTCTCCTTCCTCTATCCCTATTATTTGTAGGTTTGGTCTTTTCATGGTGTCCCAAATTTCTCGGCCATTTTGGGTCATGACTTTGTTGGTTTTAGTGTTTTCTTTGACTGATGAATCTATTTCTTCTACCGTATCTTCAACACCAGAGATCCTCTCTTCCATCTCTTGCATTCTGTTGGTTATACTTGCCTCTGAAGTTCCTGTTTGTTTACTCAGATTTTCTATTTCCAGCATTCCTTCTGCTAGTGTCTTCATTTTTTCTATTTCCCTCTTCAGGTCTTGGACTATTTCCCTTGTTTTTTCCTGATTTTCTTTCAGGGACTCAATTGTTTTCTTCTGCTTTAATTGTCCTTTCCTCTATTTTTTTTATAATGTTCTTCCCAGTTTTTGTTTGTCTGTTCCTCCACTTTATTTTTTATTTCTTCTATATAAGTCTCTAGCCTCTTCATGATGTTACTTATAAGGTTGTTTTCTTCTTCTTCTTCCATTCCGTAATGTTCAAGTCTAGCTGTTGGAAAAGTGCTAGGTTCTGGTGATGCTGTATTGGTCTTTATTTTTTTGTATGTACTTCTGCCTTGGTGTCTGCCCATCTCCTTGTGGGTTCGTTCTTGTTCTTATCAGTGTACTTGGTCCAGACAGAGCTGACAGATTTAGGGAGCCTCTCTCTAGTCCAGATGGAAGCTCTGGGCCAGATCGAGCTCTGGTCCAGATGAGAGTGTTGGCCGGATAGGAGCTGGGGGGCTAGACTCTGAGTCTCAGGACGTCCCTGGATCTCCTTATCTTGTCCAGATGGGACCTCCTCTTGTCCAGATGGGAGTTCTGCAACAGGATGGAAGCTCTGGTCCAGATCAGATTTCCGGGGCAGATGGGAGCTGGGGGCTCTCTGGTCCAGATAGGAGATCCAGGACAGGATGGAATACTGGACACTGGTCTCTAAGACTCCGGAATTGGCTGGAGTCTCCAGCAGATGGGTTTGGGGGCAAGGCGTTGAGGTTGTATTGTCCACTGGAGGGTCTCTCTGATCTCTGGTCCAGATGGGAGTTCCGGGGTGGATGAGCAAATTGATTTCTATATTTAGGAATATATAGGTGTAGACATATATGTATGTAACAACAATTAATTAATGAAAACATGTATACAATTAATGTTATGCAATCAACAGGTTGCATTTTTGTATTTAGGTACGTGTGTGTGTGTGTGTGTGTGTGTGTGTGTGTAACAATGATTAATGAATGAATTTGAAAGAGAGCAAAAAAGCATATATGGAAGGGTTTGGAGGGAGGACATAGAAGGGGAAAATTATATAATTGTAATCTCACAAAATAAAAGGAAAAATTTAAAATTGAATGTTTTTTAAGTTAAAAAAAGACACACATTATTTCTAGAGTACACTGAGATTATAGATTTAAGTAAAGAGAGAAATTTATTTTCTTGTAAATGTTTTAACGTAAAATGCAAAAACATAGAAATAAGTATTAAAAAATACTCTTAAGTCAAATATTTTCCAATTTAACAAAAATTTCAGACCTCATCATAAATCATTAAACCCCAGAGATAAAACATTTCCCATGAACAACACCTATAAAGAGAGAAGACAGAGAAAAACTGCCCTCAACATGAAAAAATGAAATATATCACACTTTCAGTGGGTTGAAATATTTTCAAAATAAAAATATGGTGATGTGATCAATGTAATTTTAACAAATATATATTGTGTGTGGGAATACTTTCTAAATTTCTCTGAAATTGGGGGCAGACTTTATGATACTATATCAAGATGTCTTAAGAGATTAAGCCAAAATGTCTCAAAGTAGAAATAGTGTACCTAATTATTATTCTTAATCATTTCACATACATTTCAAATACAATAATGCTTGACAATTACAGGCAATTTAAGGATCTATAGTAAATACAAATTCTGGAAAAGAAGAAAATAATAGCATAACAGCAGTTATGAAAGCATGTCCAATGAAAGGAAATATCTTCTGTAATGGTAGAAGTCTTACTATCTGGATTAACTAATGTACTTAAAATGTAAATAATGTGAATGATTACACAGCTATAACAATGCACACAAAAGAGATTTCTAACTTCTCAAATCTATTGAAAAAATATGCTAAGAGAATTTTTATCCATGGCATAGTTTTATCTGCTTGTAATCCCAGCACCTGGGAGCTGAAGCAGTATAGTGAGTTCTAAGCTAGCCTAGTCTTGATATGAAGACTATGGCTCAATGAAAAAAATAAAAGAAAAAAGAAGCCAGTAACTGAGCATTTAACTCAGTGGTAAAGTACTTGACTAGTACGTACAAGGCCTGTATTTGATCTCCATGTAAAGACACTTGCTTATCCATATTCATTACTGCTCACTAGAGCCAAGAAATGAAAATAGCCTAGATACCCACCAACTGGGAAATGAATAATGTGGTATAAATACTCAATGGAATATTACTCAACTATTAAGAGAAATAAAAGTATGAAATTCACAGATAAATGGATGAAGCTAGAAACAATAATCCTGCTCAAAGTAACCCAGACCCAGACAAAAAAACAAGTGTCACATGTTTTCTCCCATTTGTGATGTTAGCTTTGAACCTTTATGTGTGTTCCATTCAGAATACCCATAGGGGTCTGGAAATTACTAAAGATAGGAGGGGCTTTCAAGTACCAAGAGGTAGAATGCATTTAGGGTTTAAAGGGAATTGTGGAGCATTGCAAAGTAACAGAAGCAAAGAACACAAAAAGAGGTAAAACAGGTGCCACACAAACAACAAAAACACATCACAAAGAGGTGTCAATGAGACAGATAAAACTGCAGCTTCCTACCTGAAAACAGTCATTATATATTACATAAATGATTCAGAACATGAAAAAAATTGAAACTAGACCATGCTAGACATGAATTTATATGATTTAAGACAGAAATTGAAATAAAAATCATTTTATAAAGAAAGCCTAGACTAGAAAGAACAAAAGAATAATTAAGTAAGGACAGATACAAGAAACAAAGCTTTTAATTCAGACATGAATGTAATAGTTTCCTCTCTGGGCCTTTGCAGAGGGTGGGGATAAGAAGCCAGGGTCGGACCTTCCAACCTCCAAATCAGACAAAGGCATCTTCCTAACTGATCCCCACTTCCAAGTGTGTGGATTATAAGCTCTCCATCAGTGAAGATGCCTACTAACGAAATGTTTACACAAATTCATGTGCCATTCTGACAAGAAAACACATAACATTGCATCACCTAGCAATATCATTGCCCATCTTTGTTTGCATAAAGGGACTATGATGTTCACCACACTACCAAGTTACCTCAATGACGCATTTCTCAGAAGTTTGTCATTAAGTTACAGCTGATAGAAAAGAAAGAGATTCATTTTTTTCCAGATTTTTTTTTTGAGTTGAAGATCGAACCCAGGGCTTTGTGATTGCTAGGCAAGCGCTTACCACTGAACTAAGTCCCCAATCTGAGATTCATTTTTTTAAATTGACTTTTATGATTATGGAAGCTGGCAAGTCCAAAAAATGTGGATAGAACAGAAGATTGGGGACCCAGGTAGAGTCAGTGCTGCTATTCAAGCCCTAAGGCAATCTGGACATAGACTTTCATCTTTTGTGGGACACGGTGGGGGCAATAATCTGCTTTTTTCCAGATATTGATATAAATGTGAAACTCATATAAACTAGATGCCTTCAGTGCAATATATAGGTATGTGTGATCAGATTACTAGGTTTCATGACCTAGCTAATTTGAAATATCCATTTCATGACTACTGATACCTAGATAGGAAAAAAAGGGGAAGAAGAAGGGTGATCTCAAGAGACCACAATAGAAAGGTGTTTAAAAGAGCAGAATTAATAAAAAGTTAAATGATATCTCTTACAAGATCTGATATGCCAGAAGAACCAAAAATTACTCTGCCAATCCTTTGTTCCTTTGTCTGAATCATGAGGGAATTAGATATTGTAGAGTTTACCAAACCCTGAAAAGATACTAAGATTAAAAAACATAATGAGAACATGTTTCATTTATACTTTTCTCTACCTTGGTTTCTATTTATTCAAATCCAAATTAAAATCCCCTGATTTGAATACTTTTGTATTTGGCTTCTTATTCTTTACTATCCCAAATCCAAGTAAATAATTTTCTAACAATAATTTATAAATATGGTAATTTCCACCTGCTCTCTTAATTTTTTTGTTGAAAGACGGGAAGCAGCTGGCTTTACTCCTGGGAAATTAACAGGAAATATTCATGGATCAAATTCCTGAAGCAATTATTACTGGTTTCCCTTGCAGTCTAATGGTTGGAGTCAATAACTGGCATTGTAAACTGCATGCAGCTCCATGGGTCAAGGAGTGACTAGAGGCCTGGTTGGTTTAGTGTGTAGATGGTCTCCATAGTATTGAATCACCTGGTCAGAAGGAGTTTCAAATAGTTGCTTTTGACAATTTGGATTAACGGGAGATTAGAAATCCCTACACTTGTTTATTTGAATTGTTTTTATAGACTGTCTTACTACTACCAGGCCCCAGGCTGTATTTAAAGACATCATACAACAAACATAGGTCTATAATTCTAAATCCCCATGTTGGTAGACACAAGTCAGAGAAAAAGCTAAAAATGGACATAACTATGAGTATAATTGGTACCTTTGAATTGGGAAATATACAATAGAATAGAAGCTTGCTATAGGCATTTGGGTCACTGATTGTAACCTAGGGTAGTTGGAAAGACTTGGAAATTAGAGGCATTTAATATGAAAGTAGAACTCACGTTAAGGAGGATGACAATCAGGGAAGCAAAAGTTCTTTAAAACAGATCCAAAGTCTGTGCAAAGGATAAGAGAAAAATTTAAAGAACCCAATAATTATCTCACAAAATGTTTCTAAACATTATACACATTACTAAGGTTTATGTTGGTAAATCTCATTTAAGAAAAAGAATACAATAAAATTACATAGGCAATTTAAAAAGTAAAGGAAAAAGTACTCATCATAATACTGATATTGTTCTTTAAAAATTATATGATAAAAGTTCTTAATGGCATAAAAAATTGAAATATAACAAATGCCATTTACTGAGAAAAAACAAAATTGCAACTATTCATACAATGATGTAAAAATATAAATTACAGCTACCTCTAATGATATGGATATGTGTGGAAATCATAATAGTTAAAGATAAAATAAATGTCCTAGTAAACTATTTTGTGATGAGTTATCTCAATTGTCAATTGATGGAATCTAGAATCACCATGGAAACAAACCTTTAGGCATGTCTGTGAGAGTATTTTCTGAGAAGATTAACTGGAGAGAGAAGGGCAACTCAGCATGTGGATGTCACACCCTTTGGTCTGTGGTCTCAGGCTGAATAAAAAATAGAAACCAAGTGAAAGTTTATCATTTATCCCTCTCTGCTCCATGACTGAGAATGCAATGAGATCAGTCTCTTCACCATCTTAACACCATGTCTTTACCCCTCCTTCAAGTTAGTTTGTCAACATTTTGTTATAGCAATAATAAAAGTAGTAGGTATATTAGTTATGGTGGCTTACACATGTAATTGTAGCACTTGTGAGGCAGAAACAGAAGCATAGCAAGCTCCAGGCCAGCCTGAGCTATATATAATAAGACACTATGGAAGAAAGACAAAGGAAGGAAGAAAGTTATGAAGAGGGAGGGAGGCCGGGAGGGAAAGAAAGAGAGAAAGGAAAGAAGGAAGATCTTTTAAAAGATGAAATACTTTATACAACAAAGATACCATCAGAAGATGAAAAGATAACACAAATTATATTAAAAACCTACAAATCATATAAATGTTCTGGAATTATGTCAAGAATATATAAATAACAATTACAAATCAATACTTTTAAATAACCTACATGAAAGTGAGCAGTATCTGTGATGGTTGGTATTGTCAATTTGGCAGACTCTGGAAGATGGGAGATAGGCTTGTAAGCACACCTGTGGGGAATTATGTTGAGTACACTAAGGTAGGAAAACATACCCAGTGTTGATAACACAACTCCTGAACTGGGATCATAGATTATATAAACAAATTAGCCAATCAATAAATGGTTTAACTGAATAGACAGTTCTCAAAAGAAAAAATACATATGACCAATAAATACTTGTGAAGGTTTTCAACATCCTTAGCCATCAGGGGAACAAAGTAAAACTTCTCCAAGAAGTCAGATAGCTTTCATCAAGAAAACAAATGCTGCATGAAGGAAAAAGGAACCTTATCCTGCTGGTGGGAATGAGAGCATGTGCAGCCACTATAAAGATCAGGGTGGAAAACAGAATTGGCATACAACTTCTCTGTACCATTTTGGAGTTGAACACTTGAAGGGTTGGAGTCAAGTTACTTGTATATTTTGTTTACTGCTACACTAGTGACAATAGTCAAGAAATGTAACCATCAGAGATGAACAGATAAAGAAACTGTAAGCCATGAAGAGAAATGAAATAATTTCATTTTTGGGAAAATGAATGGAACTGGAAATCGTTATGTTAAGCAAAATCAACCAGACTAAGAAAGACAAATATTTCACGTTTTCTCTTATATACAGAACCCTACATTTTATGTGTCTGTGTAAAAACCACAAAGGAGATTATGAGAAGGGAGGAAGATATATTCATTAGGAAGAGAAGATAATGGAATATGTGTGACATAAAAGCAGAAAAGGGGACTAAATAAAAAAAAGGAAGCCAGCCAGAGGGACCTGGAGACATTACACTTTCAAAGTATAATGGAAAATATGTATTAAAATGCCATAATGAAGAGACCGGCAGGAATTTTTCAAAATGGGAGCACGGAGGCGCTGCCCAGGCCTCAGGAGTTACTGGGGTACCTTTTGGTGGCATTGGCAGTGTCGCCAGCGGCGGTGGCAAAGAGAGTGCAGCCCGATGGGCGCCAAGACCCTTTGGCTGCTCAGAGCGCTGCCTTGGGAGGGACTGCAAGACTGCCTAGTCCAAGCACCAGGGCCAGGAACATGGCTGGTGCATCAGGGAGAGGATCGAGGACTTTAAGGTTGGAAATCTACCCGGTAAAGGATCATTTGCTGGAGTCTACACAGCTGAGTCCATTCACCCCCATGGTTTGGAAGAAAGCCAATGTACAAAGCTGGAATGGTATAGAGAGTCCAGAATGAGGTGAAAATACATTGCCAGTTGAACACCCTTCTGTTTTGGAACTTTATAATTACTTTGAAGATAACAACTATGTATACCTGGTGTTAGAAATGGCCCATAATGGAGAAATGAACAGGTATCTAAAGAACCGAATGAAACCGTTCTCAGAAAGTGAAGCGAGGCAGTTCATCACAGGAATGTTGTATCTTCATTCTCATGGCATATTACACCAGGACCTCACACTCTCTAACATATTACTTATATGTAATATGAACATAAAAATTGCTGACTTTGGACCAGCAACACAATTGAAAATGCCACATGAAAAGCATTACACACTCTGTGGAACTCCTAATTACATTTCACCAGAAATTGCAACTCCAAGTGCACATGAACTTGAATCTGATATCTGGTCATTGGGCTGTATGTTTTATACATTATTTATTGGAAGACCACCTTTGGCACTGATACAGTCAAGAACACATTGAATAAAGTAGTATTGGCAGATTATGAAATGCCAACCTTTTTGTCACAAGAGGCCCAGAATCTTATCCACCAGTTACTTTGTAGGAATCCTGCAGATTGGTTAAGTCTGTCTTCTGTATTGGACCATCCTTTTATGTCATGAAATCCTTTAAAAAAAATAAATAAATAAAGACTTAGGGACTGTAGAGGACTCCATGGATAGTGGGCATGCCACAATTTCTACAACAATTACAGCATCTTCCAGTACCAATTTGAGTGGTAGCTTACTTGACAGAAGACTTTTGATTGGTCAGTCACTTCCAAATAAAATTACTGTATTTCAAAAAAATAAGAATTTAAGTGATGGAAGTGAATTCAGGGGATGGAAGCAATTTTTGTACACAATGGGGAAACACAGACCAAGAAACTAATAATAGGGGATGGGGAAGAATAATTGAAGATTCAGAAGAAAGGCCGCATTCTCAATACCTTCCTCTGATAGATCCAGTGCTTCTAATCAGTCTCAAGCAAAAAAGTACTCAATTGAATGATGTCATTCAGTAGAAATGCTTTCAAAGCCCAGAAGATCCCTGGATGAAAATGAAGAGAGTTCCAATCATCATTGTCTAGGAGAAACTCCTTTTCCATTTGCAGACCAGATGCCTCAGATGGAAATGGTACAGCAGTGGTTTCGGAATCTGCAAATGAATGCTCATTTAAGAGAGACTAATGAACACAGCACTGCTAGTCCAAACAGAGATTTCCAGAGCTATCCAGATTCATGGGATGTGTTAAGAAATGCTTGGACTGATACAAGAGCCAGCAAGAATGTTGATACGTCTGCTAACGTTCATCCTGTCAAGCAGCTGAGTACAACAAAGTACATGACTGCACATCACAGTAAACCTGAGATCATGCCAAAGAACTGGGCTTACCTCCTCATTCTGAACAAAGCAAGAACAGGAGTATGGAGTCAACATTGGGTCACCAGAAACCGACCTTACGAAGCATTACATCTCTTTTGATTGCTCACAGATTAAAACCAATCAGACAAAAAACCAAAAAGGCTGTGGTAAGCATCCTTGATTCAGAAGAGGTGTGTGTGAAGCTTCTAAAAGAGTGTGCATTTGAAGGATTTGTGTAAGAGGTTCTTCAGATAGCTAGTGATGGGACTATGATCACTGTTTATTATCCAAATGATGGAAGAGGCTTTCCTCAGGCTGATAGACCACCCTTACCTACTGACAACATCAATAGGTACAGCTTTGACAATTTACCAGAAAAATACTGGCGGAAATATCAGTGTGCTTCCAGATTTATTCACCTTGTAAGGTCTAAAACTCCCCAAATCACTTATTTTACACGATATGCTAAATGTATTTTGATGGAGAATTCTCCTGGTGCTGATTTCAAGGTTTGGTTTTATGATAGAGCCAAAATACACAAAACAGAAGATTTAATTCACATGACTGAAAAAAACAGGTAAATCTTACACTTTAAAAAATGAAACTGAAGTTACTACCTTAAAAGAGGAAATAAAGATATATATGGACCATGCTAATGAGGGTCACCATGTATGCTTGGCACTGGAATCTGTAATCTCAGAGGAGGAAAAGAGAAGCAGGAGCTCTTCGTTCTTCCCAATAATTGTAGGAAGAAAACCTGGTAATACTACTTCACCTAAAGCCTTATCACCACCTCCTGTGGACCCAAGCTACTCAAAGGGAGAGCAAGCATCACCAAGCAGATTGACATGAATAGCATGGCATTCCCAACACAGACGGCTACAGCTGAAGGACTTGGCCACACAGCCACTGCCACAGGAACAAATTGCTCTTCTTCAAGTCTTCCTAAATCAGCGCAGCTTTTGAAATGAGTTTTTGTGAAAAATGTTGGTTGGGCTACACAGCTAACTAATGGAGCTAGTTGTATGGGTTCAGTTTAATGGTGGGTCACAGCTGGGTGTCCAAGCAGGAGTGTCTTCCATCAGTTACACGTCACCAGATGATCAGACAACTAGATACAGAGAAAATGAAAAATTACCAGAATGCATCAAACAGAAATTACCGTATCTTTCTTCCATCCTTCTGATGTTTTCTAATCCAACTCCTAGTTTTCATTAACTAAAGTCCTTTCAGATGTCTATATTTAATAAATGAATTTTTGGTTGACTTTCAAAAAATGCCATAATGAAACCCAGTATTTTGTATATTGACATAAAAATCAATTTTGAGATTATATTAGAAAGATATATAAATAAGAATCACCAAAAACCCTCTGAAAAGATGTTCAACATTCATCAACCTCAGGATAATACAAACTAAAACTATCTAGCTAAACATTATGTACAATAGATATCATAACAAGGATTGTTAATAATGAAGGGCAATGGGCACTCTCGGGCAGGACATGAAACAGAAAGCATGAGGGAACAGGAAGCATGGGGGAACGCTGTTGGCTGCTTCCTGGTTCACTCTGACTTGTTCACTTTCCTTTTCTTCTTTTTCTTAATAGATGATAGTTATTTTTTTCAATTTTTGAAATTATTTTTATGAATTATTTTTAATTCTTTTACATACTGATTACAGTTCCCTCTCCCTCCTCTCCTTCCATTATGTTTTCTGAAATAGTCCTGCCACGGCGTCCCTAGATGAGGGACCCTGACCTGTAAGTATAAGCCAAATAAATCCTTTGCTCTACCAGAGGATTTTGGTCAGAGTCAATCTTCCCAGCAACAGAAAAGTAAATATAACATGCCTTTTATGAATATAAAGGCCAGTGGGTTTTATGCTTTAGTCAGATAAATTGCACTTATATGAATAAATCCTTTCTAAAAGAGCCAATAATATTTCTTCTAATGCTAGCAATGGACAAATGGAAATGACAGATGAGAATAAACAGAATGAAAGAACAGAGGAAGTAAACTTTCAAAATATTAGGAAGTGGAGAAATAATGAATACAAAAGAAAAGGAAGCTGAGTTTGTAGAAGATTGTGTGTGAATAGAAAATTTAAGTGAACAGTAGACCCTTTTTTTCACAATGTAAGCTTCTACTAAAATAGACCCAGCATGAGGGTTTTTTTTGTTTGTTTGTTTAGATAAGGTGTCCTAAAAAAAAAAATGGTAAGACTGAAGGATACATTGATATTCTGACTTTCCAGGAATATTAGTCATAATAGAAAGTCCAGTTTTTGCTAGTTCTTGTTTGTTTGTTTTTTATTCTTCTTTCATATTACACCCAGACCACAGTTTGTCCTCCCTACACTCCTCTCAGTCCCCTAGCACCTTCCTTCTCTCCCAGTTCCACTCCTCAACCTTTTCCCTTCAGAAAAGTGCAGGCCTCCAAGGGCCTGAACACAGCATAAAAAGTTACAATAAGACAAGGCACAAACTGGGGTCTGAAATCAATAAAATAGAAACAAAGAGAACAATATAAAGAATCAATAAACCACAGAGTTGGTTCTTTGAGAAAATCAATAAGATAGGCAAAACCTTTTCCGAACTAATTAAAATGCAGAAAGAGAATATCCAAATTAACAAAATCAGAAACAAAAAGGGGGACATAACAGACACCAAGGAAATCCAAAGAATCCATAGCACATACTTTAAAAGCAAAATTGGAAAATCTAAAAGAAATTGATAATTTTCTCAATAGAGAATAGTTACCAAATAGATAATAGTTACCAAAGTTAAATCAAGACCAGATAAGCAATTTAAATACACCTGTAACCACCAAGGAAAGAGAAACAGTCATCAAGTCTCCCAACCAAAAAAAAAAAAAACTCAGGACAAGACAATTTTAGTACACAATTCTACCAGACTTTCGACTATGAGCCAATACTCCTCAAACTATTCTACAGAACAGAAACAAAAGAAACATTTCCAGATTCATTTTATGAGTCCACAGTCACTCTGACACCCAAACCACACAAAAATTCAACAGAGAAAGAGAAATACAGACCAATTTCTCTCAGGAACATATGTGTAAAAATACTCAATAAAATATACACAAGCTGAATTCTAGAATACATCAAAAGATCATTCACCATGATCAAGTAGGCTTCATCTAAGAGATGCAGGGAATATTCAACACACAAAAAATCAATAAATGTAATCCAATATATAAACAAACTGAAATAAGAAAAATATGATCATTTCATTAGATGCTTAAAAAGCCTTTGACAAAATTCAAAACCCCTTCATGACAGAAGCCTTGGTGAGATTAGGGATAAAAGGTACATACCTAAATTTAATAAAGGCAATTTACAGCAAGCCTATAGCCAACTTCAACTTAAATATAAAGAAACTCAAAGCAATTCCACTATAATTAAAGAACAAGAAAATGTTATACATCTGCTCCATATCTATTCAATATAGCACTTGAAGTTCTAGCTAGGACTATAGATAGATAGATAGATAGATAGATAGATAGATAGATAGATAGATAGATAGATAGACAGATAAACAATAAATAGGCTGAGAAAGAAAACATGGAAATGACACCCTTTACAATAGCCACAAATAATATAAAATATCTTGGTGTAACTCTAACCACACAAGTGAAAGATTCGTATGACAAAAACTTCAGATCTTTGAAGAAAGTATCAGAAGATGGAAATATCTACCATGCTCATGGATTGGTAGAATCAGCATAGTAAAAACTGTCATCCTACCAAAAGCAATCTATAGATTCAACACAATCCCCACCCAAATTCCAAAACAATTCTTTACAGACCTTGGAAGGAAAAAAAAAAGGATAGCTAAAAGCAATCCTATATAATAATAGAACTTCCAGGGGTATCTCAATCCCTAATTTCAAGATGTATTACAGAACTGTGTGTAATAATGGAAAAAACTTGGTATTACCATAAAAACAGACACACTGATCAATTCAATTGAATGAAAGACAAGACATTAATCCACACACCTATTGACATCTGTGTTTTTTTTAAATAAAGAAGCCATAAATGCACAATGGAAAATAGAAAACATCTTCAAAAAGATATCTATCACCCTGAACAAAACTCAAGTCCAAGTGGCTCAAAGACCTATACATAAAATCAGATGCCCTGAACTTGATAGAAGAGAAAGTGGGAAGTAATCTTGAATGCATTGGCACAAGAGACAACTTCTTGAACAGAACACTGACAGCATACACACTAAAATTACCAATTAAAAAATGGGACTTCATGAAACTGAAAAGCCTATGTAAGGCAAAGGACACTGTTATTATGACAAAATGGCAGCCTATATACCAAATGGGAAAAGATTTTCACTAACTCTACATCTGACATATATCTAAAACATATAAAGAACTCAAGAAACTAGACATCAACAAGCCAAATAATCTAATTAAAAACTAGGGTCAAAATCTAAACAGAGAATTCTCAATGTAAGAATCAAATGACTGAGAAACACTTAAGGAGATGTTCTACATCCTTAGCCATCAGGGAAATACAAATCGAAACTACTTTCAGATTCCATCTTATACATCCTTTCAGAATGGCTAAGATCAAAAACACATTTGATAGCTCATTCTGGCGAGGATGTGGAGCAAGGGGAACTCTCTTCCATTGCTGGTGGGAATGCCAACTTATACAGCCCCTATGGAAATCAGTGTGGTGGGACCTCACAAAGCTGGAAATCTATCTAACTCAGGATCCAGCTATATCACTCTTAGGCATATATCCAAAGGATGTTCCATCCTACCAAAGAGACACTTGTTCAATAACGTTCTGCTGTGGGACGTCTTTCTGTATGCTGTGAATTTATATTGCTCTGATTGGTTGATAAATAAAACTCTAATTGTCCAGTAGCCAAGCTGGAAATACAGGTGGGGCAAGCAGACGAGAATAATTCTGGGAAGAGGAAGAGCTGAGTCAGGAGTCACCAGCCATACACAGAGGAAGTAAGATGTGAAGGCAGAACTCAGAAAAGGTGCCAAGCCTTGTGGCTAAACAGATAAGAATTATGGGTTAATTTAAGTGTAAGAGCTAGTCAGTAATAAGCCTGACTAATGGCCAGTTATAATTAATATAAGCTTCTGAGTGATTATTCTATAAGCTGGCCACAGGACTGTGGGGTCTTGGCTGGACTAGAGAAATCTTCCTACTACAATGTTCATTGCTGCTTTATTCATAATAGCCACCATGGAAAGCAATGTGATAGTTCCAAAAAAAATGGAACTCAATCTACCTCTTTTGATTAATTTCTGTTTGAAATCTATTTTGTTAGATATTAGAATGGCTACACCAGCTTGAGTTTTAAGTCCATTTTCTTGAAATATCTCTTTCTAATCCTTTACTCTGAGGTAATATCTACCTTTGATGTTGAGGTGTTTCTTATATTTAACAGAAAGATGGATCCTGTTTTCGCATTCATTCTGTTAGCCTGTGTCTTTTTGTTCAGCATTGAATCCATTGATATTTAGAGTTATCAATGACCAATGAGTGCTAATTCTTGTTATTTTATGGTTGTTGTTTATGATGGTGGTGGTGGTGGTGGTTTTCTGTGTGTGTGTGTGTGTGTGTGTGTGTGTGTGTGTGTGTGTGTGTGTGTGTGTTTTGGTTTTGCTGGTATGAGATTATCTCCTACGTTTTCATGGGTGTAGTTAACCCCCTTGGGTTATAGTTTTCCTTCTAGTGTCTGCTATAGGGCTGGATTTGTAGATGGACATTTTTTTAATTTGACTTTATCATGGAATATTGTTTTCTCCATCTGTGATGATTGAAAATTTTGCTGAGTATAGTAATTTGAGCTGGTATCTATGGTCTCTTAAGAGTCTGCAAGACATCTGTCTAGGCCCATATGGCTTTTAGAGTCTCCACTGAGAAGTCAGGTATAATTGTAATATGTCTAGGATTGTATGCTACTTGGATATTTTCCCTTGCGGCTTTTAATGTTTGTTCTTTGTTCTGTATGTTTAGTGTTTTGATTATTTTGTGACAAGGGAACTTTCTCTTCTGGTCCAGTCTATTTGATGTTCTGTATGCTTCTTATACCTTTATTGGAAACTCCTTATTTAAGTCAGAAAATTTTTCTTCTGTGATCCTGTTGAAATATTTTCTGGGCCTTTGAATTGAGATTTTTTTTTCCTTCTATCCCTATTATTCTTAAATTTGGTTTGTTCATAATATCCCAAATTTCTTGGATGTTTTGTGTCAGGAATTTTTTTCAGATTGACCATTTTCTTTGAAGTATCTATGTCTTATATTGTATCTTTAAAACCTGAGATTTTCTCTTCCATCTCTTGTATTCTGTTGGTGATGCTTCCATATATAGTTCCTGTTCACTTACCTAGAATTTTCATTTCCAGAATTTCCTGTTTGTGTTTTCTTTATTGCTTCTATTTCCATTTTCATGTCTTGAACAGTTTTATTTATTTCCTTCAACTGTTTGTTTTTATTTTCTTTAAAGAATTTATTCATTTCAACCAATTTTTGTTTGTCTTTTCCTCAATTTCTTCAGGGGATGTATTTACTTCTTCCTTAAGGATGTCTATCATCTTCATAAAGTTGGTTTTAAGGATTTTTCTTATACTTCAGCTATGTTTGAATAATCAAGCCTATTTTTGTGGTGACATATTGTCATGAATTTTGTTGATTGTGTACTTAGGCTAGCATCTGGGTTTGGGGTGATTCTAGGTCTGATGCCAATTTCTGCCTTTGTCTTCATTGGATGAGTGTTCTGCTTCTTAGTTTCTCTTTTCTCTCTAGTTTTCTAGCCTATATGGCCTATGGTTGATCAGGGATTGGGAACTGGACTTGGGAGGTGGGATATGGTAATAAGGATGGAAGGAGGGATTGGAGATAGTATTGAGGGGGCACTGAGAGATTGGAGGAATTCTGGAGGCAGTAGTGACCTGTGGTACAGCAGTGAGTCTCTAGCTGAGTTCACCTACCTGTTCCTCTGGCTGGTATGGCCTGCACTTGAGCAAGGGATGTCTACATAAGCTGGCATCTGGAACATGGCAAGGGGGTAAGGATTTTGTATATGGAAACAAATGAGTGGGGACATTCTAATGGCCAGTGGTTTACTTGTTCTTCTGGCTGGTATGGCTTGCACTTGAGCAGAGGGAAAAAAAACGTAAGTGGGGAGTAGATTCTTTACTTTTTCACAGTGAAAGCTGTCTTCTGCTAAAATAGACACAGCATAAGGTTTTTTGCTTAGCTAAGGGGTCCTCAAAATATTTTAAGACTGAAGGACACATTGAGATTCTGACACTCCAGGAATATTAGTTAGAATAGAAAATCTAGTTTTTGCTAGTTCTTTAAAAAAAAGAAGAAAGAACTAGGGGAGGGTTCTGTGAGTGTGGAAGGAAGTTCTACTTGTCTTCATGCATGAATACAGGAACAGAATAAAAAACTCATGAAAAAAAGGAGAAAAAATACAACTGCTTCAGAGCACCCCCTTGTCTTGTCTTAAAATTGGATGGTCTCATATAGAATGATAAAAAACAGCTTTATATTTTAAATGAATAAATTCACCTACACATATTTGAAGAAAGGTCCACATCCTGCTGGATGAATGAAGAAATCTGGAGTTGTCTCTGTCTCTACCCAGTGGTGTTTTTCTCTCCAAGTTATTTTGACATCCTTGAAAAAAAATCAAGAATGGAACGTGACAGGCTGAGAAATACAGGTAGAGGTAATTGACTAGGCCAGCATCCTATTGCCACAGAAGCAAAGTGCATCAAATTAAAGAGGCCTACCTAGACTCAGGAGGTTGTGGCCAACCAGAATCCTCCCTTTGTGTGCTTCACATGTTTGTGTTCAGCCTGGCAGTTCTTTTTGTTTGTGTCTCAGGCAACCAAAAACCTTCCATGATTCTTCCTGCCGCATGGTTAGGTGTTCCAAGGAGCAAATGCTTTAAAGCATTATACCAATCAGGATAAATGGATTAATGATACACTTGGTTAGCTTTTTCTGGATGATGGTTGTTGGTAATGTCTTGTTTAAATATAAGAAAACATGAAAGAGTCAGAAAAAAAATGATTCTCCTAATCCTGTGATTGTTTCATTGTCCTTTTTAACAAGTCAGGGAGCCTCTCTAAACCTCTTCTCCTCTTAGATTAAAAAAACTTAAATAATGGAATTGATTGTTCATTGTACCCAGCTCCAAATTCTACCAAGTACAAAAATTAATTCTTTGAAGTGTGCTCTAGTCTGGCACCATAGTACACACATAATTCTAGCACTAGAAAAGTTGAAGTCCAGGCTAAACTAATCTACACAGCAAGACCTTGCCAAAATAAATTTAAACATTGAAAAGTATATTTTTACCCCAAAATGAGAAATGTGTGTATACATAAATACATACATACATATATACATACACACTCACACACACACACACATATACATACACACACACATATGTATATAGAGTATGTGTATGTATAGATTGAAAAGCCTATTGGTTTAAACACAACACTTATGGAATAGGTATTTTAATTAAAATTTTGATGATGTAATATTTACATACAGATAAGAATAAGACAATACAGAGGAAAGAATTGATTTTTATAGGGATGGATATAGGTGTGAGGCTGAAAATACTCATGTCTGGAACTATGGAAATAAAACATTGAATCTGGATTTCAGAATCATATTTTTATTTCCAGAAAGGTTTTTACTTTGTGGTCCAGGTTATCCTACAATTTGTAATACAGACAATGGCCTTGAACTCCTGATCTTCCTGCCTCAACCTTCCTAGTGGTGAGATCGCAAGCATGTGTCACCCTACTCAGCTATTGATTAATATCTTAAACTACCTTTGGCAGAGGACATTCCATAAAGGCTAATGCTACAGCAAATACAGATGCTCTGAACTCCCTATAATCCCATCCTGAGTACACAATTTATCAAAACACCTATGTAACTAGATCCTAGTTAACAATTCAACTCATTGTCCAGAGTGAAATATTCCCTTATGACCATACTGCTTACTGGGAACTGATACACCTAAAGATAATCTAAAGAAAGATCAAAAATAAAAATTTGGCTTCTACCAAATATATTGCTGTGTGTATGCATGTAAGCCTATGGTATATGCATATGCACATGTGTGTATCCATGTGGTTTATTCATGTTTGTATGCAGGTGTGTGAACATATGGAAACCAGAGGTAGACATGAGATTACTTCTTCTATCAGTCTTCACCTATTTTTTTTTTTTTTTTTGAGACAGAGTCTCACAAAAACCTAGACCTCATCAACTGACTAGACTGGCTGGCCAGCAAGCCCCAGGGATCAGCCTGGCTCTCCCTCCCTTCACCTTCCTACTCTGGGGTACAGACCACTGAACTGGGATGTGTATTGGTTTTTATCACTATGAAGATGAAAAGTCCTTTCCTAGACCACAGGTACTCAGAGAGTACCCATTTCTGACAGAGGACTACTACAGGTACAAGCTCAAGCTCACCTAAACCCTGAGCTTCTAGCAGACAGGTCACCACTCCTGTGTCAGACAGGGAGACCAGCCACCACCACTTTCCATATTTATACATGGGGTGTATATGTATATATGTATGTATGTATGTATGTATGTATGTATGTGTGTGTGTATATTATATTTATATGAAGAAGTAGTTTCTTTGGAAGTCTTCCTCAAAGTGCAAAGATAAACTTTACAAAGAAACAAAAATGGATTTCATTTTCTAAGGATATCTACAGTGGCAGTAGAATAGCATATCAGAAAGATTTTGTGCGTCTCCAAGCAAATTAAGATATCTGAGTCATGTGATAGAATCCTTTTGATGATTCTTGCATTCTGTAGGCCAGTTGTTAGTTGCAGATCCTTAGCCGGTTGTGTACCTTGATGCTTTCTTTCACTTCTGCCTTTTGTAAACCAGGAATGACAATAATGGCCCAGCTTGGCTCTGAGTGTTCGCAGAGGCTATGAGCTAGCTAGCTGGAATTTCTTCACTTAATTAAAATAGATACTTAAAAACATATTACAAGGCTTTTAAAATAATTCTAGCATACTTGTTGTGGGCTGACTTGCTGAGATGATGTTGAGGCTGACTCTCTATGACCTCTCCTCCAGGGCAATATTAATTAAGATGCTCAAAATTAGCAACAAAAAGTATTTTAAACTTCTAGGCTATAAACACATATCTTATAATAAATTGAGAAGTAGTTATTAAACAAAAACCTATAGAAACTCAACAATAGGACACGGTATCATTGAAGACAGGGACTATTCCCATTCGATAAAAGCCCTGCCTTTAAGAAAACAAAAGAGGAACTTAAGTTGTAGGAGACTCAGCTAACAAATGTCAACTCCTATCTCCCCCAGGTTCCCTGGGATGCAGATGCAGTTCAAACCATCTCTGCAGCCAGGAAGCATTAACAAAGACACTGTGCTATTTAGCAAAGACCCTACATCAAGCAGTGGGCGGCAGCTGGGAAGCACCTGTTCTGTCACCACCTCCTAATAGTAGGTAAGCACCAGACAGAACAGCTGCTGAGAAGTGCACGCTCCCTTTCCTACACCATGCTAAGCTATCCCAGTGAGCTGGGCTGGGCAGCAGGCCAACTTTCAAATCCACCAGCATCATTAGGAAAAGGCCATGTGGCAACCTAGTGAATGTTAATTGTTCCCTTCTATTGCCCTGGGTTACAGAAACTCCACATTAGGTGGTAGCCAAAGCCACAGAATGATAATAGTTCTATCTTCTCTCTCATCTCCAGTAGTCTCATCACTACAAAGAGGGGCAAGGTGCTATATCACCAGAGAGAACCTAGCTCTTTCTATCAGCTCTGGCTCCCAAAACAAAAAGGTTCTGCCTAGGTGGACATAAGAACTGGTCTCAAAAAATGGCAACAATCTTTTTTTTTCAAGAGGATTAATTTCAATTGTATCCAACTAGAACAGTTAATAAACTAAACTGTTACAAAAATAAATAAATAGCAAAGCTATCAGCTGCCAGTTGATTTGACTTTGTGAATCAGCTATAAATTCTAACCACTTTAAGCTTTTAAATTAAAGCAAATAGACACACAGAGCCCTGGATAAAGCCAATTATCCCTGGACTTCAGCAGAACTGTGTGTGTGTGCCTAATGTGGTGCCTTCAGAGCAGATATCAGACACTGCACATAACAGAGGAAATAGATCTCAAAATAATCCAACCAACTCACCAAGTGAAAACTCACTCTCCTCCAGGTGAGTTTTCTATATGTAGAGTTACTATATGTATTTACTTAAATTCCATCTATGGAACATATGAAACTTCCAAGGAGACATGAATGTGTGATCCACATGCTGGGAAGGCAGAGGGACTAGAATTTGCAGAGGCCCAGAAGCTGCACTTCTCATACACAGACTTCAGGCAACGATTAAAAAAATATCCAAAGAGCACATCAAAAAGATTGTACCTAAAGAGTCAAAAGAATACAGTGTTGGTCCAAATAAATGGTATCAATGAGGACATACAAATTACTCTGAGAAACCATAAAAATAGAACTTCCAGAATGGAAAAGTACAATTGCGAAACCTACAAAAACTTCACTAGTAGACCAACAGTGATTCAAGGTGCCAAAAGAAATAATCAGTAAATGTGAAGGTAAATTAGTTAAGATTGTTCAACCAGAAAAATGGAAACAAAGATTTAAATCACAATTAACGTGCTCTAAGGTGTTGTGGGGGGAAAATAGGTGAGCTATCTCTAACCTACCATCATGTACCTAATAGGAATACTAGAAGCAAAGGGAAAAGAAAAATGTGCATTTGAAGACAGTGACTATCAAAATGGCTAAAGACACCCTGCATGCCATAAAAACAATTCATACATGCAAGATATTCAAAGTGCCCCATGATAGAATAAATGCAAGCAGTTGTTGTCTTCATACCACAGGCAAAATATTGAAAGATAAAAATCATAGAAATTAGTACAAGGTAAAAAGATTCATCATATAAAAGGTAACCTGTAATAAGGTTAAAGCCTGCTTTCTCATCATAAATCATGAACTCCACATTCAAACAATGAGAGAGAAATGTCCCATCACGCCAGCCACAAACATGCAGCAGTTGCTGACAAAGATATAAAGAGACTGGAACCGGAACACCAGCAGTGGCAACTGAGAGCTATGCACCTTCCATGAAAACTGCTTTGACAGTTACTCAAAACCTAAACACTGAGTTTTTGATTCAGTGATTTCACTTCTAGTACTGAATCCACCAGGTTTAAATGAATCCCCAGGGGAGTCTTGGCCCTGGAGGCGATGGGAATGGAGGGGAGGGGATGGGGGTTAAGGTGGGGGTGGGAGGGGGGAGGACAGGGGAACCCATGGATAATGTGTAAATTTAAAACACAAATATAATAATAATAATAAAAGAAAAAAACTTTTACACATGGAACACACTTAGGTGTGTGCTTCCCAGGCAAAGACATGAAATCTCAAGTGCTGAGATTAAAGGTGTGTGCCACCACTGCCTGATCTCTATGTCAAATTTAGTGGCTGGCTCTATCCTCTGATCTCAGGTAAGCTTTATTGGGGTACACAATATATCTCCACAAATGCCGTGTTTTCTAGCAATAACAGCACAAAACAACTAGAAAAGAACAAAACTCTGTTGGAGTAGGAAAAGAACATCAGATGGTAGCTTGAAGCCATAAGAAGAAACAAAGACTCAGAAATGGTCAATTAAAAGGCTAATATAACGTGCTCGAAGATTATAATCTTTATGCTCCTTTCTTTTCTTAGCTTCTTTAATTTAGCAGTGGTTCTCCTCAGCCACACAACAATAAAGTTTTTCTAATATATCGCTCCAACTTTCTCTACAAATGGGAGTACAAGCACCTACTACACCTGGGAAATCTTGACATTTCTGTAAGGTACTCATAGAGGGCAGTTGCCCTAGTTTCTGTTGCTGTAGTAAACACCATAGCCAAAAGCAAAATGGGAAGGAAAGGGTTTCTTTGGCTTACAGATTATAGTCTATCATTGAAGGAAGCCAAGGCAGGGACCTGGAAACAAAGATCATAAAGGAACACTGCTTACTAGCTTGCTTCCTATGGCTTATTCAGCTATGTTTCATATATAGCCTATGACCATCTGCCCAGGTGTTTTTCTTCTCACTGTAGGCTACAACCTCTCACACTAATCAACAATCGAGAAATGTCCCCCCAGACATATTCACAGCACAATCTGATGGATGCAGTTTCTCAAGTGACAAAAACTCTCCAGCATATATGTGTTAGATCCTCAACCATTTTCTTTGCCTTAGTTTCTAATTAGCAATATTCATATAAAAATACCAGTGATTTTCAGTGAAGCAGTCTCACAAGGATAATCAGTAAGCACTAATGCAAAACATAACCAGCATTTTTATCAATATGACATATTTCTCAAAACAAGAAAAAAAACATTTCTTCCAGTTACTTTCCATGTATATATGCTGTTTACAGACATAAGGAGTTCTCCAGTGGAGCTAACATCTGTTCTCAATGGAAAATGGAGACTGGCATGAATACAACAATACAGATACCCAGTACACTGTTTATTTCTTATCTTCAAATCTGTCCCACTGTGTTTTAAAATCGTTTTAGCCTTCTTACAACATAGCATAATAAAGACAACTCATGATTTGGTGAGCGGGCCAATTATAAACTCTGAATTTTCATGAACAATAAAAACTACTTAACTTAAAAATTTAGCACTTTCTTTCGAAGGAAAAGTCAAAGTATTGTTACTTGCAGGCAATATGATAGCATACATAAGTGACTCAAAAAATTCCAACCAGGAAATTCCTACAGCAAATAAACCCTTTCAGCAAATTAGCTAGATACAAAATTAACTCATAAAATCAGTAGTCCTCCTATATACAAATGATGAATGGACCTAGAAAGAAATCAAGAGTCTTGGTGAAGACCCTGTCATCATAGAGCCTTTGTCCAGTAAGATGGAAGCAGATGCCGAGATCCACAGCTAAATACCAGGCCAAGCCCCAGGAGTCCAGTTGAAAGAGAGAAGAGGGATTCAATGAGCAAAGTATATGAAGATCATGATGGAAACTTACAGAGACAACCAAACCAAACTAGTGGGAACTCATGGAATTTAGACCAATAACTGTGGAGCCTCCACAGAACTCGACTAGGCCCTCTGCATAAGCAAGACAGTTGTGTAGCTTGATCTGCTTAAGGGGCACCATGGCAGTAGGATCGCAATTCATCTCTGGTGCATGAGCTGGCTCTTTGGAGCCCATTATCTCTGGTGGGACATCTGACACAGCCTTGAGACAGGGGAGGGGCTTAGACCTGCCCCTACTAAATGTGCCAGGCTCTGCTGATGCCTTACCTTCTTGTAGAAGGGAATAGGGGGAGGGTTGGAAGGGGAGGTTGAAAGGGTGGGAGGAGGGAAGAGGGAGATCCATGATTGGTATGTAAAATGAATTTAAAAAATGAAAACAGAAAAAAAGAGTCACAGCATTAAGAAGGTTGAGAAACACTAACATAAAATATCTTGGGGCACCAATTACTAGGGAAGCAAAAGACTTATATTATTTTAAAAAAAAAAAGGAAGTTCAAGTCTTTGAATAAAGAAATGGGAAAAGATATCAGAAGATGGAAAGATCTCCCAAGCTCATGGATCAGTAGAATTAACATAGCATATCTAGAAAACAATCCTCAACAATGAAAAAAGTGCTGCAAGTCTCACCATTTCTGATTTTAAGTTGTACTACAAAGCTATAGTAATAAAAATAGTATGATATTGCCATAAAAACAGACAGACTAATCAATGAAATCGAATTGAAGTCCCAGACATAAGTCCACACACCTATGGACACCTGATGTTTTATAAAGAAGCCAGAAATATACAGTGGGGGAAAAGCTGCTTCAACAAATGATGATGGTCAAATTGAATGTCTACATACAGAAGAATACAAATAGATCCATATTTATCACCCTACATAAAACTCAACTCCAATGCTGTCAGTGGTCTAGAGGGTACCTGGACTGGTCTACTCTGGTGACCAGACAAGTGCATACCTGAACCATCATCACAGAGCTTTTGTGCAATGATTGATGGAGGCAGATGCATAGATCCATGGCCAGGTACCAGGCTGAGCTCCGAGAATCCAACCGATGAGCAAGAGGAGGGATTCTGCAAATGGGGGATGTCAAGATTATGATGGAAGGATGTGCAGAGATGACCGGCCACACTAGTGGAAGCCCATGAACTGTAGACTAGTGGCTGTGGAGCCCTCATGGGACTGGAGTAGGCCCTCTGGATACGGAAGGTGGTTGTTTGGCTCAAACTGTTTGGGGGGCACCCAGGTAAGAGGATCAGGATCTGTCCCTGGTCTATGGGCAGGCTTCTGGAATCCGGTGCCTGTGGTGTGACACCTTGCACAGCCTTGGTGCAGTTGGGAAGAGCTTGGACTTGCCTAGGCTTAGTGTGCCAGGCTCTTCTGACTCCTCATGGGAGACCTTGATTTAGGGGATGTGGGGTGGCTTGGGAGAGAGGGCTGGGAGGAGGGAGGAGGTGGGATCTGTGGGTAGTATGTAGAGTGAGGAGAAAATTTCTTAATAAAGAAAAATGAAAAAAAAAAAAACCCCTCAACTCCAAGTGGATCAAAAATCAGATACACTGAAGCAGGTGAAACAGAAAGTGGGGAAGAGCCTTGAACTTACAGAATGAGAAGAGATTTTTACCAAGCACACACCCAATAGAGGACTAATATCCAAAATATATAAAGAACTTGAAAAATTAGCTATCAAGAAAACATATAACCTAATTTAAAAATGGGGTACAGATCTAAACAGAGAATTCTGAGAAAAGAAATCTCAAATGGTTGAGAAACAAAGAAATGTCAACATCCTTAGTCATCAGGGAAATGCAAATAAAACTACTTGGAGATATCTTATACCCCATCAGAATGGCTAAGATCAATAAAACAAGTGACAGTTCATGCTGGTAAAGATGTGGGGTAAGGGGAACTTATTCCATATTGTTGGTGGGAGTACAAACTTGTATAGCCATTATGGAAATAAGTGTGATGGTTCCTCACAAAGTTGGGAATTGATCTAACTCAAGATCCAGCTGTATCGCTCTTAGGCATATTCCCAAAGGATACTTCATCTTACCACAAGGACACTTGCTCAATCATGTTCATTGCTGCTTTATTCATAAAAGCCAGAAACTGGAAAAAACCTACCTGTCCCTCAACAGATATGTGGATAAAGAAAATGTTGTACATTTAGGCAATAGTTGCTTTTTTCTTTGTTTTGTTTTTGTTTTATTTTGCTTTGTTTTTCCCTCTTTTTATTTACCTTTTGTGTCTCTCATATCATGCAACTCCATCTCATTCATTTCCCCATCCCGTCATATCTTCCCTCTGCCTTTCCAACCTCCCCCACAAAGTAAAATAAAATAAAATTTAAGAGAAAAAAGAAAAAGAGAGAGAGAAGGAAAAATCAATCTCATCATGGAAGTTGTAGTGTGTCACTGAGTCATGCAATAAATCCTCTTCTCTATATATCTTTACTTACAAGTGTTCATTGCAAAGTGCCATTAGTCTGGTTGTCTGGTTCAAGGCCTTTGGTTTCTGCTACACTATCGATGCTGGGCCCTGACTGGGACTCCTCTTGGTTATCCTGCCGTTGCCCTGTGTTGTGGAGATCCTGCAGCTTTGGGTCTTCCAGTCAGGTCCCTTCATGTGCTCCAGCAAATCACAGATGGGGTGGATGTTGGGGTGGGCCAACACATAACCCTGGCTCTGGGCCTAGGTAGTTGCAAGGGTTGGTCAGTCTGCCAGCTCTCCCTGCTCTCTCCACCAGGGTAAACTCTCCCAGGGGAAAAATAAAAGACATCATGAAATTTGCAGGCAAACAGATAGTAACAGAGAAACTCATCCTGAGTGAGAAAACCCAGACCCAGGAAGATAAATAATGTATGTACTTATGTGGATATTAGCCATTAAATAAATGGATAACCAAGCTATAATCCACAGAGATTAAGTATAGAGGAAGGGACTTGAGGAGACACATGGGCCTCCTCAGGAGAGGGGAACACAATAGATTTTACAGATGGACTGAGAGTAGGAGAGACTGCAACATGAGGGTCAGGTTGGGAAGGAAAGGTGAGAGGGGGTTGAGGGAGGGAATGCAGGGAGAAACAAGTACAACTGAGGGGCATTTGAGGGGTGGTATAGAAACATAGTTCAGTGGAAACTGCCTAAAACACATGAAGGCAATCCTAATAAAGTCTCCAAATAATGAGGGAGACAGATTCCAAACTGGCCATCTCTTGTCACCAAAGCTTCCAGTAAACTGGTTTATGTCCAGTTGAGTTGTTGACCAAAGGGGTCCCATGGAAATCCCCAAACAACCCAGGATGTTCTGAAAAGAACAGTCTCCTCTCCACAAACTGACAGCAAGTCCCCATTGCTAAAGACCACGCCCACATAATTCATTGAACATAGAGAGGTCAAGCTGATGTCTACATAGAACCTTCGCTCCTATGTTCTAGTGTTTTTTGTATAGGGAGGTACTCTGCAAGTTTCCAAAAGAGAAATGTAAATACCAATCTAGCCACAAAGCCTTTGATGTACTATCTGTCCTACCTACAAAATATGTTAGGGCGATGGTGGCACAAAGCTTGTGGGAATAACCAACCAATGTCTGATGATTTAAGGCCCACTGCATGAGATGGAATCCATATCAAATATTGCTGGGGTGACCAAGAATGAGAGACTAGATAGCTCAGAGACCTAGGCTAAATTCAAATATTACTAGTCTAAAAAAAATAAAATAACAATAAAATGACTCCTAATGATGTTCTGCTATACTCATATATCTCAGTGCTTTATTCAGCCAGCATCAGAGAAGCTTCCTTCTGCAATGGATGGGAACAGATACAGAGACCCACAACCAGACATTGTGCAGAAAAAGAGATTTTGGCACATACAGCTCTAATGGAATGTCTCTATCAAATCTCTTCCCTCAGAGCTCAGGGAACCCTGAGGAAGAAGAGGTGGAAAAAGTATAAGAGCCAGAGTAGATGGAGGACACCAGGAGAACAAGGCCCTCTAAATCAACTGAACAAAACTCATAGGAACTCACAGAAACTGAAGCAGCAAATACAAGGCCTGCACAGGTCTGCACCAGGTCCTCTGTGTATGTATTATAGCTTTCAGCTTAGTGCTTTTATGGAACTCCTGAGTGTGTGAACTAGTAGGTCTCTGATTCTTGTGTTTGCTCTTTCCTTTCTATTGGTTTGCCTTGTCCAACTTCAATGTGATGGTTTTTGTTTTGTCTTATTAAATTTTATCTTGTTATGTTTTGATGTTAGCTCTGATAAACCTACTTTCTTCTAATGAAAGAGAGAAAAGGGGTGGATCAGGAGGAGTGGGGAGGTAGGTAGTAACCAGGAGTAGAGGGAGGGGGAACTATAATAAGGATATATTGTATGTATAAAGAATCTATTTTTAATAAGAGGTGAAAAATAAATAAAAATGTTTTCAAAATTCAATATTTGATCAGCCAATGCTCATAAGAACTAAAGGTACTCACTGCCAAATGTAACAACCTGAGTTCTGTTCCTAAAACCCACACAACAGGAAGGAAGAAGAGATTCTGCAAGTTGTCCTCTGACCTCCTGTACCTGTAAATGTGTACCCTGGCTAGAAAAGACACAGTTAGTTTCAGCATCTCATTCATAAACACTTCCAAATTCTAGTGAATGCTGGAATACCATGTGCATGGACTCACTGCTAATCAGAGAACATGAGATAGCTGTCTTTCTTAGAATCCCAAAGTCTTAAGGAACTTAACTATTCTTGAATGTCCATGAGCCATGGAGATTTCAAGTAATGTCCCCATGAGTTTAGAAAAGGTTATCAAACTGCTTTCCATACTCCTTGAAAACTGCCAGAAAGGAAAGCTGAGCAACAGAGTGCTTGATTCAAAGAAAGCCCACCACAATTTGAATGATAGCACACAGGAAGAAGTTACTAACAGCCACATTTTTTTAAAAGTTCTGTGTGTGTTATAAGAGGGACCCTATATCCAGCTGAAGTTTCCAATGCCAGACTTCTGGGAAATAGGTGATAATTGTGATTCTTGACAAGTCTTAGCCATTTATAACTTCATGAAAATACCTTCAAAGAGAAACAAATCATGGACTTCCCAGTTTCAAGACATTGTGATATCAAGGCAATGGGTTTTTTATTATATAGATGATGATAAAATTCTTCCTAGATATACTTTACACTTTACAACCAAGATTTCTGTCTCTCATTTGATCTCCTCTGCTCACTCAATCTTATACACATCAAAAATGGAGGAAGACAAAAGAATCAGAGTCAGCATACATATGCACATGCACACTCATGTTTACCTCAGCACTTTTTACAACAGCTAAGTTATAGATGACCATCAGTGGATGCATGGATAAAGAAAATGAGATATAGATCACTTATGTGAGATATAAATAAATACACATATATATCAGATATATATGAAATAAAATTTAGTCAGCCATAAAGAAGAATGACATTATGCCATTTTCAAAAAAATAGACAGAAATGGAGATCTTATTGTGAAATAATCCAGGCTCAGAAAAACAAATACTTCTTCCTGGTTTCTCTCATATATGTAATCAAGGAGAGAAAATAGACATGGTTGTGTTTACACATTTAGGTACTAATTATAATATGTATATAAATTGATATACATATCAACAATTAAAGAATAAGATGCTATGAATTTGAAGGAGAGAAAGTGAGACTATATGGGAGGGTTTGGAAAGAGGGAAGGGAAGGGGAACGGTATATTATAATCTCAAAGAATGAAAAATCATTTTTTAAAAAGGGAAAGTAATTATGACTGTGGGAAAGAGGAAGGAAGAGATGATAAAGAGTAGTAAATAACAGAAATAAAGATGGTCAAAGAACATTATATGCAAGTCTGGAAAGTATTTATAAAAGCCCTTACTTTGTATAGTTAAAATAAATTTAATATTTGGGGGAAAGTACAAGGTGGGATGAAATTACACTCATGATTTTCCTTGTAAATGTCATTCTGATTTACTATTCCCAAATCTAAATAATTAATGAGAGAGCAGATCATGTATCTCATTTCCATTAGCACAATTAACAGAAAATAAAATATTCAAAATATATGCATCATTTTTATATTTCTATTTTATAGGCTTTTAAACGTTAGTTTTAGGCTTTTTTTTTTAAAGTGAAATGTCAAACAATAATTAAATCTAAGGAGACTATGAGGGACAAAATTCCTGGCTTCAGTGGCGCACACAGAATGCTAACTACCTTTCAAAGATGTTAATAAAAGTGGTCAGGCCTATCAGTTTTGAAGATGCATGCCCATTTTTAATGTATTTCACTCACAAAGAACCATGAGGTTCAGTAGCAGATAGAAACCTCAGCCTTACTTACATTTCTGAGTGCAAGAACACTGATCAATTTAATGTATTTTCCAGTATTTGTAAGTCTTCTAAAAAATAATTATATACATGAATCTTTCCATATCTCATTTTCAGTAAAAGAAAATTGTTTAAGATTATCTCATTTTATTAGAAGAACATTTTATAATAATTTAAATTTTATTGCTGCCAAGCATGGTGGTGCAAACCTATAATACCAATATTCAGAAGGCTGGGATAGGGACATCACTTGAACCTACAAATTTGAGACAGGTCTGGGAAATATAGCAAAATCCCATCTTACAGAATAAGAGAATTTTGCTTTATTTAATTTAATACTCAGTGGTATTGATTGAAACTTCTGAAATGAGACCTCAGTTTTTACTTCACTGATTTAGTCTTATATATATGGGGGCTGGAGAGGTGACTCAGCAGATTAAAAACACTGGCTGCTCTTCTAGAGGACCTGGATATGCTTCCCTACATCCACATAGTGGCTCACAACCATCTGTGACTCCAGTTCTAGGCAACTTGAACTCCCTCTTCTGGCTTCCGTGGGTGCCAGGGACATATGTGGTATACAGACATACATGTAGGCAAAAGACAGATACACATAAAATTAAAATAATTTTTAAATTAAATATATTTTGAAAATTATGTCATTCAAAGAAATGAAAGAAAACCGAAGACTTCTAAAACATGAAAGGCCTGATTTGTCTCATTACTACATGGGTTCATATGTCCCATATGTATTGAAATTGATATTGATAAAATATGAACAAGTTGAGCCTCTGGTTGAGTCCCTGCCTCTGCTGGCTACTTTACTGGCTTCTACATCAATAACTGATGTCTCATTGAAGCAAACAGAAACGGCCTAAAATGTGATGTTATCTATTCTATTAGGGTAAGTAAATATATGAAATGGTTCAGTGTCTGGGCATTTAGGACCTCCCTGTAAGTAGGTCTCACTTTAGGGGACACAACCAGATTAAAAACAAAACAAAACAAAACAAAAACACTTTCACCTCTTGCTTGTGTCAAGGAGAAACACATGAGGCTCAAGTCCAAGCACCAACCCCCTGTGAAGCTGGCAAGGGAGAACTGGGAAGTACTGTCCCAGAGATGAAGAAACACCGTTTTAGTCAAGTCACTATCTAACAATGGGATCCAAACAATGCTGTCCAAACTGGGCCTAAGTTTACTCATCCATAAAATGAGAGGGATCATGATAAAGACACCTGTTCTAAAATATCTTACACTCTTAAAAAGTAGTGGTTTATTTTAGTCTAACTAAAATAAAGAGCCAACAACTTAAGTGCATGCATCACCCCCAAAATTCTTTATATTGGACAATTATGATTTAGCCATCGTAAATAACACTTCTTCTGAGTTCTCGGGACCACACTACCTAAGCACACTCTCTTCTCTCATCAATATTTGTTGTTTTCCTCAGCTCTGGATGCAGCGCTGGTAGAATTCATTTGTCTATATTTTAACTTCCACAGACTGGAAAGCCTCTCACTTTACAATTGCACCTTCGCTGTCTAGGACACTGCCTGGTGCTGCTTTAAAGTTACTTTGACCCACCCTACTTATTTCATTTATGTCAGCATTTTAGCTTTTAATATAACCTCTGTCAAATAATAATCTCACAGTTAATTCTTAAGACTCAAAACATTAGCATCTTTCCTATTTGATAAATTAGGATAAATTGATAAGTTAATTTGATAATGAGCCAAGAAGCTAATTTCTTTGTGAGACTTAATAGAAAAACATGTTCATCAGAAACCTGCTGGAAGTAAACATAGCTCTGTAATTGTAATTCTTGTTAGACTTGCTTAACTCTAACTCTCAAGATCAGTTCATTTGAACAGGTATTTCTTGACAGTTATCCATGATGGAGGAGGCAGAAGGTCAAACTCAATCTATGATCACATGTGGAAAAAAATGTAAAATTTGGTAGAAATAACAAAGAAACAAGGTCTACTCTACCTCAGGAGACATAAAAGATGTACCATCTTCCTAAAAGGCATGGCTCCTAAAATAAAAGCAGTAAATATTGCTGTAAAACCTTTTGTGAAGGGGGTATCTTCTTCTAACTGCAAGCATGACATCATGTAGAAAAACAGCTTCATTATTATGAAGGTGAGTTTTTTTTTTTAATTTTTGCTTTGGTGTGAGATCTTCATAGACTATTTTAACATCTTATTTGTCCACTTTAATGTGAATTGGACCCATTAATGATGTTAGAGGGGATTAACATTGCAGTAATTTCCATCCTGGGAAACATACAAGATAACAGAGAAACAAATCACCTAGAAACAACATACAGTACAATACTTTAGGATTCTAATGATTTCTCCTCCACTCTGAGTTTTAAGAAGCTTGCTGAGCACAATCTACCATATACTAGTCTAGAGGGGGCATAAAACACTCAAAGTACACTCTACATTTCTGCAGAGTTCTGGTAATTCAGAATTCTGGTAAAAGAGAGGCAATTAGACTTCTTCAAAGATGAGTAATTTGCCTCTTTGTGAATTTTAATTATGTCCTTTAAAATTCTTCTGAATCTAGGAAAACAGCAAACTGAGGATTCCATAGGACTAGTTGAGTCACCTTAGTAGAGCCCTTTACCTTCACTTGGTGTAGGTTTCTTTATCCAGGGAAGAAGACAGAATGAATTATATTGTTTTTATTATTTCTTCACGTTCCAACTTTTTCAAGCGTGCATCATTAGTAAGAATTTGATTTTATCTGTTCAATAATTCAACTGCAAACTCTACTTATGGCCCATGAATTCATAATCCATTACTTTTCCTCAAGTAAACATCACTAGGAACTTAAACCACCTTATGTGATGATGTGAAACTCCTAACATTAACTGAGAACTTCTTTAAATCAAGATAAAGTATGGATTTGCCCAAATGAAGCAAGATCCCAGCCTCTCAAAAGAAAGGAATATGCCCATAGTCTCCATACCTAAATAGCATGATTCACGCATGCACATGCACCACACACGCACACACACATGCACACACATACGCATATCTAACTCACAGTATTTCAGAATAGGATACAGTATTTCTTTTTTTTTATTTCTTTCTGTGATTGTGATGCACAGTCAGGTTTGTGAGCCATTATTATAAACAATAAATGTTATGAGTTTTGAATGCTAAGGGACCCTCTGTGCTCTAAATTAGTTTGGGGAAACTAATAATAATGTGTGTTATTGAAATGGATTCATAATTCCTCCTTGATTAACCAGATAATCAGCTAAACTTTTCACATAACAAGTGAAATGCATTCAGATAGACTCATATATTCTCCCCAATTCTCCTAACAATAATCACTATTACATCTTATACTTTAAGTATGTGTGTGTGTGTGTGTGTGTGTGTGTGTGTAGTGTATAGTGTTTTACAGATCACTTGAACCTAACTTAGATGTATTATGCCTGTCTTAAAAGTCAGGAAACTGAAGTTCATAAATAATCACCCCAGGGTCATACAAATAAGGAGCAACTTCTATTTAAACAGAAGTTGTTCTGACTAAATATGTTTCTTACCTTAATCATGTAACAGTCAAAGCTGTTCTTGACATAAGATACTATTTACAGTATCAATATACTTATATAACCTTAGCCTATTTTTACCTTGATTAACTCAGACAACTAATACACTTTTGTTTTTACAAGATTTGATAATTTTTTAAATTTTTTATTACACTTGAATTGGATCACTCTTACCTCAACAGCATCAATGAGCTGGAGAGGACTCACTGCTAGGCACAACATGTGGAAACTGTTTCTCCCAGGGAGGAGTAAAGGAATTAGAATATAGCAGGGGAGAGGATTATAAATAATAAATTATAAATTATAAACAGAAAACCAACCACTGTGGTCATAATCCAAGAACCAATTCAACATCATCCTTTGATGAGAGCAAAAGTCCTAACAGAATGGCAAGAAGACTTTGGATCCAAGAATCTGACCCAAATGCTTGTTATCTACTTAACTATCATATCAGCTTGAGCTTACAGAGAATGCTGAAAGCGCAAAAGTAGGGTATACATCATTGCCTTAGTTTCCTGTTGTTTTGGATACACATTTCTACAGACTTGGTATCTTAAAATAATTTATCTTATAGTTTGGAGGTCAGAAGTCAAGGGCAGCTAAACTCAGAGTTGCTTTTTCTTTGGGAGACTCTTGGGAAGAATCCATTTCTTTGATGTTTCCAGCTTCTAGCTTCTCACTACATTCCTTGGCTTTTGACGCCTACTGTCTTCAAAGCCAGAAATGACTAGTCAGGTTTCTTTCATGTCATCTCACCTGGATAATGACTCCCCTATTTTCCTCTTCTTCTTTTAAGAATGTCTGGGATTGGGCAATCTATTAAAGCTTAGCATCCTTTATCCCATCTGCTTCCTTAATTCCCCTCTGCCACAGGTCCTAGCAAATTAAAACAACTAAGACGTACAGCAGGAAGAGGTCTGAAACAGCTTCTGTCCCCCTAAATTACTGCTTGCTGATTTGGACATAGACATTCCAGTCCAGAATAGCAGGTGGTGTCCCTAAGTCACATCCTAGAGTAAGGAGCATTAAAGTTATGAAACATTTCCATCTGTACCCTAGATGGTAGTAGGGTACATATGTCATTCATTCCGAATATTATGCTTCTTAAATTCATGGATACTGGCTCATTCATCATAATCAATTGTAAACTAGGGATGTCCTACTTAAAACATCTAGAAAATAAGGATGTCTTCCTATCCAGATCAGTGATTTATTCTTCTAATACAGCACTCAAGAGCTGAGACAGAAGGACTGCTGTGAGTTTAAAGATGAACTAAGCTACATAAGCGAGACCCTTTCAAAAAATAATAACAAAAATAATTCCTATAAAATATTACCTAAAGATCTATTTTATTTCTTTGTTTTGTGCTGAGGATTGAAACTTCTGAACTACACTTACAGCATAATTTGAGGTTAATTTTAAAGGAAATTGAAGGACATCACTTGACTTCTCTTTTTTTTTCTCCAGAAGGGTTCCCTTGGGTATCAGAAACATTTCTTCTAAGAAAAGGTTATTATGAAATATGAAATGAAGTGGTTTCTGTAAAATGTCCACTACAATATCTTACACATAATATATATTCAATGAGTAGTAACTATTAACATTCCTACCAACCATTGGCCTGTGTGAAATAATTTTTGAACATCGATGTATTAAGACATTTAAGACATACTCCCTTCTTCCACATGTATGCACTTTGGGAGAGGATGGTTGTTGTTTTTGTCTTATTCTTGATTTTGCTTATGAATAGTGTTCACTATTCTTCCCAGGGTGGGCACAAGTGATGTTTTTGCCTCAGTCTTTCGAGTTGCTAAAACTACAAGTGTGCACCATCACTCCTGGCCAGAGAGTCTTAAATCATTACTAACTGGCTGCAATATATTTAGCCATATAAGAAATACATACAAAAGACATTCTAAAATGCCAAGTAAGAAGCTAATGAGGATCACTTCACTAACCCAGAGGTGGGGGCTGTGGTGATGATAGCTGGTCATAAGCTCCTCAAGAAAAGAAAAATAGATCTGGGTACATTAGTTTTCAGGTCTGGGATTGGAGATATGAGGGCACTGAAAAAGGCATGCAGAGGCCAGAGGTCAGCCTCAGGTATCATTCCTCAGGAACTAATCACCTTGGGTTTGTATGGCAAGTACTTTACTGGCTAAGCTGTCTCCCCAAACACTGGATATGGTGGGGATCTTTTCTTGTAAAGGTTCCAGAAGGATGGGGCATTAAAGGCTGTGATGAGATTTTTTCAGAGACTACACAGACAGGAGTTTTGAATGCCAATACAAAATGTATGAACTCACTCAATATTTTTAATTGAAGCAACATGACATTGTCTGTTGGAAGCACTAGTCAGAAAAAAATGATGCCTCATTTCTTGCTGCTTGTTTAGGGATATTTCTAAGTAACTAGTTAAGTAAACTTTTCTGATTATAAAAAAAAATGAAGTTCAGGTGATTTATTCAATTCTGTGTTTTACCAGACAATAGAAGAAATCCCACAGACTTTACAAAGCAAACTCTTCCAGAGCCATCTTTAGAATCAAAGGCCCAAGCTTCCATTCCACTTACAGGAAAGCAATGAAACAATCTTTCTAAATATGAGTTTTCTATTCTAATTTAAAAAAATAAACATATGCTGAATGTTCACTGTAAGGATAAGAATAATTTTATTTACCTACTATTATTTTCAACACACATTGACACTAAGTGATAAACATTATTTTCCTCTCTAGAATACATAACTCTTCCCTTTGAGGCTATTCCACTTGCCCCCAGTCTTATTGCCTCTATTTAACTCAGCTATACTGAAGTTCAAAACTTCCAGGAATAAAGTCTCTGATTTTTAGGGGTCAGAAGCCCCTGACCACTCCTCTGGAGGTTCTCTTCTGCCCAAGAAACATGATAGCCAGTATCACCAACTCTCTAGACATCAAATGAAAGTCATGATTTACCCTGGATGGTCTTATAAACTATGCCAAAGGATTACTCTCCGTTATTTCAATGACTTCTGATGCTTCTTGTCATTTTCTTGTTGCCCATTTTTCTTGAGGAATAGGTGTGCGTAGCACAATAAGGCCATTTAGCTGCCTTTCTAGCCAGTTTTTATTCTAAACAGACAGCAAAATTAGCCTATCTTTAAGACTTCCTAACAGTTGCTCTAGGAATAAGCACACAATTCTTCCATCTAGAAACCTTAGGTCACATAAATAATTTTAGCCTCTTAGAATCACAGTTGTCAACAGAGGGGAGAAAAGCCAATGAGAGAATAAAAAGGTGGGTAACACATCAAGTTCTCAGTATTAGCACATGTAAGTACACACTTAGCATTATTTCTTACTCCCCATTTTCTTGTGAAAGGATTATTATTCTTCCGATGTACTGATCATAGTCACAGATCCTTTGGGTTATGACTGATTGGAGTTAGAATTTGACACACGTCAGGCCAAGGTTCCAACATGGTCACTGCCCTGAAATGTTTGGGGCCATGTACAAAGCCATTAGCCACTGCCAAATGAGTGGTACATTTCCACGAAATTCCCAGAAAGAGGATGTGCTCTCTATCTCTTAGTAAGTTTGTTTTGTGGATTTTTGTCACATGTTCTTCTTTGTCTAATAGTGAGTTGACCAGTAACTAAAACTGTAATTGGTTAATACTATAAAGGATGCCAAAGGTCATCAAAAAGAAAAGGTTTTAGAACTAAAATCCTAAAATTGAATAAGAAATATTCAAAAACATATCTTAATAGAAAGTATAACTCATTTGTTAGGTAGCAATTGACTGATGTTGCTTAAAACTCAAGTATGGTCAAATATCTTTTGATCCTAGTGGGTTGCTGAAAAGCAAAGAAGTCAGTCAGAAGACTTCCTGAAGACATTAGTGTCTATCATGTAACCCTTCTAGCAGATCTTTTCCTGCCAAAAATCATTAATTTCCCATAAGAACTGAAATTAACTGTTCCCATTCCATTAGATGCATAGACAGAAAATACAAGAGATAGCCAAGGAATGAGTTTAGAAAGCCACCAGCAAGAAACAGGACATCCCTCATGATGAGCTCAGAAGAGTGGGTAAGGACTCAACATAAAAGGATCCACAGTAAGAACATAAAGGTCCCTACAATTTGCTAAGCAACAAGAACCAGCATTTTAAAGGAAAATCATCAAGACATTATGCAATGGATCCAGAAATCAGGATTAAAGAGGACCCCCGAGAACTGAACCAACAAAACAGCCTTGCCCCATTAAGTTGTCTGGCTGATTCTAGCCAGTGGAGAGAAGCCAATTTTCTATCTGTGCTCTAAAAATATTCACAGTGTACGAAAATGCATGTAGATAGCTGTGTCTGCCTCTTAAATAGTAGTTAGAAATGTCCATGACACTATAAATCAAGTAATTCTAGTACAAACTCTTTTGCTAAAAGATAAGACTTCCACTAGCAGCAGATGGAAACAGATGTGGAGAGCCATAGCCATACACCATGCAAAGAGTCTAAATTGGAGGTCTCTGTCAGATCCCTCTTCTTGGGGCTCAGGGAACTCTGCAGAAGATGGATAGGAAACATTGTAGGAGTCAGAGGGGATGGAGGACACCAGGAGAACATGGCCACTGAATCAACTAAGTGGGGCTTGTATGGACTCAGAGACTGAAGCAGCAAGCACAGGGCCTGCATGGGTCTGCACCAGGCCCTCTGTGTATTTTATGGTTATTAGCTTAGTGGTTTGGGGGACTCCCAACAGTGGGGACTGGTGTGTTTCTGTCTCTTTTGCAGGTTCTTGGGACTCTTTTCCTCCTATTGGGTTGCCTGCCTTCTCCAGACTCAATGTGAAGGCTTTTGCCTTGTCATATTGTGTCTTGTTTTGTCATGTTTGATTATTATCTCTTGGAAGCCAGGTCTTTTCTGAAGGGAAACAGAGAGGGAGTGAGTATGGGGGAGAGAGGAAGCAGCGGGGGAACTGGGAGGAGTGGAGGGAGGGGAAACTGTGGTGGGAATGTATGAGAGAAGAATCTATTTTCAATTTTTAAAAATATTGTTAGATGCTCTTGTGTGTAACATACTAAATCTAAGTGAATCTGACCAATGTCCTTTCTGTGTTGCTGTGCATGTAAAACCTGACTAAACTTGCCTTTCCCTCTGTTCCTAGCTCCTTAGTTAAAGAGGTAGAAGCGTTAGCTTGGAAACAGCTTTGTCTCTTTCTAGTAATGAAAAGACAAATACTTAACCATTTTGCCTAGCAATATTGTGAGTCATTTTACTTAAGAGAAAGCATTTCTGTGGCTTATACAGTGTTATTTCTATGAAGTAAAACATCATTTATGACCTTGAGTGGAAATTTTTTGATACATTGTGTATGCATTACATTTGTAAAAAAAAAAAAAAAAAGAAAAGAAAAGAAAAAAGAAAAAAGAAAAAAAAATAGCCCTGCCTAGTATAATAAAGTTTCCATCTCATGAATATATCATTCTTCAATCTTAGCTGCCGGTGAGAAATTTTGATTGTCTAGATCTAATATCTGTGTGTCCATGTGAAACAGAACATTTACATGAATTGCTTACATATTTTCAAATAAATAGCCCCCTAATCCCTTTATCCCAGCACATACCTCCCTCCTCTTGTTTGTTTCATTAACAAGCACACTTTTTAGGATGACTTTCCGCAAATGTTTGATTGAGAGCTGAGACAAATGGGCAGGAAGATAGCAGGGAGGATATTGCTAATACAAGTTGAATACATAAATGCATTAATCACACAGACCATGTTCAATTATTCAGGAGCTGGCATTATACTGTGAGATCAGTTCAGCTCCTGGCTTCTGCTCCTGTCAACTGAATGCACATTTATTAAGCCATGCTCTATACTCAGCACTCTGGGGAGCTGATCAGGAGGGAAGGGGAGAAAGAGAGATCAGAAACCACTGCCTTAGCTGGGACAATCATATGTACATGTAAAACAGCTGAAGAACGTGACTTGTGTCCTTATTTTCATTGACCAGTAATTTTTCAGCAAGGATTGATTCTTTCTCATTAATGTTACCACATGGCATTTAAGTGAGTTGTAGTATAAAACAAATAAACCTAGGTAACAGCTTAATGGGATAAGAAAAGAATGGAGTTAAAAGTCTTGGAGAGGAAAGAAAGTATGAGGTCATGCACATATGTTTTTTTCTGTGTCCCAGATTTCCCTCAAGGACACAGCAACTCAGGTAACAGTAACATATTGTAACATGGCATGAATAATCTAACATGGATACATAGATATCCTATATACATACTTTTCAAGGTTGTGGTTTCTTTAAGATTCACACCAACAGATAATTATAAATTCAGATTTGTTTTCTTTTGTTTTTTATTCTGGCATCTGGTGTTGATGAGTTTGGTTATTTGGCTGTTAGGTTTTTCATTTGACTCTGTTTTGAGGCAGAGTCTTGCTATGTAGCCCAGTCTGAACTGGAACTCCCAATCCTCTTGCCTTGTGATGGTAACAGGCACCATACCTGGAAGAATTTTATATTTAGACTATATTAATATCATGTGATCTTTAGTATTAGTTAGACCTCAGCTTAAATGCCAATTCCCTGGACTCCCTATTTATGATATACATGATCAAAACACTATAGTTTTTCTCTTCTGTCACATAAGGATAACTACAACTGCTTAAAGAAAAAAAGTAAAGATTAAAATAAGTGATATAATAATTCCATCTAAATACAAGACAAGCCACATAACAATTAATTAATGAATACCTGTTTCTGTTTCTGCTAAGCAGAAAGGTAAAAAGCAAAAAACAAAAAATACAATCTATGTCTTACAATTAAGGACATTAAGAAGATAATTATTCACCCAAAATAAAGTATGTATTTGTGTAAACTTGAGAATAGAACACTTCACTTGATTTGAAATATCCAAAAATGGTAGAGCTAGAAAGATGGCTCAGCAATTAAGAGCAGGCACTGCTCTTGTTGGGGACCTGAATTAAGTTCCCAGCTCCCATGTTGGTCAGCTCAAAGGCCTCTAGCCTCCAAAAGTACCTGTACTTGTGCACATACCCACACACAAACACAAAATTAAAAATAACAAAAAAATAAATATCTTAATATATTCTGATGTAGGCATTTAGATTTAAGGGGAAAATGTGAGGTGCTCCCTCCCTGTAGACCTACTATAGTACTTAGCACAGACTTCTTAGAATGATTATTCTTTACGTAATTATTTGAGTGTCTGTCTATCTATATCTTCCAAACCATCATGACTTTGACATCCAAGTCTTATATATAATTTGGCGTATGGAGTGACACATGAATGACCAAGTATGCAAAGATGAGGTGACAGGAATCCTGAACTATACCTGTTGAATGAGATCTGCTGTCCTACAATACCTAAGTTCCTACATAGTCACTACCTAAGTTATAAAAATGGAATGCAATCCAAATTAAAAGCATCTGTACTCAGTGATGCACTCCTGAAATCCCCAAACTCAGGATGTTGAGGCTAGAACCCCTTGATGTTATATAATAAATTGAAGAGTAGCCTATATAACAAAACACCATCTCAGAAAAAAAATCAGTGGAAAAATATTTTCATATTTTACATCTAGAAATGGTAATTATGCTGAATTTTAAAACTATAAATCAGAATGAGATCAGAAGTACCATAAATATTAATTCACAAGATCAACAATTACCTGAAGGGGTTTTTCCCCTCTGCTGTACTCAATTCCCTGAGCATCTTTAATTTTTCATTATTCAAATGGTCAATCAATAGATATGGCTTGAGCCAGACGGTGGTGATACATGCCTTTAATCCCAGCACTCAGGAGGCAGAGCCAGGCAGATCTCTATGAGTTCAAGGCCAGCCTGGTCTACAGAGCAAGATCCAGGATAGGCATCAAAGCTACACAGAGAAAAACCTGTCTCGAAAAACAAAAAACAAACAAGCAAACAAAAAAATAGATATGACAAGTAATCCCAATATGTCCAACATCCTGCTATACACTGGATTAAGAAAGGGGACAGTCTTTTTTTAAAGGAATAGTAAAGAGGAATTCTGTGGATGAACAAGGTGCAGCTCAATGTACAAGGAAAACATTTGGCTCGGGCAAGAAAGAAAGCTTCTTAGAGGAAAACCATTTGAAGCTGAGGATAAAGTATAAGAAGGAGTTCACTCTGCCAACAGATGGGAGGACATCCAAGGAGAAGGACGTTATCTCCTTCATCTACTGTTATGGAAATTCTGATCCTTCTCACAATGTCTTTCAAAGCACAAATGATCTCGTTCCCTCCAAATCCACACACAAGCTTCAGCAGCTGAATACCGCTGCCCCGATTTCCCTCTGATGCCTTCATACAAAGAAAGTGACACCCCCTGTTTCCAGCTTTCCCAGACACCAAGAGAGACAGCAAGCCATGTGTGACCCTAGGCTTTTCTTCCTCTTCTCCTTATCACGTAGGCCACTAAATGCCTGCACTTTTGTTTTTAAAACTCATCCTGCTCTTCCCTGGAATCACAGTTCTAATTCAGATCTTCATGGTTTCCTAAGAGGATTATCAAAATCATTGCCTGCCCCCTCTTCTTGAGTTTTACTTCTCTTAGTCTTGCTTCTCTTTACACTTACTGCAGATTTCACACAGGAAAATCTGGTGGTTTCCCTCCAGGAGCCTCTCAGGGGTTCCCCAGAAATAAAAGGCTAAATTTTTCACAACTTGGATGTCTTTGATCATCTGATACCTGCCCATAACTACATTTCAACCTAATCCATTCGTGTACGCGAAAGCTTATGTGCAGAGGTTCATAGGTAGCATACAGGCTGTCTCCACAACTTTCCATCCAGAAAACCCTCATTCCTCCAGTATTAGTCAGTATCATGTAGAGAGACATAAGCTGACCTCCCTAGTTCTCCAGGACATTTATGTTAATAACACACACAACCAAAATGCTTAGAAGACAGCATTTGGGCAAATGACAGCCATTGTGTCCTAATGCTGAATTTACAAGTCTAGCAATTGATCATCAAAAAAACTGGTTCTTCTGTCTTATTCTGGATCATTTTTTAAATGGTTATATGATAGCATGACCATTGCAACTTGCTTTAAAGAGCTTCTTGTTCTGGAGGCTGAATGTAAATCTCCAGCCTGAACTGAAAGCTTACTGACGACCATAAACTTACCGGTATGCCTGTGCCTCTTCTGTCAGCGAATAAAACCATACGGAGAAAATCTTCCATTATCTTCCATTCAATGCTGTTTTAGAGGGAAACATCAAAATAATGAAAGCTCTCCCAGGACTCGAGTCTCCTAATTAACAATCAATCCCCATTTCCTTTCTAGTCACTTGAGTCTCTATTGGAAAGGGGCTACCCAGGTAATTATCTCTTCTGGCCTGCAGTTGAAGTCCCAGTATTGAACTACTTCTGATTTACCATTCAGTCCCTGAAGTCAATAGTGGTCTAGGGGAAAGGTGAAGGCCAACACACTGTTTTAAATAGAGCCCCTTTTCCCATCAGCCCATTACCTACTCTCCCTAGGATATTTTCATCATTTCTGACAGTACCCTTGTGCCATGCACACAGGGAGGCACCATCTTCATTGGACAAGGGATTTAGCTACTATCTAGGAGCCAAAAGGGGGATGGAGCCAGAACAACTGACTCACACAGCACAGCTTGAACCACTAGACCAAGCTTCCGCCCTGAGAAGGAGATGAATCAGTCAACAATGATTCATCTCACCAAGGAAAATGTGTTTTCCCTAGGAAAGAGAAGTTCATTTTAAACATAATAACACAGAGGTGCAAAAGGCAATTCGGAAAACAGGCTAGAGAAATTCAACAGCCACGTAAACCCTCCAGTTACATACCCATGCAGTCACATGGTCTGAAAGGGCAGGAAAGCACGAGTATTGCTCAATGAGATGTCGGGGGAAAAAAAACTATCAGGTATTTTTAATGTTTTAGTTGACAAGTGAAATTCCACTTATGGATTCCTGTGAGGTTTTCCTATTATGTGTGTTTTATATGGAACGGTTTCATCTAGCTAATTAACATATCCATCACTTCACCTGCTTTAACAACACTTAAAATACCATCAAAAAGTAATGTGTGCTTTAACTTATTTAAACTGAAGAACACTATAAAACATTCTTAAATTAAAAAGTTTAAATTGGTGATTTAGGCAGGATCTTTTGTAAGGTCTCTGGAAAGGGGGAGGGGAAAGACAGAGAGGCACATGCCAAGTCACCTGTATGAAAGTCAAAGGACTGCTGTGGTTGTCTGGTTATCCATCCTCCCCTTACATTTTGTTTGAGACAGGCTCTCTTGCTGTCCCCTGCTGTGTATGCCAGGTTATCTGGACCACAACATTTCAAGGATTCTCCTCCCTCGACTTATTTTGCTATTAGGATGCTGGGGTGACATATGTGTGCTACCATGTCCAGTTTTACTTGCGTTTGAAGGATCCAAACCCAGGTACCCACACTTGTGTGGCAAGCTTTAAGCTGTCACCTCATATTTAAGTAGATTCTTGGTAATAATTTAACCATGAGCAAAACTCGCAAAGAGAACTTTTTTTTTAGTGCAAAACTGGCTAAGTTTATGGGTTACTTTATAATCGTATCTGGCATATGTTAGATGTCATCACTAATTTCTATAATGATCCTCAAAATAAGCAATATCTACATTCTTTGAAACACTATCAGGGATTCAAGGAGACTCAGGGGCCTGCCTGAGCTAAAATACATTTCTGCTCTGAAATTCATACTTAAGCTATTCTCAGCTCCAAATAGTCACTCACCACCATGCCCCACTCTAACTTGGAGAGACCTGAAGCTCACCTGTGCCTAAAGCAACATGCTGGACACTGTGAACAGTGTGAAGAAAGAACATCAGTGTAACATGTGCTCTGCATTAGCAACAAAAGTGTACTCCTCTCTCTTTCTCTCTTCTCTTTCTCTCCCTCCCTCCCTTCCTTCACACACACACACACACACACACACACACACACACACACACACCACAGCTAGCCTAAACTCACTGTGTAACTAAATATGACCTTGAACTTCTTGTAGCAGGAATCTTAAAAGGTCTTATTAATGAAATCAAACCTGAGGCCAGTTACTGGGGTGATTGCTGGAAGATGAGGCACAGAACAAGCCACAGCTATCTCACCTTGCTAGTTCCTCAGGTGATCCTGTTTCCTCAGGCTGGAAGCTTCTGAGTCCTCCTCCACATGAATCTCAGCTGAACTGTGTTGCTCCAAAGCCTGAATGCTTAACCAACCAAATGCTTAACTAACTTCATGCTTTTACTCCTTTAGTTCCTGGTCCTCACGCCTTTTATACCTTTCTCTTTCTGCCCCCACTCCCTGGTATTAAAAGTTGGGGTTCTGGGATTAAAGTCATGGGTCACCATGTTTAGCTGTTTCTAAAGTGGCCTTGAAAACACAGAGATCCACCTGGTTCTGCCGCCCAAGTGCTGGGATTAAAGGCATGTACCACCACCACCCAACTTCTGCTATGGCTTACTCTTCCCATTTTCTAGCCACCATTTGTGGCTTTGTTCTAGTGGCTGTCTGTTCTCTGACCCCAGATATGTTTATTTCAGGGAACACACAATATTTCAGGGAACACAATACCCACCACAACTTCTGGTCCTCCTACCTCTACCTTCTAAATGCTGGGATTACATGAACTACCACTTCTAGCCAAATCCCAGTCTCCCTTGCCTGTGTGTGCTTATAAACATACCATTGTCATTGGACACACCGTTATCGTGTCTTTGTGAAATCTTGCTTCATGTGCTTGTCCAAGTTCTAACTCCTGTCCACACTGCCACAACCTCACCATAGCTCCATTTGCCACATGGGTTCTTGACAAATCATCATACCATGCATTGTCAAAGGTGCTCATTGGGAAAGTGAATCTGCAAATATAATCACTTGACAGAAGCGTATTGGAATTATTCGTATCATTTATCCTTTCTTACGTTGGCTAGGACATGGGCATAGGAGAAGAGGCAGCTGCAGAAGTTACCCTTATATTCAAAAACACCACAGCCAAGAGCTATATCTAATTTGCTATAGAAGACGAAATCACAAAATGAACCTGGAGAAAACAGTATGGGAGACACTGGTGGAAGTGAATTAGGGTGAAGGGAGCAAGTTATTAAGAAAGTTTCATGGGTTTCATTAAAGCTAATGGTACTATTTGCTTTTCCAGTGGGGATTAAAAGCTAAGTTTCAAACTCCAATGGACAAACAAGTGGAAAAATAATTAATAAGTGATTCTTGCTAAAAAAAAAAAATTAAGTAAAATAAAATAAAAACCTAAATCTTCATTGGTAGTGGTGCACACCTTTAATCCCAGCACTTGGGAGGCAGAAGCAGGTGGATCTTTGAGTTTGAGGCCAGCCTGGTCTAAACAACAGCCAAGGCAATATGTCACCAATAGAGCCCAACTATTCTACTGCAGAAAACCCTCCTAAACATTCCAAAACAGTTTGAGCACAAGGAAAAAAGTCTTACAACCAACTTTATGAAGAAAAGAGGTACTTAAAGAGGAAATTAATAAATCCCTTAAGAAATTGAGGGAAACAAAAACAAAACTTGGAGGAAATAAATAAATCCTTTAAAGAAAGTCAAGGAAAAAACTAGATAAAAGTTGAAGGAAATAAGTAAAATTATTCAAGACCTTAAAATAGAAATAGAAACAGTAAAGAAAACACAGATGGTGGCACAATTTTCTGCAGACTATTTTTATAATGACTTTCTTACAGGCAATCTGTTTTATCAGCTTTCCAATGGGTCCACAGTACAAAGAATTCCAAAAGAGAAAAATTCCAAGATTCCAAAAATACTTGGCTGTGAAGAGATTCAGTGGGTATAGCTTCCTCCTCACTAAGTCTCTAGAATGTGTCAAACTAAGAATAAAGCTTAACATTTCCTCTCCTGCCCCTACAGAAGAACCTTGTTATTGTATTGTGAGATGATGATGTGGCTTTGGGCCATAAGGATAATGGAAATTTGCTACAGAGTGTGATAAAAATGTATCAGGCATAAAAGCAGGGTAATCAAGGGATGAAGCAACAAACAAGGCAACATCAAATAAGCAATCTCATAAGGTCAAGGTTCAGGAGCAACCTGACTACAGATTTTTATCTGGAAATGACCACAAGCAGACCAGGCACAGTGTCTATTTGTGATGGTGCACATAGCGGATGAATATGTAATCACTGGGGAACTGAAAGAGAACTGCCAGCTTCGTGTCTAATCATTAGTGATCAGTAATAAAAAAATGAAAATTTTCTTTGTGGCAGAGCTGTTTTCTATTGAGGAGAGTGCAGAACAATTTAGTCAAAAGCCATTCATCTATGTAGGCATGGTGTCAATCTTGTCTAATTCAGAATAAATTAGTCTGGGCTAAGTTGTTCTTTTAGTGGGTAAAGATTGCCCATATCAAAATGTCAAGCCCCTGAATTCTGAATGGGTATCACCCCCACACACACTAAAAAGAAAAAAACAACTAAAATGCAGATATGCTAGAGTTAATTTCATTAGCACAAAATAATGCCAGCACTCAGGATCACATGCTAACAGCATCCCCATCACTGATTTCCAGAACAGAAGATTGAACTCTGTTTAATAGCTAAATAATTAAAGAAGTTATTAAGAGGCCATTTCACCATTTTAAAAAGTAACTCAATTAGTTGACAAGCTGATCTTAGAGCAATCTTCAGATGCACAGGAAAATGAAATGAATTTTATGAATTAGGGGAAATGTTTGAATGAAACTCCTATGTTTCCTTGGATTTCAACAAATATTTCTAAGGCATTTGTGAGAACACAGCGTTGAACAGATTGTGGGATAACAAAGTCAAATTTTTAAAAGAATTTGGAAGGAATCTGTCCGTGTAAGTTAGTCCTGCATTTCAATTCCTCACAATAACCACATTTGAAGAAAACTTATATTTTAGGTCAAGAATATTACCATAGAGTCTAAACTTTCTCAGATTCTTGGTAAATCAATAGTACTCTAAATGATTACAAAGTATCTCAACTTTCATGCTTTAATATACTTTAGTCCACTCAAATATTTACATACCTCATTGAACAAATGCTTTGAGAATAAAAATCATATCAATGAACACATTTTATTGAACTTTTTTCACAACGTTCATTATTTATTAAATAGGCTTGTATTTGTACCAAAACTGGGATAGTTTTACACATTCAGGAGCCATTTCTTTTCTTTTTTTTCTTTTTAATTTTTTATTAACATTTTTAATTTAATTTAATTTTACATGAACTTTTAATAAGAGCTGGGTGTTAACTGTATTAATTGCTAGAGAAAGAATGACAACCAAGAAATTCAATACAAATACATGTTAGGTTTTACTTTTAAAATGTGTGTGAGTGTGTGTGTGTGTGTGTGTGTGTGTGTGTGTGTGTGTGTGTGTATAAAGATGTATAATTCTTACTGGTTTAAATTCTATGACAAACTTAGAATATCATATAGAGTATTTTTAAATGTATTATAATGGTATAAGCATGCTGTTGTTGGTTCTCATAAAATATGGATGGAAATAAATGCTGTGGGATAATGCCCTTGTACACTGGTTTAATAAAACACGGATTGGTCAGTAGCCAGGCAGGAAGTATAGAACAGATGAGGAGAATTCTGGGAAGAGTAAGACTGTCAGGAGACACCAGCCTGCATTCCAGGGAGCAGCATGTAATGGCACACAGGTAAAGCCATGGAACACGTGGTAACATATAGATTAACAGAAATGGACTGAGTTTAAATGTAAGAGCTAGCCAGTGGTAGGCCTGAGCTAATGGCCAAGCAGTTTTAATTAATATAAGCTTCTGAGTGATTATCTTATAAGCAGCTTTGGGGTTCATGGGGCTGGGCAGGACCAGAGAAAACTTCAGCTACAAATAAAAGTATTTACCATTATATTAAATATATCTCAATGAAATTTTATTACCAATTCTTCATATCTAATTACCCCATCCTTAAAGTACAAAGTAATATGATGTTTTATATCCAATGGTTCAAGAAAATAGAATAAGATGCTTATATTGCTAAAAATAAAAAGCAATAAAGGGTCCCACTCAACCAGAGGTCATGCCAACTACCAGAAGCCCAGCCCCCAACTTGGGTGAAGACTCCATGGTCAACTACAGGCCACACCAGCCAGAAGACCAGAGAAGAAACAGAAACTAAGGAAAAAATCATCCATCCAATGAAGACAAACTCAGAAATTGGTACCTAGACCTATAGTCTCTCCAAACCCAGATGCCTAGACACCAGTATAATAACACAATCAACAACAGCCAAGGCAATATGTCACCAATAGAGCCCAACTATTCTACTGCAGAAAACCCTCCTAAACATTCCAAAACAGTTTGAGCACAAGGAAAAAAGTCTTACAACCAACTTTATGAAGAAAGAGGTACTTAAAGAGGAAATTAATAAATCCCTTAAGAAATTGAGGGAAACAAAAACAAAACTTGGAGGAAATAAATAAATCCTTTAAAGAAAGTCAAGGAAAAAACTAGATAAAAGTTGAAGGAAATAAGTAAAATTATTCAAGACCTTAAAATGGAAATAGAAACAGTAAAGAAAACACAAACTGAGGCAATTCTGGAAATGAAAATTCTAGATAAGCAAACTACAGATGGAAGTACTGCCAGTAGAAGAAATACAAACATCAGTCAAAGAAAATACTCGATCTAAAAAACTTCCTGCCAGGTGGTGGTGGTGCACGCCTTTAATCCCAGCACTCGGGAGGCAGAGCCTGACAGATCTCTGTGAGTTCGAGGCCAGCCTGGTCTCCAAAGCGAGTTCCACAAAAGGCACAAAGCTACACAGAGAAACCCTGTCTCAAAAAACAAAACAAAACAAACAAACAAAAAAAAAAACAACAACAACAACAACAAAAAAGCCTTCCAGACACAAAACATCCAGAAAATCTGAGACACTATGAAAAGACCAAACCTAAGAATAACAGGACTAAAACAAGAATCCCAGCTCAAAGTCCCAGAAAATATTTTCAATAAGATAATGAAAGAAAGTTTTCCAAACTAAAGAAAGAGATGTCAATAAAGTTACAAGAAGCTTAAAGCACACCAAGTAGATTGGACGAGAAAAAAAAAAAAAAAAAGAAAGGTTCCCTTGTCACATAATAAAGCATGAAAAATACAGAATAGAGGATAAATATTAAAAGCTGCAAGGAAAAAGAGCAAGTAACATAGATCTATTAGAATTACACGCTATTTCTCAATGCAGACTCTAAAAGCCAGAAGAGAGATGCCAGCCAAGACGACTATAACCAGCAAAATTTTCAGTGCAGAAAACAAAACATTCCATGATAAAGTCAAATTTAAACAATATCTATCCACAAATCTGGCTCTACAGAAGATATTAGAAAGAAAACTCTAGCCCAAGAAGGTTAACTACACCTAAGAAATAATCTCACAATAGCAAAACACAAAGAAAGGACACACAAATAAATGCATAACAACAACAACAAAAAAAACAGGAATTAGTGATCATTGGTCACTGATACCTTTTGATATCAATGGATTCAGTTCCCCCAATAAAAAGACACAGACTAACAAAATCAATGCGAAAACAAGATACATACTTCTGCTGAATACAACAAACATAACAAAATCAAAGATAGGCATTACCTCAGAATAAAGAGTTGGGAACAGATTTTCCAAACAAATAAATCTAAAATTCAAGCTAGTGTAGCTACTCTAATATTTAACAAAATAATCAGAATTAATGAAAATGGATGGAGAAGATCATTTCATACTCACCAAAGGAAAAATCCACCAAAATGATATTTCAATTTTAACATCTATGCCCCAAACACATGAGCATCTACTTTTGTAAAAGAAACATTGCTAAGACCATGTACTCAGTCACAAAGCAAGTCTCAAGAGACACAAGGATATTGAAATAACCCTATTCCTCCTATAAGACCACCACAGATTAGAGTTGGATTTCAACAATAGAATCAAAAGGAAGCTTATAAACTCATGGAAACTGAACAACTCTCCACTGAATGAAAGCTGGATCATGACTGAAATAAAGAAAAAATAATAGGACTTTCTGGAATTCAATGAAAATGAATTCACAATGTACCCACATTTATGAAACACAGTGAAAGTGGTGCTAAGAGGAAAGTTCACAGCATTAAATTCTTACATAAAAGAAAAATATCAGAAAGATCTCATACTAGCAACTTATCAGCACACCTGAAAGCTCTAGAACAGAAAGAACTGAGTATATTGCAGGAATAGACAGCAGGAAATAATCAAACTGAGAGATGAAATCAATAAAATAGAAAAAAAGAGAACAATAAAAAGCATCAATGATCTCAACAATTCACACTCTTACAGTCCCTCCTCTTTCTTGACAATTGGACTCCTGGAGCTCCACCTGGGGCCTGGCCAAGGATCTCTGCATCCACTTCCATCAGTCATTGGATAAGAGTTCCAGCACGACCTTTAGGGTGTTTGGCCATCTGATCACCAGACTAAGTTAGATCAGGCTTTCTCTTGACCATTGCCAGCAGTCTACAGAGGATGTATCACTGTGGATTTGTGGGGACCTCTCCAGCACTCTGTCTATTCCTGTTCTCATGTGGTCATCAATTATTATGGTCTGTTATTCCTTTTTCTCCCTTTCTGTTCTTGATCCAGCTGGGATCTCCTGCTCCCCTAAGCTCTCTTTCCCTCAAATCTTGCCCTTCATTACTCCCACTGTCGTCCAGGTTGTTCATGTAGATCTCATCCATTTCTCTGTCATTGGGCGATCCCTGTGTCTTTCCTAGGGTCTCGTTTTCTAGGTAGCCTCTCTGGAGTTGTGTAGCAGTCTAGTCATCTTTGTTTTACATCTAGTATCCTCCTATGAGTGAGTACATACCATGTTCATCCTTCTGGGTCTAGGTTACCTCACTGAGGATGATTTTTTCTAGATCCATCCATTGGAAAAGCACAGGGACAAATAGCCAAACAAATGGAAAAACATGAATTATGAACCAAAGGCTGTGGAGCCCCCAACTGGAGCAGGCCATCTGGATAAATGAGACAATTGAATAGTTTGAACTCTTTGGGAGGCACCCAGGCAGTGGGACCAGGATCTGTCCTTAGTGCATGAGCTGGCTGTTTGGAACCTTGGGTTTACACAGGGACACATGCTCAGCCTGGAATGAAGGGACTGGACCTGCCTTGTACTGAGTCCACCAGGTTTAAATGAATCCCCAGGGGAGTCTTGGCCCTGAAGGAAATGGGAATGGAGGGGAGGGACTGGGGGCAAGAGGGGGAGGACAGGGGAACCCATGGCTGATGTGTAAAATTAAAACACAAATAATAAATTTTAAAAAAGGAAAAAAAGCATCAATGAGACAAAGCATTGGTTCCTTGAGAAAATGAACAAGATAGACAAACACTTATTCAAACTAACTAAAGACAGAGAAAATATCTAAACTTACAAAATCAGAAATGAAAAGTGACATAACAACAGATACTAGGGAAGTCCAGAGAATCATAAGGACATAGTTTAAAAACCTGTACTCTGCAAAACTGAAAAATCTAAAAAACAATTGGGTAATTTTCTCAATAGATAAAACTTACAAAATTAAATCAAGATTGGATAAGCAATTTAAACATACCTGTAGCCCCTAGTGAAAGAGAAACTGTAATTAAAACCTCCCAACCAAAAGAAGATAGCACTAGACGGTTTCCGCACAGAGTTCTACCAGAATTTCTTTCAAAGAAAAGCTAATACCAGTACTTCTCGAATTATTCCACAAAATAGAAACATAAGGAATATTACCCAATTCATTTTATGAGGCCACAGTTACCCTGATTCCAAAAATCACATGAAGACTCAATAAAGAAAGAAAATTACAGACCAATTTCCCTCATCAACATAGATGCAAAAATATTCAATAAAACACTCGCAAACCAAATCCAAGAACAAAACCAGAATATCATCCACCATGGTCAAGTAGGCTTCTTCCAAATATTGCAAGGATGGTTCAATATATGAAAATTAGTAAATGTAATCTACCATATAAAGAAACTGAAAGAAAAAAAAAAGCACACATGATCATTTCATTGGCTGCAGAAAAGACCTTTGACAAAGTCCAACACCTCTTCATGATAAAAGTTATAGAGTGATTAGGGAAACAAGGGATATATCAATACATAATAAAGGCAATTTACAGCAAGCCTACAGCCAATATAAAATTAAATGGAGAGAAAATAAAAGCAATTTTACTAAAATCAAGGAACAAGACAAGATTGTCCACTCCCTCCACGTCTATTCAATATAGTACTTGAAGTCTTAACTAGAGCAATAAGACTACTGAAGGAGGTCAAGGGAATACAAATTGGAAAGGAAGAAGTCAAAGTATCACTATCTGAAGACAATATGATAGTATACATTAGTGAGCCTAAAATTCTACCAGGGAAGTCCTAAGCTGATAAACATCTTCAGTGAAGTGGCTGGATACAAGATTAACTTAAAAGGTCAGTAATCCTCCTATATACAAAAGACAAATGAACTGAAGAGGAAATCAGGGGGGAAACACCTTTAACAATAGCCTCAAATAAGATTAAAATATCTTGGAGTAACTAACCAAGCAAGTGAAAGACCAAGTCTTTGAAGAAAAGAATTGAAGAAGATATCAGAAAATGGGAAAATCTCCCATGCTCATGGATCAGTAGAATTAACTTAGTAAAAATGGCCACACCCATCAAAATCAATCTACATATTCAATGCAATCCCCATGAAATCCCAACACAATTCTTTACATATATTGCAAGGACAATTTCCACTTCATATGAAAACTCAAAAACCCCAGGATAGCGAAAACAATCCTGAACAATAAAAAGAATGGCCAGAAGTCTCACCATCCTTGATTTCAAGTTGTACTACAGAGCTGTAGTAATAAAACCAACATGGTATTGGCATGAAAATGGATGCACTGATCATGGAATCTAATTGAAAACCCAGTCAAAAATCCAAACATATAAGGACATCTTGTTTTTGATAAAGAAGTCAAAATATACACTGGGGAAAAAAAGATAGCATCTTCAACAAATGGTGATGGTCAAATTGGATGGCTGCATGTATGAGAATCCAAATAGATCAATATTTATCACCTGAAACATAACTCAAGTCTAGGTGGATCAAAGACCTCAACATAAAACCAGATACACTGAACCTGATAGAAGAAGTGGGGAATAGCCTTGAACACTTTGGCACAGGAAACTTTCTCAACAGAATGATAGTGGAGGCATTAAGATCATCAATTAATAAATGGGACCTCATGAAACTGCAAAGTTTTTATATGCAAAGGATACTGTCAATAGGAAAATTGGCAACCCACAAAATAGGGAAAGATTTTCACCAACTCCATATCTGATAGAGGCCTAATATCCAAAATAAATAAAGAATTCAATGATACATCCACTGTAGACAACTGGCAATGGTCAAGAGAAAGCCTGATCTGACCTAGTCTGGTGATCAGATGGCCAAACACCCTAACTGTCATGCTGGAACACTCATCGAATAACTGATGCAGAGATCCTAGGCCAGACCCCAGGTGGAGCTCCAGGAGTCCAATTGTTGAGAAAGAGGAGGGACTGTAAGAGTGTGAATTGTTGAGACCAAGATTGGAAAACACAGGGACAAATAGCTAAATTAATGGAAACACATGAACTATGAACCTTCAAAAGCTGTGGAGCTCCCAACTGGATCAGGCCCTCTGGATAAGTGAGACAATTGAACTGCTTGGGAGGCATCCAGGTTGTGGGACAGGGACCTGTCCTTAGTGCATGAGCTGGCTGTTTGAAACCTTGGGCTTACACAGGGACACTTATCTCAGCCTAGAAGGAGGGGACTGGACCAGCCTGTACTGAATCTACCAGGTTTAGCTGAATCTCCAGGGAAGTCTTGGCCCTGGAGGAGATGGGAATGGAGGGGAGGGGCTGGGGGGAAGGTGGGGACTGGGCGAGAGGGATGAGGACAGGGGAACCCATGGCTGATATGTAAAATTAAAATAAAAATATAATAAAAATAATAAGAAGAAGAAGAATTCAAGAAACTAGATATAAAAAAAACAAATGTTCCAATTAAAAATGGAATACAGATCTAAATAGAGAACTCTCATTAGAGGAATCTCAGATAGTTAAGAAACACTTAAGAAATGTTCAACATCCTTAGCCATCAGGGAAATGGAAATCAAAACTATTTTGAGATTCCATCTCGGGCTAGAGAGATGGCTCAGCCGTTAAAGGCTAGGCTCACAACCAAAAATATAAGAGATTCCATCTCATACCTGTCAAAATGACTATGATCAATAACACAAGTCACTCATGTTGGCAAGGATGTGAAACCAGGGGAATACTCCTCCATTGCTGGTGGGAGTGCAGGCTTGTGCAAGTATTGTGAAAATCAATATGGCAGTTCCTCAGAAAATTGGAAATTGATAAGACCTAGATATACCACTCTTAGGCATGTACCAAAAGGATGCTCCATCCAACCACTAGGATATTTACTCAATCATGTTCATTACTGCTTTTTGCATAATAGCCAGGAAACGACTTAGATATTCCTCAACAGAAGAGGGAATAAACAAAATGTGGTATATTTACACAATGTAGTATTACTCAGCTGTTAAATAAAATGACATCATGAAATGTGCAAGCAAATGGATGGAATTAGAAAAAAAAAATTCCTAATTGAGGTAACCCAGACCTAGAAAGACAAATGTGGTATGCATTCACTTATAAATGGACATTATCAATTAAATAAATGATAATCAAGCTGTAATATATAGACACAAAGATGTTAGGTTAAGAAAGGTCTGGGAGAGCGGGGATGCATGGATCTCCCTGGGAAGGGGAAATAGAATAGATTTTATAGGTAGACTGGAGACACATGGGAATAGGGGCAATAGGCATCAGGTAGGGGGAGACAGGATGGAAGGAGAGAGTGCAAAGAGAGACAACTGCAATTGGGGAGCTCTTTGGAGGTGGAGTAGAAACCAAATGCAGTGAAATCTTCCTAGAATATATAAAGGTAAGGGGATCCTAATGAGGACTCTAGTAATGGGGGATACAGAGTCTCAACTGGCCATCTCTTATAGCCAGGCAAGGCTTGCAGTGGAGGAAATGGATTACATTTAATTGAGTTTTTGGCCAAGGGGGTCCCATGGAATTCCCCAAACAACCCAGGATGATGTTAAGACAAGGGGTTGAGCTCTGCAAACTGGCAGGGGGCCTCATTGCTGAAGACAACATCCACACAACTCATTTAACATGGAGAAGCTGAGCTCATGCCTACATGGAGCCTTCATTCCAATGTTCTATTCTCCTTGGTGTAGGAAGGTATTCTACAGGCTACTGAAAGAAACATGGGCACCAACCCAGCCACAAAACCTTTGACTTATAATCCATCCTGCCTGCAAAATATGCTAGGGCAATGGTGGCTCAGAACCTGTCAGAGTAGCCAAGCAATGTCTGATTTGACTTAAGGCCCACTCCACAAGAAGGAACCCATACTGACACTACATAGGTAACCAAGAATGAGAGACAAGATAGCCCAGAGACCTAGAGTAAAACAAACACAACTGATCTAAAAAATCAGTAAAATGATTCCTAATAATATTCTGCTATACTCATAGATTGGTGCCTTGTCTAGTCATCATCAGATAGGCTTCCTCCTGCAGTAGATAGGAACAGATATAGAGACCCACAGCTAGACACCATGTAGACAGAGACAGAGTCTAAATGAGATGTCTCCATCAAATACCTCCCCTCAGAACTCAGGGAATCCTGAACAGGAGGTGGAAAGGTTGTAAGTATCAGAATATGAGCTGAAGAGATGGCTCAGAGGTTAAGAGCACCAGCTGCTCTTCCAGAGGTCCTGAGTTCAGTTCCCAGCAACTACATGGTGGCTCACAACCATTTGTAATGAGATCTGGTGCCCTTTTCTGTATAGTAAATAAATAAATCTTAAAAAAAAAAAAGATTCAGAGTATATGAAGGACACCAGTAGAACATGGCCCTATGGATCAACTATGCAAGGCTTATATGAGCTCTATATTGCATAGTTATAAGGATTAAAATATAATTACTAAAGACACACATATGCACTCTTGTTATGATTACTTTTAATATCTGCTTGCAACATATAAAGATACTTAAAATACTCTAAAGAGCCATTGTAAAGCAAATAATAAAATACTGTGGAACAATCTTTGTACATTGTAAGTATATATAACTCTCCTTAGTTAATAAAGAGCTGGCTCAATTGCTGGGTGGGAAGAGATTGGGTGGGAGAAGCAGACTAGGAGGGTGCTGGGAAGAAGCAGGGCAGAGTCTCAGCAGTCATGAAGAGATGTGAATAGAAGCAAGATAAGCATGCCTTGTGGAAAGAAGGTATGGTCATATGGCAGAGGATAGATAAGAAATATGGGTTAATTTAAGTTGTAAGAGCTGAGAGGATAGCTAAAGCAATCTCTCTAAATTTGCCAATTACATATGAACTGAACATTGAGAATATATTTCTTACTTGATAATTGTTCTTGCTCTATGTAGTTTCATTTTTGTTATGGTCATTACCCCTCTTTTCTATTTAGAAAATGCTTGCTAATTATTTTTATTGTATATAGTTTTAGTATGATAAAGTTAAAAACTTCTTTTTTAATTAAACACAAAGGAGAAATGTTGTGGAATAATCATTTTGTACACTGTGAAGATGTGTCTATGCCAAGGTGCCTTCTGGTTGGTTTAATAAAAGAGCTGGATACTCAGTAGCTAAGCAGAAGGTGGGACAGATGGACAGAGGATGCTGGGTGGAAGGGCAGAGTCTCAGGAGTTACAAGAGATGGAGAAGAAGCAAGATGAATGAACAGTATTGAAAAGTTACTGCCACATGGCAGAGGGTAGATAAGAAATATGGGTTAATTTAAGTTGTAAGAGATAGTCGATAACCAGTCTAAGCCATGGCTGAGCATTTATAATTAGTATTAAGACTGTGTGGTTATTTGGGAGCAGCTGGGGGGACAGAAACTTCTGCCTACAAATGTTTCCCACTGTTAGGTGACATAGATCCACATAAGACCTGAGAAAGCTTTAAAACAGTTCTAAACACACAAAAATGGAGCCAAAAGTGGCTTACTGGCCTCGTGTCTCTTATACTGGCCACAGTACAGAGACACATCTCCCAGCAGCTGCCTGTGGGATGGAGTCAGCTGCCAGCCACCATATGCTGCTTTCCTACACTACACTGAGCTGTGCTGTGGCAGACATAACAATTTAAGATTCATTGCATGTGATCAAAGAACAATACAGAAGCTCAGTAAAGACAGATTCAGATAAGAAAAAAAAAACTAAATGAGTTACAATGTGTTTAAAAGTATACATAGGATTGAAAGAGAAAAGAAAAAGGTTATGTACAGACGTAGAATAAAAATAGTTTAAAATAATAAAGTCTTTAAAGAGAAAAGTGAGAAAAATAAGCCACATAGAGATAGAAAATACATGAGGAGTCTGGATCCTGTATGTTTGTATGTTACTGTGTTGGCTTTAAATTTTTTGATTGCTGATAAATGAGTGATAGCCACTAAGAGACATTGGATTATAAAAACTGATACATTAAACCAACCTATGTATTTTTAAAATGTCTTGACTTCAAAATGGAAGTCAAAAGATGTGTGGCTTTGGGGAAGAGGTTACACTTTTGTTCTCACAGAAAATGAAAGGCTGTGGATTCATTCAAAGTTAAAGATCAAGTTGGATCAAAGAAGACCCCCTGAAAATCCTGACTGCAAACACAAAGAAATAGACCTAGAAGAATTACAAGAAATGTGATGTATATTTTATTTACTCAAATATAAAACAAAAAAAATCACATTGGATAAATTGTATACAATGTAGTCTATACTTGTATTGATGCAGTTATCTTTATGCATGTTATCTTTAAAAGTTTATGTATTTTCAGAACAAGGGGCCCAGACATCAATAAAAATGGATGGCCCAGGTGATCCAGCATATGGAACAGCTTCAATACTGCTTGCTGAGATGATTCATCCTCAAAGAATACTTCAGCCATTACTTAACAATTATCCTGATTTTCTCAAGGCTCCCCCAAATATGCTAGTGCCCTCCAACAGGAAACAGTCTAGAAAAAAATGCCCACATTCGAAAGAGATATGTTATGGATTTTTGTTATCATTTAAGGGGATTTGGTGGCAAGTTGTTCTTGGACAAAGTAAAAATAAAAAGTTTAACAAACAAATTCAATTCAAAGATCTCTTTCTAAAGTAAAAGAGGGGGAGGTAGTATAGGAACTATAAGGAAAAAAAGGGTAGATTACAGAATCTACTTTAAGCCCAAAAGCAACTATTAATCTTAAAATATTTTATATTGGTATGGATTTTAGTTTCTTGATACAAATTTAAAGTTATTTTTGCTATACTACATATATGTTTCTAATCTTGTTTGTGGTATTGTGCTTATGCAACTCACTTAAAAATGTTATGTAGAATTAAAAATACAGGTTAGTAGTTAGTCATCTATAGTAATTAAACTTGTAGTCATATTAAGTATATTTTCAAGGTTAAATAGATATATTTAGACAGATAGGTGATCTTCAAACATTTCAAAGACCTACAGAATATAGTATTTAAAATGTTTAATAACATAAGGCTTTTCTTGACAGTAAGACAAATCTCTTCCTGTCAGCACCAATTTACTTCAGAGAAGATAGTGAGCATCAAAGAAACTCCATATGGAGTTTACTTTCTTTGTGGCAAAAGCTAGTCATATGGGGGAAAATGCCTTTGCCTATATTGCTGACAGTATGCTGTCCAAATTGGAATAGCAGGATACAAAAGAAAGGGATTGCTAAACTTTGCCAAGACAAGGTAGGACAGTCCTTCAAAATTCCCTGCTTCTCAGAAAAGGCTGTCAGATATACTAGGTTTGTAGGTCAAAGATAGATGCCCCAATATTGCAGAAGAATTTTGAGTGACTCTCTAGGCAGCCAGATGTCCCTGTCATTAGATAACATAATACACTTCTGGAGTCTTTGATGGAATAAAAGACTAATTAATTAGACTTAAAGTTTTTCTTATTTATGATAAAAAGTAAGTTAGGTATAAAACTTCAGATTCACAAAATAAATAATAAAACATTTTCTCAAATTTTGTTAACAAAAATGGTTAACAATTAAGAATTACACCCAGTGCCTAAGGTTCACCATTTTTTGTATATAATTTTACTATGTTAAAGTTGAAAACTTTCCTTAATAAAGTTAACCATTTTGTTGTATATAATTTTACTATGTTAAAGTTTAAAACCTTCCTTTTTAATTAGACAAAAAGTGGGAACTGTTGTGGAACAATATTTGTACATGGTAAATATGTATTATTCTCATTGTTTAATAAAGATGTAACTGGCCAACAGCTAGGCAGGAAGAGACTGAGTGAGAAAGCCAGACTAGGAGGATGCTGGGAAGAAGGGTAGAGTCTCAGCAGTCACTAGGAGATGTGGAGAGAAGTAAGATAAACATGCTGTGCTGAAAGAAGGTAAAGCCATACAGCAGAAGGTAGATAAGAAATATGGGTTAATTTGAGTAGTAAGAGCTAGTTAGTAACCAGCCTAAGCTATGGGCACACATTTAGAATTAATATTAAGACTCTGTGTGGTTACTTGGGAGCAGATAGGGGAAACAGAATCTTCTGCCTACAATAAAGTGTCATTACTATACTTTTATGAGTATTGGCTGCTAAGTTGAGATCTATACATATACACAAAATCAATTGGTAAGTCAAGTGTAAAATGCACCATGCTTCATACACAGTAACATACATAAAATAATAAATCAATCATCACCTCATTACATAATCTTTCCCAACAATTTCAGTATAACTTCATGGATATCTTTTTAATTTTATGTGTATTTTCCCTGCGTGTATTTCCATGCACTGCCTGCAGAGGCCTGAAGAGAGCTTTTGACCCCCTGGATCTGGAGTTAGAGATGGTAGTAAGCTGCCATGTGGTACTGGGAATCAAACTCAAGTCCTTTAGAAGAGCAGTCAGTGAGTGCTCTGAACTGCTGAGCCATTTCTCCAGTCTCTTTAGAGATGTTTTAGCTCCCCTTCAAATGCATCATCATATGTTTCCTAACATTTCAGTTGTAAGATTTCTACTGTGCTGTTAAGTCAAGAAAGTGGTATTTAGCACAACTTGATATTCTGAGGGTAACCAACTGCTGGCTCTCTGCTTCAAGTTAAGACCTGTTCCACAAGAGGGAACCTATGCATGGATAATGTAATCCAAGACCATAACCTATGACTAGGGTGATCTTAAGTCTTAGAGGACAATTTACTACTCTTGTTCAGATAAATTTACATAGTCCCAAGCTGTCATCTAAATATTTATGTTTATACTCATATAGATAAATGATACTCTCAACCATAATCTGAGAAATTTCTCTTTGCCATAAATGATGATGAATACAGAAACACACAGCTCTTCAAGTTGCTGAGAATAAGTGACAGATGGTTGCTGACATTTGTACCACCTCCTCTAAGGTTCAGGAAACATCACAAAAGAAGAAATGGAAAGAAAGGAAAAGCTGGAAGATAGGGAAAGGGCTTTACAAAGCTACCTTCTGGGCATCACACAGAGCATGCAGTAATGACTTTATAGCAGCTGATGCTACCTACAATGTGTCTGCACAGGACTGGGACTGTCAATCAGTGATTGAGGATGAGTTCACAGGGTCTACCCACTCTCCACTTAACTATTGGCTGCAAATGGATTCTAGGGGAGTGGCAGCCATTGTCTTTACTTGTAAATCCACTGATGAATCTATTAGACATCAATAGATAGCTCCAAACCCAAGGTGAAAAAAAATGGCCCTTTTGAACTCAGTAAGTAAAAAAAAAAAAAAAAAAGTTATAAATATAGGAAAGTGATTTATGGGGAGGAAGGGGTAGGAGAGAGGTAAGAAAAGACGGAGTGACAGTAGTCAGAATGTATTTTATACATGTATGAAATTGTCTAGGAACAGACTTAATTAGTTATTTTTTGAAAAGGAGCTGACATTCTAGAAAGTAAGAAAATATAGACAAAGGAGCACTGTAAATATAAAACTTTTTATGCTTAAATTTCTATACCACATGTGCTTCAATGTAGTCTGCTGCAGAATAATAAAACATTAAACAATACTAAGGGCACAAAGAAAAATTTTTGACCTGGAAAGTCACTCTTTCTCTGGCAGTCTATATTTTTTTGTTTTGTACTTTCAAACTTAACTTTCATGAGCCAATCTTATATCAAAGTTTGGGCAACTTTTCATTATTATGTAAATGCAGGCAGAAAATTGCCTAAATATAGTGAATACTTTTATAAATATAAAAATATGGATTCAGACAAATCATTTAAAGCCATTGTCTAAATAATATACAAATTATAACTTGATTTTGATAAAAAGGATAATATGTGAATTATTATGCACTAAATAATACAGCTTTAAAAAAATGTCAGTGTAATGATGCCTAACAATAGTCTGCTATACTCATAAATTGGTGCCTAGCCCAATATTCATCAGAAAGGTTTCATCCAGAAACTGATGAAAACAGATGCAGAGACCTAAAGTCAAGCATTAGGCTGAGTTTAGGGAATTCTGCTGAGGAGGGTAGGAAGGTTTGTAGGAGCCAGAGATGTAATCAGAAGTTTTCTGTGTCCCAACCATCCCACAGCCACTTGAAAAAGTAAATACACAGAGGTTTATATTATATTACAAACTGTATGGCCTAATGGCTCAGGCTTCTCACTTCCATTAATCTACATGTTGCCACATGGCTGTGGCTTACCAGTACTTTCACATATTGCTTCTCCTGGTGGTGGCTGGCATCTCCTCTCTGCCTGTGCCTCTCCTTTTCCTGTCTCTGTCCTGGATTTCCCAAATGCCTATAAGCTGCCTTGCCATAGCCCAAAGCAGTCCATTTATTAACCAATGGGAACAACACATATTCACAGCATACAGAAAGACATCCCCCAGTACAAAGGGATCAATGACATCACAAGAAAACCCACAGAATCAACTAACCTGGGCTCATAGAAACTCAAAGAGACTGAACCAACAACCAGGGTGCCTATATGGGACTGACCTAGACCCTCTGCAAATATGATACTTGTGTAGCTTAGTCTTCCTGTTAGGCTCCTAACAGTGGGAGCAGGTGCTGTCTCTGACTCTTTTGCTGGCGCTGGTCTTTGGGACTCTATTTCTCATACTGCGGGTTGCCTTGCCCAACCTTAATACAAGGATAGGTGCTTAATCTTACTGCAACTTGACATGCCATGTTTTGTCAATATCTATGGAAGTCCTGCCCTTTTCTGAATAGAAATGGAGGAGGATGGATAGGGGGAGGCAGAGGGGAGATGTGGTATGAATTTGGAGGAGAGGAGGGAGGGGAAACTGTGGTTGGGGTGTAAAATAAATAAATAAATAAATAAATAAATAAATAAATAAATAAATAAATAAATGTCAAATAAGCCTTGAATAATTCCAAAGATACATTGAAGAAGTCTAATGCACAGCAGAAGCTATATTGGTGATGGTATTGTCAGTCTATATCATTCACATGAGGGCAATTACTATGATTTTAATTATATTCATATTATATTCCCTTTAAAGAATAGTGTCTCTGCAATGTTTATAAAAATAGCTAAGAGTTATTTTAAAGTCTTAATACAATGATGTGATAACGGTTCCACGCTAAAACTTATTCACATCAGAAGTGAGGAAGCTGCTATAGGTAAGAAATGAGACTGGGGTGGCAATTGCTTTCACCCTGGCTACAATAAAGGAACCAAATTTCTCCATTCAGATGAAAATCTATTTTAGAACTTCAAAAAACAGGCAAAATAGATGAAACAGAGTTCCCAAAAGATTTTTAAAGGGCAATGATTTCCAAGACACACACACAAAAAAAAAAATACATAAGAGATATATCAATAAGTAGAGTATTAGGGTTACCCAGGTTACTGCCTGGAAGGAGTCACTGGGAATCAAAGAATTATTCAAGAGTCTTTAGGACTTTTTTGTCAAAAGATAGTGCTGAGAAGAAAATTTCATGGAGATGGAGTTAGAGACCTCCAGAACGCCATCCCTAGACATTCTTCTCCTGGTCTTCAACTCAGGATGGATCATGCATGTAAAGAAACCATCTGAGACTGAGGAGATATCAAGGTTTATTGCTTCTTTAGTTTTATCTAATCAAATTCAAAAGTAATCATGTGTTATTATCCCCAGGATGCAGGAATATATTTCCAAAAGCTACCATCCAAGGTAAAATATGTGATGCTAGGAATGAGAATTTAAAAAGAAGGATAATACAGCCCAGAATTAGAAAGAAAAATTAATCAACCAATATCATAGAAATTACATGCATAGCAGAATTAGTACTAGGTAATATTAATATGAAAATGTTCAAAAAGCTAGAAAAAGATCAACTATGTTAAGTAGAGTCATGGAGAATATTGAAAAGACCCAAATCACTCTTTAGAAAGGAAAGCAAATGTGTTTGAAACCACAAACATATTTTGGTGATCTTACTGCAGAACAGAAACTTTACAAGAAAGTATTAGTGAGCTTGAAGACAAATTGCAGTTAGCCTCATATACTTATCATTGGATTTCCTGAAAGTAATTCTATAGAAAGAGTATGCTTGAAGAAATCATGACTAAATGTTGCCAAATGGATGAACATAGTAAACAAACAAGTGATTGTAAGGACATGAAAGACTGGGAGGACCAGCGAGCTTCTTTTAGAGTACCCCTCTTCTGCTTACCGTAGCGGGCTTATTGTTGCTCCTGCTGTTGCTGCTGCTACTACTGCTGGTAGAGGCAGTGGTGGTGGCAATACTAGTGGTGGTTTTCTGCTGCTCTTGCTGTTTTTGAGACTGTTTCTCACTCTGTAGTGAGGGTTGGTCTGGAATTCACTATGTAGACCAGGATGCCCTTAAACTCACAGAAATCTACCTGCCTCTGCCTCCCCTGTACTAGGATTATAATCACACACGTCTTACAATGATTTTTCTTGGGAAAACTCAAGGGAGTGTGAAAGATCTGCTTTTGGAAAGCTTTCCTGCAGCACACTAAACATCAACAACCAGATCCCACCCTTAGGGAAGAATCCCTTAGAGATTCTACCACTTCCCAGCCCCTGATCCTGGGAACCAAACCTCCAGTCACATTAACTTTTGAGTATATGTGATGTATTACATCCAAAGGATATTCCTGGAACTTTGAGGAAATGAAAGAATCAAGGATGAGAATATCTTAACATCTTAAAGAAACTGAAACTAAGAGACTGTTTTAAAACAAACAAACAAACAAACAAACAAAAGTTATGAAGAGGAAACACAAAAGACCACCTGAAAAGAAACATGTAGAAAGGTATAGTTAACAAAACGATGTGAGAAAAGTTAATTGTGTCCAGTAATGGAAGGTGGCTATTGTGTACAACCTGATATGATCTGATGAGAAGACCTCTATGGTTGTCTTTCAAAAACAGTATTCCAACTAAAGTAAATGAAAACATGTCATACAAAACCCACTTGAGGGGCATTGTGATTGATGACCTCTTTAGGCCAAAAAACAGGAAGAACTAAGAAACTGTCCCAGACAAGAGCAGACTAAAGAGACATCACAAATGTGATGTCATAACTTTAATCAAACCCTGTCACAGAAGAGAACGTGAATGGAAAGGTGATTAAATTCAAATAGCCTGAGTGTAGACAGCATGTTGGTTCTGTAGTCTTGACAAATGAACCACATCAGCATACAATAACAAGATGGAAAGTGATGGGGGTAGGAGGGAGCCTGGGAAGTCTTGTTACTCTCTAAAATTCTTCTGTAACTATAACATTATTCCAAAATTCTTTAAAAAACAAAAATATGAAAAAATTTATTCCAATGGTCTTGCAATACAAAAATGTTAGTGACTTCTTGACACAGAAAGTAAATAGCACAGAGAATCCTGGATACAGAAGAAAGAAACAATGAAAGTATTAATTTTGTGAAATACATTTTAAAAAATCTGGCATCAAACTCAGAAACCTGCTTGCCTCTACCTCTGGAGTGCTGGTATTAAAGGCATGTACCACCACTGCCCAGCTGATAACTGACTTCTTAAAGAATGTTGGCAATGATATGTTATGGAATGTGTAATACACAAAAGTTTATTGTATGGAAACAAAATCATAAAGGCCAAGAGGGAACAAATAGAAGCACATTGCTGAAAGATTCTCACTTTTATTACATTTATTTATAGTGAGTGAGTGAGTGTGTGTGTATGTGTGTCTGTCTGTCTGTGCGTATGTGTACCATAATACTTATGTTGAAGTCAAAAGAAGTCTGTTCTCTCATTCTACTATGTAGGTCTTGGGGACTGAATTCAGATCCTTAGGCTTGCTAGCAATCACATTGACCCATTAATCTCTCCAGCCTAAAAGATACTGCTACACTCATATGTAAAAAAAAAAAAAAAAATCACTTGAAGGTTATCATTAAGTAATGGTGTATACTGCACACACTACAGAAACTATCAAATAACAGGATTTAGTAATTTAATGAAGGAAATAAAATAAAATTTGAAAATAATTAAACCCAGGGATATTAATGCTAATCAAAAAACATCTAGAGGAATTATTATACCATATAATGTAGTGTTATTCTTTGAATGAGAATGGTCCCCATAAGCTCAAATGCTTGAATGCCTGGTCTGCAGTCAGTGGAAAATTGGTTGGAAATTTCTCTCAAAACTATTTGGGAAAAATTAGGAGGTATGGCCTTATTGGAGGTGGTGTGTCACTGGGAGTGAGCTTTGAGGTTTCAAAAGCCCATATCATTTCTAGTGTCTCTCAGTCTGCCTCATAGTTGTCTCAACATGTAAAATAACAGCTACTTCTTTAGCACCATGTCTGCCTGTCTACTGCCATACTTACAGCCATGATAATAATGGACTCAACTTCTGAAACTGTAAGCCAGCCTCCAGTTAAGTTCTATCTTTTATAAGTTGCCTTGGTCATCGTGTCTCTTCACAGCAATAGAACAGTGACTAAGTCATGTATACATAGATTCAAAGAATATTACCTTGGAGAAAAAGGAACATTGCACAATGATAAAGCTGTATCAAGTCATCAAGGGACTATAATAATCCTAAACATGTTAGCTATCTAACAATGGTACTTCACAATATTCACAGCATACAGAAAGACCATCCCACAGCAAAGCTTGATTAGAAGTAAGTCATTGGGAGGAATGTCTTTGAAGAGTACATAACGCCACTGCCTTCTCCACCCCATGCCACCTTCACGCCACGCCTTCCTTACACCAGCTCCTTCCTCACACCACCGACTTCTCACCAGTGCCTTTCTCACTTGACTTGTACTTCCTGGCTTCCATGAAGTGAGCAGCTTTGCTCCTGCACAGGCTCCCTACCATTATGGATAGCATTGTTGGCTGCTCAACAACAAGGGGACATACTGACTAAAACTCCACTTCTGAGGTCATGAGCCAAGACAACACTTTCTCCTGGGAGCTGATTTTCTCAGGCATTTTGTCACCACTACAGAAGACTGACAAATGTGCCCTGCTGGCATTTAGAAATGAAAAGAATGAAGAAAATAGAAAATACTATGAAAATTATGCAACAAATCAAAAATAAATGTTTGAAGCTGACAGGTAAATGAAACTGAACACTGAATCTATAAAAAATACATGGAATTAAACTAAAGTTGGATCCATAAGACAGATTGCTCAGAAGTTAAGAGCACTGGCTGTTCTTCCAAAGGTCCTGAGTTCAATTCCCAGCAACTGCATGGTGGCTCACAACCATCTGTAATGAGACCTGGTGCCCTCTTCTGGCCTGCAGGCACACATGCAGACAGAGCACTGTATACTTAATAAATAAATAAATCTTTAAAAAAAAAAAAAAAGATACATGGCACCAGATGCCTCTTTTGGAAATAAAATTACCAAATCAATTGCCTCAGCTTGGGTATCCCCCCCCCTCAAAAAAAAAGAAAATTAAAAATAAGAGTGATTAGGATGGAAATGAATTAAATGGAACACAGGAACAATAATGGAAAAAAATAAAATTACAGAGCTGTAGAGATGGCTCAGTGGTTAAGAGTACTGGCTACTCTTCCAAAGGACCTAGGTTCAATTCCCAGAACCCACATGGCAGCTCATAACCATCTGTAACTCACATTCCAATAGATCCGACACCTTCATACATACATGCAGGCAAAACACCAATGCACATAAATTAAAAAATAAAATAAAATTATATACTAGATCTTAAGGAAGAGCCACATAATCCGAAAAGCTCTGTCCAAACTGATAACAGAGAGAAAACAAAATGCCAAAATAAGGAAGGAGAGATTGTGCTACCACAGAGTCCACAAGCATGAAAAAAAAAGGAACAACTCCACACCTATAAACTGAAAAACTAGATACAAGTGTCTGGGAAGACACAAATTACTAAATATCACTCATGAAGAAATAGAAATGACTAATAGGATTATCACTCTATTAAAGCAATTAATTTTTTAATTAAAAAAATCCCCCCCCATGTGTCTGTGGAAGATGACTCAGTGGGCACAATGCTTGCCTTGCAAGCATTAGGACCCGAGTATGAATCCCCAAAAGTCACATAAAAATCCAGGCACAGTGGTGCATGCCCATGATCCTACCAAGGAAACAGGAGACACAGAGGCAAGAAGATCCCTGGAAGCCTGTGAGCCAGCTAGCCAGCTCTGATTGGTACAGTATCAGGCCAATGAGAGACTCTGACATAAACAAAAAAGTGGAAGTACTTAATGACCGACATCTGAGGTTGTCCTGTGACTTTCACACAAGTGCCAAGAGGAAGAGTAGGGATGGGGAGAGAGGGAGAGAGAGAGAGAGAGAGAGAGAGAGAGAGAGAGAGAGAGAGAGAGAGAGAGAGAATATCCTCACTCAAAGAAAATGTCAAATAACTTCAATGGTGAATGTGAATGGCTCCAGTGGTTAGTTCCAAGCAGCATTTAAGAAAAAAGTGTTAGCCGGGCGGTGGTGGCGCACGCCTTTAATCCCAGCACTCGGGAGGCAGAGCCAGGTGGATCTTTGTGAGTTTGAGGCCAGCCTGGTCTACAGAGTGAGTTCCAGGAAAGGCGCAAAGCTACACAGAGAGACCCTATCTCGAAAAACCAAAAAAACAAAAAAAGAAAGAAAAAAAATGTTACTAATTAAACCAAAACTCCTTATTACTTAAAGCTAATAAATACTTACCAATTTATTATATAAGGACAATTGCAATATTCTTCTAATTTGTACAAACTGAATCCAACAACATATATTAAAAGGCAAAATGCAATAACCAAGTGGGGATTATCTCCAAAATGCAAACTTAGTTTAATCTTACAAAAATCAATAAATATAATTCTCCACAATAGCTGATCATTACAGACTGAATATTGAATATTTGTACTTTCCCTTAAATTAATATTCAAAAAAAATTAAAGATTCACCTTTTTACTAAGATAGCACCAAAAAGCAAGGAAGGAAGCTGCTACCCATCCCAAAGCTTTAACAAAAAAAAAAAAAAAAACTGAAAGATGGCAGTACGGAAAGGCCACACTGCCCAAATGAAGGTCTATCTGTAACTCATCTACCTTCCCAAGGTCCAGTAGCACCACTCTGCAGCATCAACTGAGCCCAGCTGGCTAATTTACCACATATATTCATTCCATGAAAAAGAATATTAAAACTCCAATGGCTGTCAGAAAGCAGAGGAAGGAAAGAGGCAAGAAATTATTTCAATTAAACTGTACATTTGGGGAGGGGACCAGGAAAAGATATGAATAAAAGGAAGGATGAATAATGAATCCCACTGTTTTGTATATTAATTGTGTTAAAGTATTAAAATTTTGCTTTGGGGGCTGAGATGACTCCATGGTTAAAGTACCTACCCTGTGCAAGTGTAAGGACAGAAGTTCAAATCCCCTAGAAACTCAGATAAACATTATGTGGGCCATTGGCCCATTTATAACTCCAGCCTCAGATGTAGAGACAGGAGATCCTGAGAGCAAGCTAGCTAGCAAGAACAGCCAGACGAGTTTGATGGAGAGATAAAACCTCATTAAATAAGATGGAAGAGCAATCAAAGGTGATTCTTGACATCAACTTCAGGCTTCCACATGCATGTGCCCAAATGCATGAGCACACAAACATGTGTGCACAAAAAGTATACATGTATAACACATACAAACACATGAAAATGGAAAAAGGAAAAATTTTCTTTGTCAAAAAAAGCATGTATCTTATTGGATGTCATTCATATGTTGTAGAACTATCCACTTCACATTTTAAATGTGTAAAATGTATCTAAATTTTAAAATATTCTACACATATTAATGACTTTAATTTTCCCATAGTTAACTTTGGTTTCTGTTCAAGATCTAACTATTTCCAACCTTTACCAACCAGGTCATAGTTCATTCTACCTAATTATTCTCTCAGACTTAATTAGAATACCTTTGCCTTAATTTGAGTGGGTTACTCTATAATTATGCCTAAATAATGAAGAAATTAGCAAAGACTATTTTGCCATTTCAGCAATAAAGAATGAACCCAATTCTCGTGGTATATTCTATTTTTTCTGGGAATAGGAAAATAATAACCATTTCTCAAGTTTTTCATACCAATACTTCAAGTTACCTAAGATAAACAAAGTGTGACAAAAAGTCCACTTTATTTCAACATTTGTTTGTCAAAATAATCATAATGATGATGCAATCTAAGCAAACAGTTGAGTTTCTTGAACCTCTGGGACCATTTTCTTTGTCTTTCTATGAGAAAATAACTGAAAACAACATGTTCACGTAGTTATAGAGGTTAGCCACATTACCAATTCCCTGCAATTTCTTACTTTCTAGGAGTGATGAATGTATTACAATTATCTTCCCAGGTGAGTTAAGTCACAATTATCCCAACAGTAAATAAATAAATGGCACACTGTGTAGCTGAAAGTTTTCCTGTATCCTGCCTGGCCTACAGTCAGACACAAATCTCTTACCCACAGGTCCCACAGTCACTTGGGCCCAAATAAATACACACTGGTAATATTATTTTTAAACTATAGCCATGGCAAGATTCTTGTTATCTAGTTCTTATATCTTAAATTAACCCATTTCTATAAATCTGTACTTTGCCACGTGGCTCATGGATTACTGGTATCTTTACATCTTGCTTCTCATGGCAGTAGCTGGCAGGGTCTCCTCTGCTCTGTCTTTCTTCTCCCTCTCTATCTGTTTGGATTTTCCACCTGCTTCTAAGCTGCCTTGCCATAGGCCAAATGTCTTCAATGTCCATCCTCCTTTCTGAAGTAAATCAGTGCTGCCAGGACCAGATATGTCTCATTGTCCAGGAAAGTCTAAGTTTTTAAAACATTTTAAATGCCATATTCTGTAGATCTTTAAAGTGTTTAAAGATTATCTACCTAATTAAATTACATCTATGTATACCTAGGAAACTTAACATGACTATAAGCTTAACTACCATAGAAGACTAATTATTAATCTGTATTTCTTAATTATCCATTACAATTTAAATGAGCTGCACAAACATAATACCTTAAACAAGAGTAGAAATATACAGTATAACAAAATTAGCTTTAAATTTGTATCAATACACTAAAATCTATACCAATGTAAAACATTTTAAACAAGTTGCTCTTTAAAAGCAGGTTCAACAATCCAGCCTTTTATCCTATCATATCTATATCCTGTATTTCCATATCAAGACTTTCAAAGCAAAAAGAATAGCAGCTTTGATCCTAGTACCTTCAGTAATCTACATTTTCTCTGGCTAGCTGATATAGCCCAGTACTTACCACTCTCTGGCTCCTTTGTTGATGGAGACTTGGTTATTCATATGCAGCCCCAATACTCTTTGAGATCTATTTTTTATGAAAGCAGTGGGAGATAGCAGTGTGGAAGAGAGGGACAATGTAATTTCTTATTCTTATTTCACTTTACTTCTGCAGAGCTGTCAGCCAAACAGCCTCAGAAAGCTCCTGCAGCCCCCGGAGGTGCTGAAGTGGCTATCTTGGGGCTAGACAGCAGTCTTCTCATTTTTCCAGCAAGCCTTTTAGAACACCTACTGTGTGCTGGGATACAAAATGTCTTTGCCTAAGAAGCATGTATAAATTAAATTAAAAGATCACAAAATATATATATATTCCAACAGGAAGACCCTTTTCTCATTCACACATAAAATGTGTTCACTTGCTTCTTTGGTATGGAGGATAATGAACTTTATTTTCTCTCCAACAATGGGATTCCTTGTTCCCAGAGAAAAGGACTAATCAAACTATTTTGGGGCAATTGCTATCGGCAATGATGCCCTGTGAGAATTAGAAGAATGAGATAGGACCTTCTCAGAGTTTCAGCTCCTCTATGAATGTAATTTAGTAACAGTGTGAGGGACTATCAACACATATATAAGTGAAGGTGGATTTTTTTTTTTTATTTTAGAGCCATAAAACCGATGCATATTTGTCAGGAAGCTGATATAGATGTGGGCAGTGGGATGCTGGGGTTGACTCATACCATCTGCCTCAATCTGTGTTAGTGTAACGTATTTTCCCAGCCTGTGTAATTCAAAAGTAATACAAACATATTTCTCAAATTCTGGAAGCTGGAGAGTCCTCCAGCTAGCACCTGTGTGTGATAAGAAGCCCGTCTCTACCTCTAGAATAGACACTTGTTGCTGCATTCTCCAGAGGAGGGGAATACTGAGCATCACAAGTTCCAAGTGTTGAAAGTAAGCAAGCACTTTCTTGGATGCTAAGCCCTTTTATGGAAATGCTAACCATGTTCATGAAGGGAGAGCTCTCATGACTTAGTCGTCTCCCAAAGGTGGCCCTTCCAAACAGCCCCTGCATTATTAAATATCAGCATGAGTCTCTGGAGGAATGCCAGCATTCAAACCATAGCACTAGCTCACAGTAAGTAAGTTCTAAATGTTCCAAAATTCTGAAATAAAGCAAGCTAAGTTTTTGAGACTTTAAAATGGGCAACAAAAGCTGTATTCAGATGGGAATCAGTGAACACTACAAAATGAGCTTTATATTTCATTTACTCATTTTGGTGATCTATTTATTTAAAATGTGTCAGCATTCCACTGGATAGGAGACTAGCAGAGGTAAAGACTGACATTCCCCGGTATGAGGGACATTTACTATATTCCAAGGAGATAGTTCTACAAACTTATAAATTTTGTAAAGTCTCTATTGCTAAGAAATTTGGTAACCATGTAAGTGTATACAAATCTTGATGATAATAAATAACAGAACATGCTAAATGAAAAAAACTCCAATAATTACACTGTAAGTATGTTTTTAACTTCATGTTCTAAAATCCTTTCAGAAAGTTACATTCCCTAACAGCAAGTGCTCAGTTCTGACTTTCAAATTTACTCAACATCTACATTCTGTAGGTGTTGTTTACTGAGTGTTAGCTGAGGAGTCATCATCTGTAAATACTTGAAGAGATTCTCAAAGCAAAACACTTAACTCATAACAGCCACATGGACATAACAGGATCTCTGCAGAGCCCAAGGCAATTGGAAGATGGACATAGATATTATATGCAAGAAACACCATACACCCTTTTTCAACTAAAAAGCTATATTTGGAAGTGCAGCCACTGTGACCTGGGAATGTGCTTATGTTCTCTTATTTGGCTGGCATAATTTGCTTAAGACCAGAGTGAGTGGGATCTGAAGTGGAATTAGACAGTCCAATTAAAATTATGATTCCACAAAAATTTTTCTGAATCAACAATGGTGTTCATCATATTTAAAGCACCAAATTTGCAGTAATATGCAATGATTTTCAGAAACAATCAGTAGCATTGGTCATATCATTATCATGTTAAGATTAGATGCAGAACATAAGAGGTCTTGTTAAAAAATTATAAAAGACCATTGAGTATTTTCACACACACACACACACACACACACACACACACACACACACACAAAATGGGAAATGCGCATAAATTTTTTCATACAAAAAAATGGGAAATGTTCTTTAAAATTCAACTTCAACAAACAGTAGTTGAAACTCCATAATCATAAGATGAAATATGCCTCAAATTTTCAATTGGGAATACAGTCATAGTGTAGAGATAAAGAGATTTTAAATAGCAATGCAACTTGATGGAGACCATTAATTTTGTTCCTGGAGACATTTTATATATTTTCTATTTGTAGCCAAGTACAGAGTATTGTAACTGGAAGGATATGTCTCATCTGAGATCAGATCAAAAAGTGATAAAATTTAGACATAATATTCTAAAGCAAAGCAAAAAAAAAAACCTGGATAAAGTTCAACTCTTCACTTAGAAAATTCCCTTCTGTATGGATCTATGATTGGTAGACCCTCACAACAAAAAAAACTCACTATTAAGGAAATAATGCTTCTAGAAAACCAATTTTTAAAAGGTAGTCAGTATGGAGGTGTGAATAAGAATGCCCCCCATAGGCTCATAGATTTGAATGCTTGGTTACCAGGCACTGACACTATTGGAGAAGGATTAGGAGATCTGACCTTATTGGAGGAATAATGTCACTGTGGGTGGGTTTTGAGGTTTTCAAAACAGCCCAAGCCAGGCTCAGTGGTTTACTCTTTCTGTTGCCTGTAGTTCTAAATGTAGAACTCTCAACTATTTCTTCAGCATTGTCTGAAGCCTGTGTCTGCTGTGTGCTGCCATGCTCCCTGTCATGATGATAATAGACTAAACTCTGAAACTGTAAACAAGCCCCAATTAAGACTCATTGTGTCTCTTCACAGCAATAGAACAATAACTAAGGGAGTTGGTATCTTCCATTTTATGGAAAATCAGTATTGCTCTAAATTAAGAGCATAAATTAAATAGATTGAGAGAGACATCAGCAAGACAGCAGAATAGCATCAATAATTAGGCAAGCACCTAGCAAGTATGTCATCTAAAGAACTTTGGGTCCCACCTAAGGATCAGAATGCCTGATACAGGCCAAGACTTACAAGAGCTGTTTTGCAAAGGCAGGCCCATCCCTAAGGTCACAGTACAGACAGTAGACCCAGCAACAGCTTTATCTCACTATACATCAACCTGTAACTTCTTTAGACTTGGTTCCATCTCCAGAATCATCTAGCAGGGAACCTAGCAGGGAGATCATGTACACTTTTGTTAATACATTAGTCCCAGAAATGGAAGTGGCCCTAATGACATGGCTTGATCCCCTCCCAGGTTTTGTCTGAAAGAAGTGATATTCTCTTCAGGAGTCTCATGGAAGTTGCACTGATCTTTAAATTGTAACCTCAGTCCTGAAATAATCCTGTAAATTAGCTCTAGATACGCTTAGCTTGAAGCAGTCCTGTCCATTCATATACACACCAAGAGCCATACCCATCTATGCATCAGCAAGTTCTGAAGAGTAACCCAGCTTCAGCCCTGATTAGCTGTGGTGCAGGGGCCATCCTGCTTACCCAGGAGTCCAGCATGAAGAATGCTCATCTGGAAACAAAACTATAATCTGTATACACTGAAATAGTCTAATACTCAATTCAAAATGCATCATATGCAATTCTCAAAAACTAAAAATGCAGAAGAAAAACAAACTAAAAACAATTAAGTAGAAACTAAAAGAATATGTAGAATCAATAAAACCAAGAGTTGGTCTCTTTAAAAGAGAAGTGAGAAGCAAGTGAAATGTCTCAGTCAGAAAAGTACTTATGTGCAAGTGTTAGGACCTGAGTTTAAATCCTTTAGCACCTACATGAAAAGCTAGGCATGGCAGTGCATGTCGATAACCACCGGGCTGGAGAGACAGAGACAGGAGGATCCCTGGGGCTTTCTGGCCAGTCAAACCAGTGAGTTCAGTTTCAATAACAGACCCTGTTTCAAAAATAAGACCAAGAAGCAATTAAACAAGAAACCTAACATTGACTTCTGGTTTCTATATGCATACATAACATGTGCATGCACATCTGCACACCCATGCAAAAATGCATACACATACATAAAGAAGAAGTAAATGGCATCAACAGCCCCTTGGTAAAACAAAAACCTAAAAACTAATTTCATTTTCCTAATGAAAATGTTGCAAAATGAACATGTTTTTCTTAGTAAAATAGTTTTGAACTAAATTCAACACCTTAAAAGGACACACACTGTAGCAAAGTTAATTTCACTCAAGGGATGAAGAATGGTTTGATATACACAAATTAGTAAGTGTAATACAGAACACATTTTAGTTTCTTTTCTGTTACCGTGATAAAATTTCCAGACAAAACCAACTTATGGATAAAGAGCTTATTTTGGATTAGAGTTTGAGAGGAGATACAGCCTGTCATGTCTGAGAAAGGTGGGTTCAATAACATGAGGCCAGCTTATCTTGGCAGAAAAAGAGCAAGTGAGGCAAGGCTATGGAAGCCTCAAAGCATACTCTCAAGGACATACTTCTTACAAACATGTTCCACCTCCTAATGATTCCACGACCTTCCCAAACTGTGTGATGGGACCACGTGTTCAAATACACGAGCTGATGAGGAACATTTCTCAAAGCATAATAGCACAAAAATAGACTTAATGACAGAAATAATGTGATAAACTTGGTAGATCATGAGAAAAAGTTCAGCAAGCCTTCATGATAAAAGTCCTGAAGAAACTAGTCACAGAAGCAACGCACCTTACATTTTGTGGGCAATGCCATTGTAATTATGATAGGAATTGCATGAAACGTTAGATTGCTTTGGGGGCATTGGGTATCTAAATAGAATGAATTTTTCCAATCCATTAATACGGGAAATCTCTTTTTATTAGTGTCTTTTTAGTTTTCTTCACGAATGCATTATAGTTTTCAATATAAAGAGCTTTTTAACTCCTAGTTAAATTGATTCTTGTAAGACTTGAAACTGCTTATCAACTTGACTATATCTATAATCATCTAGAAGGTAAATCTCTAGGCATGCCTATGAGAGATTATCTTGATGAAGTTAATTAAGGTGGGAAGAACAGTAGTAGTTCCGTTCTCTGGGCTTGGGGTTTGGGCTGCAAAAAAGGAGAAAGCTAGCTGAGCACAGATTCATCTCTCTTGTCTTTTTTTACTGTGGATGCTATGTAATAGGCTACCTCAAGCCATGCTACCTTGACCTCCCCACCAGGATCTCTTATGCCCTCAAGTTATGAGCTAGATCAAACCCTTCCTTCAGTTGTTTTTATCAGAGTTATGTTATCAAGCAACAGGAAAATAAACTAATATGATTTTCAACAAATTATTTTATGCTATTGAAATAAGATTTTTTCTGGAACTGCTAAATCCTTTCTTGAAGCCAATTTTCTTACATTTCTTGTTAGTGTTTAGAAATGCAATTAGGTTTAGTGTGTTGATTTTATATTCTGCAACTTTATTGAATTAATTTATTAGCTATAATAATTAGTTTTTGATGGAATATTTAGGAGAAAGATAGTTTCATTAATAAACAGTACTTGGAAATTATATATTTACATGCAAGGAATAAAATTGGACCCATCTTATACAGTATACAAAATTCAGCTTGAAATAAGTTGAAAACATGAATATGAATATAAGATACAAAACGAGAGGGTTTTGAGAGATGGCTCAGCTGTTAAGAGCACTGGCTACTCTTCCAGAGGTTCTGAGTCAATTCCCAGCAACCACATGATGACTCACAACCAACTCTAATGAGATCTGGCTCCCTCTTCAGGCATGCAGACAGAACACTGTATACATAATAAATTTTAAAAAACAAAACAAAACAAAAAAAACCCTTCTAGAAGAAAGCACAGATGGAAGTGTTGGCCTTGATCTTTGTGGTGAATTTGTGGATGAGATGACATCAGAAGGCAACCAAAGCAAATACACAGTGAGAGGGACATTACACAAAAGACTTCTGCACACTAAATCCACAATCAACAAATGTCTGCAAAGAGACAAAGTGATCCTGGAAACAAAGAACATCAGGCATCCCATCTCTTGTTTTCAAACCATATAGCAAAACTATAGTACTCAGAAAAGCATAGTATCAGGACTGAAAGTGCCACATAGGCCAGTAGGACAAGCTACAGAATCCAGAAATAAACCACATGGTCAATTAATCTTTTGCCTGGAAAGAGGAAACTTTAGCTGACTAATTGCCTTCATCAAGTTGGCCTGTGGCCATATCTGTGAGCCATATTTTCAGTTGCTAATTGTTGGAGTGCTCAGCCATCTCCTTAGATGTTGCCATCTCTAAAAGAAAGGCAGCCAGCCGAGAACTGGATGGTGGCACATGCAGTTAATCCCAGCACTTTGGAGGCAGAGGCAGGTAACAAAGAATGGGAAATGCTTATAAATTATATATCTGATATAATGTTTACATCTGAAATACATAAAGAAATCAATATATCTCAACAGCAATATATAAATAATGCAATTTGAAAAGTACATGAACAGATGCTGTTCCAAAGAAGACATAAAAATGTGCAATGAGCATATGAAAAAAATTATCTCATGTTCCTGATAAATGGGAAAGTGCAAATTAAAGCCAGGCAGTAGGTCACCTTGTACCTGTTATTGGGGCAGAGATAGCGTATGTTGGTAAGGGTCTGGAGAAATAAAACTATGCCTAGCTGATGAGAATGTTAATTTATGGAAAACACTACACATTTCCTTCAAAATAGAAATCTAAGTTAAAACTACTATGCGATCCAACCATCCTACTTCAGGATTTTTCTCCAAAGGATATGAAGTCCACTTTTGAAGAGACCACATGCTTATTGATTCATTCTAATCAAGATATGGGAATGTAAGTGTCCATCAATACATAACTTATAAAGAAAATATTATCTATATATACAAAATATTATTTATTTTTAAAGGAAGGAAATTTCACAATTTAGGACAACATAGATAAGTCTAGATGATATTACATAAGTTAATTAAGACAGACAGATATGTGAAATCTAAAAGAACTCAAAACTCATAAAAGCAGAAAGTAGAATATTGGATGCCCCAGGCTCAGAATTAGAGAAATATTGGTCAAAGTTTCAAACTTTTTCAGTTATAAGATAAATCAGTGCTGAAGATCTAATGAGTAACATGCTTTTCCAACTCAATAAACTATATTTGAATTTGTTTAGTAATCAATGTACTTATTGATTGTGGTTATCATTATGTAATGTATAGGTATATCAAATTAAGTTGTGCCCTTGAATATACATATATATATATATATATATGATTTTATTATCATATAGTATTTATACATAACAATGGTTTTTATTACATTTTCATATATATGTATAATGTACTTTGACCATATTTGTTACCCTCTCTTATTACCCACTCACTTCCATCCTCTTACTAAACAATACTCCTTCTGCCTTCATGTCTATTTTTTGTAAACCAATGAGTTTCTTACAGAAATATGAGTGAGCAGGTATTTTACAGAAACACAACTTACTAATGCCTACAGTGCTTAAGAAAATCTCTTCCTCCCCCAGCAATCATTAATTGCTAATAAAATCTCAGGGAGAAGTAAGAACCTGTGGGTGCCTCCATGCTAGCAATGAAAATATGTGATTTTTATTTACTGATTACACATACATAATACTATGGAAAAAAACAGTTCAATTAAAAGGCAACATTTATTATATGTAACTATGAATAACATGCCAATGATATGAGTATAGGAGTAGATAGGAAAGATTAAAAATTAAGATGTTGTAGCAAGTCTAACTACAACTTTAGAGCTATGAGGCATGCTTATGCACAGAAAAAAAATGAAAAAAAATCTGTCCAAAAAAGTATCAGGTGGTATGAAAGAGAATAACCCCCCCCCCATAAGCTCATATATTTGAATGCTTAGTTCTCAGTTGGTAAACTATTTGGAAAGGAGTAGGAGGTGTAGCCTTGTTGGAGGAAGTGTGTCACTGGGGATGGGCTTAGAGGTTTCAAAAGCCCATGCCAACCCATTCTATCTATCCATCCATCTATCCATCTATCCATCCATCCATCCATCCATCCATCCATCCATCCATCTATCTATCTATCTATCTATCTATCTATCTATCTATCTATCAATCTATCTATCTATCTATACCTGTGTGTGAATCAGGATGTAAAGCTCCCAACTACTGCTCCAGCACCATGGCTGCCTATTTCCCACCATAATAATCATGAACTCACCTTCTAAAACTATAAGTGAGCCCCCAATTAAGTGGGGTTTTTTTTTCAAATATAAGAATTGCCTTGGTCATGGTGTCACTTCACAGTAATAGAACAGTAACTAAGACAGCAGCCATTTATGTTCCATAAATACAGGCAATTTGTGTTAAAGTAAAATTTAAATTAGTTTACATTTTTCTCAAGTATGAATTCTTCAAAGGACACATCTATTGAAAGACTACAGACATAAACTGTTATGTCTTCAGGTTTTATTTTTTTGTTTTGTTTTGTTTGTTTAGGTTGAAAAAATAACTCTATTTGTTCCAGAGTCCTCTCAGAACTTCTGAAACTGCCCCTCCTTGGTGCCAGCAAACTTGGTGACCTTGAGCATATTTAAGCACATAGTCTTGCTCATAGGCCTGCACTCTCCCAGGTGACAATGTCACTGATCTGTAAGTCCCTGAAACAGGGGCACAGGTGCACAGACATGTCCTTGTGGTGCTTCTCAAAGCAATTGTACTTTTAGATGTAATAGAGATAGTCCCAGTGGATGACAATGGTCCTCTGCATCTTCATCTTGGTCAGGATACCAAACAGGATCTAATCTTAGATGGAGACATTACCAGTGAAGGGGCATTTATTGTCAATATAGGTGCCCTCGATGACTTCCTTGGGCATCTTAAAGCCTAAACCAATGTTTTTGTAGTAATGAGGTAGTTTTTTCTTGCTGTTTTCTCCCAGCAGAACACCCTTCTTGTTTTGAAAGATTGTGGGTGGCTTTTGGTAAGCACCAAATGTCTGGATGTCACCATCTACCCAGCACCCTGAGAAAAAAGAGAGATAGATTAACTCCCAAGTGTCCTTATTCATGACTCGAGATCTGGACATGTCTTAGAATTTTAAAGGAAAATGTTTATTTGGGTAAAAAAAAATTGAAGTAGATATGATATGATCACCAGTGTCCATGATTTTTGCATGTCTATGGCCTCCACTGTAGTGTGATCCTAATTAGTCTTATCAATAAAAACCAGGAGTCAAATATAGGCTAATAACCTGAAAGATCAGAGAAGCAAAGGAGCAACCACTAGTGACTTCTTACCTCTCCAGGATCCTCAGACCGAAAGGAGGCTGAGATCCCGTCTCCATTTACTGTATATGCCTATCTCCACCTCCCTGGTGCTGAGATTAAAGGCATGAACCTCCCAAGTATTTGAATCAAAGACATGAGCTTCCCAAGTACTGGGATCAAAGATGTGAGCCTCCCAAGTGCTAGTATTAAAGGTGTGTGCCATCACCACCTAGCCTCTATGGTTAACTAGTAGCTACTAGCTCCACCCTCTGATCTCCAGGCAAGCTTTATTTGTCAGAACACAAAATATCATACAACAATCCATTGCCTATCATTCTTGCATGGCTCATGGCATCCTGCTGTGGAATCTTTGTACACTGTAAATACGTATTACTCTCATTGGTTAATAAAGAACTTCCTGGCCTACAGCTGGGCAGAAGAGATTGGGTGGGACAGCCAGACCAGAAGAATTCTGGGAAGAAGAAGGAGTCAGTGGAGTCACCAGGAGGCACAGAGGGAGCAAAATATGCTGGAGGACAAGTAAATCTGTGAGCTACATGGCAATACATAGATGAATATAAATGGGCTAATTTAAGTTGTAAGAGTTAGTTAGTGATAAGTTTGAGCTATTGGCCAATCATTTATAAAGCCTCAGTGTGTTTATTTGGGAGCAGTTGGCAGGACAGAAATTTCCACCTACAGCCTCTACTGTCCATCATTCTTTTGTGGTCTGTGGCCTCCAGTGCCCATAATTCTTGTATGGTCTACATCTCCTTGAGTATGAGTGGAACCCAAGACTGTAGTAAGATATCTATCCTGGGATTATGTTCCTTCATAAGGCTAAAGGAACATAAGGCTAGTGGGTCCAATCTGATTACATCACCCCTTCAAAGTAGTTTTTTCCCCTCCAGAGAACAGCATAAGAGAGAGTTGGATAGAGTTCAAGTGTAAGAAGGACTTGATGTACTATTGAGGTTTTCAAGATGGAGGAGACCCTGAAAGAAGGAATGTGGGTTGCCTCCAAGAATAGCAGTTGAGCACTTCATGACTGACAAGCAACCAGGAAATGAGAATCTCACATCTACAGTTACAAGGAAGTAGATTCTACCAACCTGAATGAACTTATTCAGGTTGAATAAAGAAGACAAATTCTTCCCCAGAGCTTCCAGATAAGAAGCCAGTCTGATAATGCTTTGACTATGGCTTTCTAAGATTCTATGGGTAGAAGCTCATCTCAGGTCCTACCCACATAGCTGTGAAATAATGAGTGATAATATTTTAAGCTGTCAAATTTATTTATTGTTTATTTATTATTCATTATGCTACAACCTCCTTTCATACTATCACTAAATAGTGACTTCCTAAACAGAATCCTTTGATAGTATATTTTCTTTAAATAAATGTGAAGCTCAAAAAATAAAATTACTGGCATAGGTATGTGTTTTAGAATTGCAGGCAGTAGTATTTCACATGACTTGGTTCAGTGTGATATATAATTCTAAAGACAATATTGTATATATAGGATTTTGGGGGTTTTTTAATTTTATGACATTTTCTTATTTATTTTGTGTGCATTCATATATGTCATGCATAAGTGTGGGTATATATGTTTTTATGTCCATGTGGAGGTTAGAGGACAGCTTGGGGGAGTCAGTTCTCTTTTTCTATGATGTGGATTCCAGGATTGAACCTGGTTCAAAACAGGTATGCGTATATCCAGCCAATCTCCTCAGCCCTTGATTTTTGTTTTATTTTGTTTGTATTTAATGTTAAGACAAAATTTATTTAATGTTAAGACCAAAAATTATTCATGACAGAGTACTGTGCTCTGATGCACCAATGTTGGTGAAAATAATAGATCGGTTTTATAGCCTATGTTAGGAGCAAATCATACTAAATGAAATCATCTCTTTGGAAACAAAGGACTGAGAATTCTTGCATTTTAGCAGTAAGTGAATTAATAGCAAATTAATAGCAAAGAAAAATATTGCCAATACTTCGTGCATTTACAGTGGCTACCATGGCCCCCAACTGTCGCGACTGCCTCGACCAGCAAGAAAGACACAACACTGAGCTCTTCTTTCTGCAGTTTATTCAGGAACCTTGAACAATCTTCTGACCCCGGGAGGAGCCCTCCCTCAGCCCTAATAGCCTCTGGGTAGCCAACCCTAAACCGCCATGTGGGCATCGCAGACAGGTCCAGGTATACGGAAGCAAGCCAGATCCTAAAGCCATGCCGAATATGGAATTGTTTACCACTGAGAGCGCTCACCATCGGGAAGGTTGAAGGCAGAAGCCAGCGCCATCTCTAGGGTGTGGCACGCAGCTCTCTACAGTTCCCCCTTTCTTATTATAAACAAGCAGGCAAGAGCAGAGGTCTGATCTCTGCAGAAAAAATTTAGGACAATGTACTGGTGTTTGTCCAGGTGTCATCTACCCAGAGAACACTTGACCTGTCCGATACCCTTTTTTTGTAGAGGTGGGAACTGGGGTATCAACCCACGTGCCATCAGACATGCTCTTCTCGGGACTTGATCACGGCATATGCCCCAAGTGCAGTGCACCAGCCTCGCATCCTGCACATCAATAATCTTTAAGGGTGGCCAGCCAGGCCTGAGGGGACTGTCCTGCCCATATGGCAGTAAAGGCTTGTATGATCATGGCTGTAATACGCTGTTGAGAGGCCCTGACTCTGCAGATGCACCACAGGCAAGCCAGGGAGACCAGCACCAAAAGGCCTGCTGAGGCTCCCAAGCCCGCCCACTCCTTGAGATGATTCCTGGCATTAGAGATCCATGTAGATAATCCTTCTGCCAGTCCAGCATCCACCTGGGTTGAATTCACTGTAACGATGGCTACTCTTAGCTGGTCCATCAGGTTGTCGAATTCTCCCATCCAATTGCCTAAAAGATAACTGGACAACTGTTTAGACAGATTTGCAGCATGGGTAAAGTTTTCATACTGGATACTAGTCACACACAACCCAGCATATTTCCATTGACAGCCGAGCTGGGCAATCTGTCAAAGGGTTTCAATTTGCTCTTGCACCAAATCAATCCTTTGATTGACTACCATGAGTCCTCCTCTTAATTGTGCATTAACGCCCTTTTGCACATCCAGGGCTTGGGCCACATTAGCAGAAAGGCTATTAAGGGTTTAGGCTGTCTGCACAGTATGACTCATGGCAATAGCTGCATGGTAGCCCCGACTGCTGCCAATGAGATAGCTGTAATGATGACAGCTGTGATTCCAAAATCTCTCTTTTGCCTAAACAAGGTCATAGCATGAGGCGCATCAACAGGTATGGGTATCCAGCAGGGCATCTGAGCAATAATAGCATAGTTAAATTGTGTAACATTCCAGCACTGTATATAAAAGCATGTATCATTCCTGCAATGGCTGGGGTCCTCTTGGCTTACAACAAACAAAAAAGGGGGCCCATTTTGGCTGACATGCCTTTTGGTCCCCCTACATGCCTTTTGGCAGGCCACCAACCCGAAATCCAGGTGGCATTAGCATAATAACATGGCCCAGCAGAGTCTTCAGGCAGATCGAACCATCCTGCAGTCTGATTGTACAATAAAATGCATGGGGAGGTATTAGAGCGATTATGAACTACTTGGAAGCATAAGCTTCCAGGTAAGCTAAATGATCTATTCTCTCCTAAAGGAGCCTTTCCCAAATCTAGGGGAATCCAAAGCTGAATCTCCATTTAAAATATTATACAAATGTTTTAACTCATAATTTGGTAATTTTAAATAACATTGAATCCAATTAATATCTCCTAAAAGCTTTTGAAAATCATTTAGAGTTTGCAAATGATCTTTCCTCAGTTCAACCTTTTGAGGGAGTACTCTCTCTCTCTCTGAACCTTAGCTCCTAAATAATTAACCACTAAACTCCTTTGAACCTTTTCAGGTGCTATAACCAACCCCTTTTCTCTCAACAACAGAGTTAACTCAACATAAGCTTGCTCCAGTATAATTTCTTGTTTCACTGCTAATAAAATATCATCCATATAATGGAGACATCTCAGTGAGGGAAATATTTCTTGAATAGGGGCAATGGCTTTATCCACATAAATCTGGCACTATCTTTGCTAAATAATGGTATTGGAAAAAAGCAATCTTTAATATCTCCATTTTCAATGTCCCTTGCTCAGCAGCAAAGTCTAAATCCCTGCCCAACTTCTCCCAAGAGACTCCCAGAAACTGCGAACCAGGGTGCAATGGTATCGCATTCCTGCAAAAATCTCTCTAGGGTACTTTTCTTTATCTTTAATATCTACAACAATAATATGCCAAGAGGCTGGCAATGAGGACAAAAGAGGCAAGCCCCTTTGAACTGAACCCATAATCTGCATTTGTTCATTAATAGCTCACAGATCATGTAATAATCGCCACTTCCCTGATTTCTTTTTTATGACAAAGATAGGGGTGTTCCAGGGCGACAGTGAAGGCTTTATATGTCTTTTTTTCAATTGTTCTTTCACTAATTGCCTTGGTGCAGACAGCTTTTCAGAGGAGAGTGGCCACTGAGGAACCCATACTGGCTCCTGTGTCTTCCACGCTATGGGGATGCCCTCCTCAGTGGCCCCTAGGAAAAACCCAAACCCTGTCGGTGCTCTCGAGGATTCGGTTGAATGGGAGATTTCCTGCCCTGTAAAAATTTTCCCAATCCATAATTTGGGTGGTAACCCATATTATTCCTCATCTTAAGTGATGCTGGAGAGTAATCATTGCTTAATCTAAAACCCATGTCCTTTAAGAGGTCCCTGCCCCACAAGGAAATCAGGAGTTCCAGCACACAGGGCTGAAAGAGCTCCTGGAAGCACCACTCCCATACGGCGGAGGGGCAGTTGGCACAGAACAGCACGTAGATGGGGAAATTCCCTTATCAGGTTTTTTATTCTTTTTTTCCTTTTCTTTCTAATTGTTGTCTTATCTATCTGTTCAATGATGGATTCTAAATCCTCTGATTTGGAACCTTCCGAGTTCTCCAAATCTGGCAAAGCAGGATACAGCCTTTTTATCTTTTCCTCTCCCCTTTTCATTATTAGCCTTTTCAGATCTCTCCTCCTGAAGCATCTCCAAGGCTGCTTGACCATTCTCCAGTGCTTCAGAACACCTCTGGTCCTCAAGGCAGCTTCTCACTAGCTTCCATACTGGTCTGACTCCATTTTCAATGTCCCTTGCTCAGCAGCAAAGTCTAAATCCCTGCCCAACTTCTCCCAAGAGGACACCAAGAGACTCCCAGAGACTGCAAACCAGGGTGCAATGGTATTGCATTCCTGCAAAAATCTCTCCAGGGTACTTTTCTTTATCTTTAATTTCTTTGAGTGCAGTAGCTCATTAAGAGCCAGAAAAATTGGGTGCAAAGAAGAAGCGCCCATGTTTGATTTATGTCAGCTTCAAAGGAAAACTAATCTTACTTTCATTTTAGCCCACCTGTCGACGTGCTCTTGCACTATCCCTTTATCTACAGAGAAGAGCAAAAACCTCCCGACTTTTGTCGAGGGTTCCCAATTAACCTGGGAATTCCTTTAACCCCGCTTTTGTCGAGGGTTCCCAATTTACCTGAGATTTACCGGTGCACCACCCTGACTGCAGAAAGTTCTGAGCTCTCTTGAAAGTAATGAAGTTCCCCATACAGGCCACCACTTGTTGCGACCGCCTCGACCAGCAAGGAAGACACAACACTGAGCTCTTCTTTCTGCAGTTTATTCAGGAACCTTGAACAATCTTCTGACCCCGGGGGGAGCCCTCCCTCAGCCCTAATAGCCTCTGAGTAGCCAACCATAAACCGCCACGTGGGCATCGCAGACAGGTCCAGGTATATGGAAGTAAGCCAGATCCTAAAGCCATGCCAAATATGGAATTGTTTACCACCAAGAGCGCTCACCATCGGGAAGGTGGAAGGCAGAAGCCAGCGCCATCTCTAGGGTGTGGCACACAGCTCTCTACACCCAATCATCCCTTGGAACTGTTCAGATTAGAATAGGACCTTAACCCTGGCTGACATTTTAAAGGCTATACTCTAAATTGAAATTTTTCATTTGCTGGTTATGATACATTTCCATAGGCTTCCTCAGTCTTTATTTCTCCTTGCTGCTCTTTTTGACTTTTTCAAATTTAAGCCTCTCTGAAAAACAGCTGTGATATACACCAAGAGTGACTTACACCCACAAAAATTGTATTTCTTGACTTCCACTCACTGTTCCTTCTCCTAAATTCATTCCCTAGTCTGCACTCTGAACATCCTGCTCACTAAACTTGTCCCATGTTTAGACCCAATGGTGTCTAAGACCAATTCCAAATATTTGACAAATTGGGCCTTTAATATAAAATGAAACATGTTATAGTTTAATGGTTGAAGGGCAGGAAATGTCCCTAATTGTCAATTTGATAGAAGCTCATTTTAGAGTCCCAGAACAATAAGCCAATCAGTCAGTGTTTGTCAACACTTTTGATATCTCTTTCTTCAACCAGGAGCTGCAAACAGATGACATGGGATCAATGAACTTGATGGCTTGTATTTTCCATGTATTTCTTTAAGATACTATTATCAAACAGCAGGCAAAAGAAGGACATTGTCAGCTTTCCCTAAACCTAGAAAAGTGTTGTAACAAGCTCTCCACAAGCATTTCAATGTGTCTGTCTGTGATCTATAAGGGAAGTATGTCTACTCATACTTTCAGCTCACTAGCAGTGAAGTATTAGGGGGAGGAGAGAAAAATCATGGATGACTTGTGGCTTGATATTGCTAGGCTGTAAGAGAAACCCTGTATAATGATTGATACTTTGTGGAAATCATCAGGAGTTGAAATTAATTTCTTAGCCTGGAACTTTTATTTGGCACATGAAGAATTAAGACATAGCTAAAATCAAATATCTTTTATTAGCTATAATTTTCCTCAGTAAAAATTACTTTGTGCCATCACCCACCAATCCTTATTCCTACTCTGAGGCATTGTTTCACAGGGTGATATCATCACTCACATTTATTTTTAAACTGAAACAATTAATGTCCTTAAGCACAATTTCATTTACCACTCTTATGTGAGTCAAAAACTAAAAATAGGATTGAGGGATCCTTGTTCCACCTGACTCACTTTTAAAATATTATTTTCATGAAGAAGTATTTTATATTAGTATAAATAGTGAAATATTTAAGGCTATAATCAAGTTGTCAAAATACATTTTTAGTCTTTCAAGCATGGCTTTTCCTATATATGATATATACTTTCATGCATCTATGTTTTCTTTTCCTTGTTTGTTGATCTTGCTTTTGTATTGTTTTAGTTTTATTTGTTGTGCTTAGGGTTTTATGACAGGGTCTTTTGTATCTTGGCTAGTATCAAAGGGGCCATGTAGCCAAGAATGACCTTGAACTTCTGATCCTCCTGCCTCTACCTCCCAAGCATTTCGATTACAGGTGTGCAGCATCACACCTAGTTCTTTCAGTATTAAGGATCGAGCCCAGAGATTCATGCAATTTATGCAAGTGTACTACTAACTGATATACATTCCCAGACCTTAGACTAGTCCCTCAATCCCACAGTTTCCCATCCTCACACTCTATTCTTGTTAAACACATATCTCAATCTTTAAAGCCAGTCTCTCCTCCTAGAAACATCAAATGACAGGTCATCCTTTCTGGCTCCCACTCCTGCACTTCTCCTTGGTCATGCATCAGGCCTAGGAGTTGGAAAGAAGCAATCTGGGTGTGGTATCTCTCATTAAAAGCCTATGTAAGAGTAGGAACTCTTACATATTAAATGCTACCATAACATGAAGAAGCAAAATCATACCCAAAAAGAAAAAAAGAGAAAACTAAAGGAAACTTTTAATCTTTCTTTATTAAATTTTTTCATTCCATATATTTTGATCATGTTTCCCCTCCCCAAGCACCTCCCAGATATCCTCACTACCCACTCAACTTTATAGTTTTGTGTCCTCTCTCCCTCTCTCTCTCTCTTTCAAAAAAGAAAAAAAAAACAAGAAGTGAAACCAAAAAAGCAAGAATCAAAAAGCAACCCACCAAAGTAAAAGTCAAAAACAAACAAACAAAAGAATAATAAAAATAAATGCCAAAACAAAGAAAAATGAAACTGAAAGTCCACAAAAAAGTCATTGACTTTGCTTTGTGTTAGCCAACTATTCCTAGGCATGGGGACTACCTTGAAGTGTGGTTAATATACCCAGAGAAACACCACTGGAGAGAACTGATTTTCCCTTTGCCAGTAAATATCAACTGCAGACAGCTACATGGTTATAGATAGAGCTTTTGTACATTTTCTCTTCTCAGCACTGAGACCCTGTGATGGTTATTCTTGGTTGTCCACTTGACTACATCTGGAATTAACTAAACCCCAAGAATCTGGGTAGATTTGTGAAAGATTTTCCTTAATTAAATCATTTGAAGTGGGAAGACACACTTTTAATGCAACAGGGTCTGGAAAAGGTGTAGCACAGGCTGGCAGTGTTCTCTGGAGAACTCTGCTCAGTCTACCTCCAGTGTCCAGGGTCCAAGAACCAAGAGAGCTCCCCCATCTGGATCCTGGGTCTTCAGGGGTCCTCTCTCGGCTCTGCCTTGTAGGCGTGACAGTTACCAAAGCCTCAAAGGGGGTGGTATTTCCAGGTCAAAGCTGGAACGGCTACCCACTACAAAAGTGTTGAAGCATTAGGAAATTTGAGAACCACTGCTCTAGAGAACCTTGACTAATACAGACCCCATCTGGCTTGAACCTATGAAGGCCCTGTGCATGCTGTCAGAGTACCTAGGATTTCATATGTGCATCCATCCTGTTGTATCTGGAAGAAACTGTTTCTTGGAGTCATCCATCACCTCTGGCCCTTATAATCTTTCCACCTCCTTTTCCACATAGGTCCTACGGGAAATTCTTTAAGATCTTAATTGTTGTTCAAATATTGATAGCTGTTATTTAAATATCAGTGCTTAAGTGCAGAAGAAAAATATCAACTCTCTGATAAAGAGGTACTAGTCAGACTCTAAGAGAAAGCCGGCTGCCAAAAATGAGTAAACATCCTTACAATTTTGTTCCTTCCTCTGGTCATACTGCCCACTCTGCCCACCCACCACCACCACCAACCCCCACCCTGCATCTTAATTACTATCTATTGCTATGAAGAGACACCATGACCAAGGCAACTCTTATAAAAGAAATCATTTAATTAGGGGCTTGCTTACAATTTCAGAGTTACTCCATAGCAGGCAGAGAGAGAGAGAGAGAGAGAGAGAGAGAGAGAGAGAGAGAGAGAGACTTGGCCTAGTGTGGGCATTTGAAATCTCAAAGCCCATTCCAAGTGACACATCTCCTCCAACAAGGACTCATTTCCCCCAACAAGGCCACACCTCCTTATCCTTTCCAAACAATTCTCCAACTAGTGACTAAGCACACAAATATATGAGCCTCTGGGGGCCATTCTCACTCAATCACCACATTCCCAAACCAACCACCAGGACAACAGAGCTGGGCAGAAGAGAAGGCCTGGCTGTATCTTTTGGACAATAGAGGCAGTGAGGCCAAGAAAACACAGGAGAGAAAAAAGTGGTGAGACATATTCATTACCTTTCTTGTTGTTGTGACCAAACACCTGACAGGCAGCAGCTTAAGAGTGTTTTATTTTGTTGTGCAACCCCCGGGCATGCAACCCATAGTGAGTGTAAAGACAGGCAGCAGGAACTTGAAGTGGTACTTGTGGTGGTATTGTGTTCCCCAAAATATTGTGCACACTAATAAACTTATCTGGGCTCAGAGACAGAACAGCCACCATATTACACATAGAGGATAGGCAGTGATAGCACATACCTTTAATCCTAGCATTCCAGAGGCAGAAATCCATCTGTTCATGGATACAGCCAAGCATGGTGACTCATGCCTTTAATCCCAGGGAGTGATGGTAGAAAGCAGAAAGGTATATAAGGCATGAGAACCAGAAACTAGACGCATTTGGCTGGTTAAGCTTTTAGGCTTTTGAGCAGCAATTCAGCTGAGATTCATTCTGGATGAGGACTGAGAGGCTTCCAGTCTGAGGAAACAGGATCAGCTGAGGAACTGGCAAGGTGAGGTAGCTGTGGCTTGTTCTGCTTCTCTGATTTTCCAGCATTCACCCCAATACCAGGCCCCAGGTTTGTTTTTATTAATAAGACTCTTTAAGATTCATGCTACAGGGACTCTCTGGTCTGGTCTCATTAGTGCAGCTTTCAGAGAAAACACAGGATAATTCTCATGTGGTAAGGAACTCTTCCCCATCACCCCGCTTTTGTTGCCATTCCTCGTGTGTCTTTATTCTTGCTTCCCCACCTTCCTATGTGGTAAGAGATAAACTAGAGAGGTCAATAGACACCTGCTCTCTATTAGCTGTAAGAAATGCAAATCTTTATTATATAAGTATGTCTCATGCTAACCTGGTTCATCATACAGACTTGCAACCAATCTGGGAATTTAAATGCAAATGTAAAAACTAAAACACCTATGTTAACTGTCACTTTGCTGTCCTAAATAGAATTTATTTCAAAGGACTCTCAAGTGATCCACGTAGCTGACAGCAGTTTTACTGAACTAAAAGCTCTCTCAAAAGAAGCAGTCACCATCTATCAACTCTCCTCTATACAGCATTTCTATCTCATATAGCACTACCACAGACAGCAACACCTAAATGCAAGAACTCGGGCTTTTTCCTCTGTTACATGGTTCTATATAGGCTACTTCCAAAAGTCTGTGTAAGATCATGTCAATTCACATGATAAAGAAATTTCAGGCTGGATATTGGTGGCCCATGCCTTTAAACCCAGCACTGGGGAAGCAGAGGCAGGAGAATCTCTGAGTTCTAGGCCAGCCTGGTCTACATAGTGAGTTCTAGGACAGCCAGGGCTGTTACACAGAGAAACCCTGTCTTAAAATACAAGAAGAGGGAAGAGAAGGAGGAGGAAAAAAGGAGAGAGAGGAAGAGGAGGAAAGAAGGAAAAGATATAGATGATAGATAGATAGATAGATAGATAGATTGATAGATTGATAGATAGATCGATTGATTTTGAATCAGTTTGGTAACATCAGAAAAGCAATCCATTTATAGAAAGAATTCCTCTGAGTCCAGAATACTTATGGAGAGTTTCCTCTTTGGGTGGTAATTTGAGATTTGTGTGCTCACATCCCCACCCCACCTTATGTTTAATTGGAAGCAGGTGAGCAGAGATCGGTGCATCAAGCATCACATCTTAACTCAAAGCTGTCTGGAAACATAGATACCAATACTGTAAATAGACTCAAGAATTCTTGTGTCAACCACAGGTTACAATTACCTGGAGGATTTTAACAAATGCCAGCATCCCAACCCACCTGAGCTAAGCAGATCAGACTCTCACAGGAGGTTTTTTAAAAGCTTCCCAAAGGGTTTTGAGATTAAATGAGACTAGCTGGGCCCCAGTATCCTTTTCACTTTCTTCCTTCATCTCAGGAACACACTGCATTCTCCCCCCCAGAGTTTCCCAACCTTGCCTACACACCTTTAAAACAAAATCTGAGAAAAAAAAAAAAAAAAAAAAAAAAAAACGATTCCATTCATATAACTACATGCTGGTCCCCAATGTTTTGACTAGACAATTGCAATGCTCAGCAGTTTGCTACAAATAAAATGCAGGCAGCTAGGGCATGCTTGAGGATGAAATGAAAGCAGCAGCTTCCTGGCTTCTACTTCCAGAAATCAGACCCTACATTTCAGACCTCATTTTTTGGTCTCTGTGTGGTTAAATGTCATCCTCTTCAAGTAGGAATTCTGAAGCTCTGACATTACCTCCCTCTGGGATCTACAACACCCGCCCCCCACACACATACACACACACACACACACACAGAGAGAGAGAGAGAGAGAGAGAGAGAGAGAGAGAGAGAGAGAGAGAAAAAACAAGCTACAAAAAGACTGTCTCCTGCCTCATCTCCTACCTCAGTGGACAAAATTTTGAAGCCCAAACTCTGAAATGTTAGGACCAGAAACCATAACTCAATCACCAATGTTTCTTTGGGTTTTTGTTTTTGTTTTTTGTTGTTTGGCTTTGGGGTTTTTTTTTATTTTTGTTGTTTGAGTTTTTGTCTTGTTTTGTTAGTACTTTCATTTTGTGGCTCAGGAAAGCACACTATTTTTCTTAATACAGTCACCTACTTTTCAAAAACCAAAACTATATTGAAAGAAACACATGCATATTGAAGAAAACAAAGAGGAAGGGTATGAATGCCTACAACTTGCTTTAGAATCTATAAAAAAAATGGATTGATGGATGGATAGATAGATGGTTTGCCAAAAGGTAGTAATGCGCAACTTAGGTGGTGAGTAGGTGTGATCATTGCATTATTCTTTTAGTATCTCAATATTTTAATTTATATTTAAGTATTGGGGGAGAAAGACCATACTGGGCACAATTTTAATGAATCACAGACATAATAAATGAAGGTAGCAAAAGAATGCATACTCTAGGGAACAGATCTGTGCAGACAGAAACTCAAATCATAGACATCTTAGAGTTTTGATTGAGAGAAAGCATGATAAAGTCTTCCACCATGTTGGAAAAGTTTTATGCCTTGATTCATTTTTTATTCTATTTCTTTTTGCCTGGAGGATTGATGGTTTAAAGATAGGTAGGAGGTAGATAGGTGGGTGTATATATAGAAAGCATTTCTAGAATTCCTCTCCAGGGGAAATGTAAAATAACATCTGCCCCCTCTTTGTAAGGTCTCAATGACACACCAGAGTATGATTCCACCAAAATTCACCCTGGAGAATGAGTAAATTGATTGAACTTACAGAATATGGGTCAGGGGGTACTGTCAGAAGCTTGGGTGACCCCAAAGCAGCTTCACTAGAAAGACTGTGCCTAATGTAAATAAAAATTGACCCATGGTCACATAATAGATGGAGCTCCCTTCAGTTAACTTTCTCCAACCAAATTAGTCTTTCCAGAGATCAAGTACAGTTAAGGTACAGCTGCATACAAATTACTGGAAGGAGTGGATAGGATCTCAGTTCCAGTGATCCTCCATGCCCCCTGCTTCTCTGAGAGAATGTCAACACTCCACAGGCCTTCGATGAATTCTTGCAAACAACTACACCTGATGTGATGAAGATGGTAGCTATTTTGCTTTGAAGACTAGATTCTACAATAGATACACAGATAATAGAGAGATGAAAGATGGTAGATAGATAGATAGATAGATAGATAGATAGATAGATAGATAGATAGATGATAACATGGAAACTAATCTGTGTCTAGAAGCAAAAGTGGTGGTTCACATCTGTAATTCCAGGGCTTAGAAGGAAGAGCCAACTAGACTACAAGTGACCTTGTCTTCAAAAAAGGCTGTCATTTACTACAGTATGCTATATCTCAGTTTTAAAGAATACTTCTGGTAACTTAAAGAAAAGCAGTCATACATGTATGCTGAACTCTCTCTGTGTACTTTTAAGTAGCTGCTTATAGTATTCTGTGGAGCAAAAAACATACTAACCATATGGACAATCAGTAACTGCCACAGGTCCTGTCTGTCCCAAATTCCCATCTCTTTCCTCAGTTGCTGGCTTAGGCTGGAAAGCAGACAAAGGAACTTACAGGGAACTTTTTAAAATATTTCTGAGACAAAAATTATTTTTTTCTTCTTCTTTTTTTGGGTTTGGTTTTTGTTTGTTTGTTTGTTTGTTTGTTTGTTTTTTTGTTTTTCGAGACAGGGTTTCTCCATGTAGTTTTGGTTCCTGTCCTGGAGCTCGCTCTGTAGACCAGGCTGGCCTCGAACTCACAGAGATCCACCTGGCTCTGCCTCCCGAGTGCTGGGATTAAAGGCATGCACCACCACTGCCTGGCAAGACAAAAATTCCATACAGACAACTCCAAAGTTAAAGGTGACCCAACTGAGAATCTCTTATATTTTTGGTTGTGAGCCTAGCCTTTAACAGCTAAGCCATCTCTCCAGCCCCCAACTGAGAATCTCAATGCAGAAGAGTAGAAAGAAAAGAAAAGAAAGGATATGATGCTGGTCATGACTCTATTGTCATAGACTTCTTCCCTCTGGAACCTAAAACAAACCCTCTCTTTTTTCAGTCATTTTTGGTGATGAAATTTTATCACAGCAACAGAATTATAACTAATTTCTTTCACCTAACTTTTAGTTAGAAAACTAGGATGTTTTTCCATATAAGCAAAACTCTAAATCAATGTGCAGGGCAAAAAAATTAAAATGTTCCCATTCCTTGGAGGAAGAGAGAATATAATGAAAATTCTTAATTCTTTGCCAGCATACAAAAAAATAAATAAATAAAGGTTTTTGAAGATATTTTTGAGAGGAAAAAATCATCTGGAGGGAAATTTGATATTTGCAACACAGAAACAAGATGAATGTGGTCAATCTGTATCAGTGATGCTGTGTTCAGCCTTGTCCTCTTCAGCTGGCAGAGCAGGAGCTCAGATTATCTGCCTGAAATTTTCTTTAAAATTCCAAGATGATTGGTGGAGTTGCTGGGTTCTGGCTTGTGCTGGAGAGGACTGAGTTGTTGGATGTCAGGGCAGCTGATTAAGATAGCAAGTCTAAATAAAAGTTACAGGCAAGCCATTAGTCACCTACTGCAATAATCTGAGCAGGATGCTAAGACAGAAAATGTCAACTCCATTTTTCTATGGTGGAAAAGCACCAGTCTAGGATCAGGTAGTAAGTACAGATGTGGAGGTTATTTCTCTGCCAAAGGAAGTCCTTGTTTTGCCAGTGATTAACACAGAAAAAAAAAAAAGAAAGAAAAGGTTTTCCACAAGAGTACACTCAACGTTGCTTGTATTTGGGCCTTGTATCCTGCCTATGTGCTATTCCCTGTGGCTCAAGATAGGCAGATAAGATATGGCTCAAGACAGGCTAGCATAAGAGATCACAAAAAAACAAGATTTATCAGGGCTACAATGTCAAGGATGGCAAGCTTGTTAAGGAGAGCACCTCCACAGAGGATTATCTGTCTGACAAGAGCCTCATCAACTCATTGGGTGGCTTTGTGAAATGTGGTGAAATGACCAAAGACTCTGTCATGATGAAAAGCTTTGTGGTGAGAGCCAAGAAGTGGGTGCTCCTCTTTTCAGTCCTTGCTAGTGCAGATCAAACAGTGGGCTCTGAGGAAAACTGACCTGAAGGTCATCAATGACACTCCAAGTTTTCCCACAGCTATTTCCAGACCATAAAGACAAAAAAGCATACATGAGACCATTCAAGAAAGACAGGATGCCAAGAAAAAAAAGCACTTAATGTTGGGAACACATTGTACAGTAGATGAGATATTATTACAAACCCTTTGAAAGGAAAAATGACACACCTGTGACTATTTTGAAAAAAGAGGATTTTAATTAGATGGAGACCTATTGATTACAAACATTAAGCAAAAGTAGCAGGAATCAGTTTAATACACACAGCAATACTCAGCATAGATTTCTGTTGGGATAATCCTTTTGTACACTGTGTAAAGATGTATCTCTGCTTTACTTCACTTGCCTAAGGCACCTTCTGATTGGTCTAGTAAAGAGCTGAATAGCCAATAGCTAGGCTGGAGAGGATAGGCAGGACTTCCAGGAAAAGAAATTGAAGTGGGAGATTCACCAGCCAGATATGGAGGAAGCCAGGTGTACAGTACTGAGCAGAGGGAATAAGCCACGTGGCAGAATATAGATTAATATAAACAGGTTAACTTAAGTTTTAGGAGCTAGTTGGGAACAAGCCTAAGATAAGGCCAAGCTTGGCTACAGGTTTCTCTTAAGAAGAATTCAAGATCCAAATTGATGGAATAATCCTCCACCTAAATTCATACTTTGTGCTCAAACCTAAAGAACCAGTGACTTTCAAGCTTCATTAGATTTTACTCTGGGTTTGGGGATTTAGCTCAGTGGTAGAGCACTTGCCTAGCAAGCGCAAGGCCCTCGGTTCGGTCCTCAGCTCTGGCAAAAAAAAAAAAAAAAAATTTAGATTTTACTCTGAAAATTAAACATTTCTTGTAGTTGGGAGTATAGAGGATGGTGATGGATGGTTGTTTTTCTCTTTTTCTTCCTCCTTACATGTCAATCTCCTGTGTGATATGAGGGTGTGTACAACACAGCATTTCCAAAACATCAAAGTGGATAAAGGATGCAGTCTGCATTCTCCAACTGTCCATTTTTTTCAGACACAGAATGGGTTTGCAGCCAGTCTGCAGTATTCTCAGAGGACATGTGTCCCTTAGCATCAAATTATTTGACTCAATGAGGGGAGCAAACTCCCAAATTCACAAAGGCAACTATGACCTTACTCTTTCTCTAAAAAAAAAAAAAAAAAGCCAGCAACAATTAAAGAACAAAAATGTCAATTGCCAAGTGTATGGCATTCTGAGCACTCTAAATTTGGAAAACATGGCACATTCTTACTATAGCTTGCCCATAAACCCAACTTACCTTAGCAAGGCACACTTTTATTTGGTAATTCATCTGTATTATCATTCCAGATTAAAGAATTAATTGAAGCAATAATGTTAAAGATTATTTTTGATACAGTCTGTTTGTTTTGACCATTCAGAGCAGCATAATCCTGAGTAAAATTAGGGGAGAAATGGAAATAGTTACCCACTATCAGGTACTTTAGATGAAACACTGAGTGAGAGTCAAGTTAAAATTCTAGGTTATCTGGAAAGAAAGAGAAAGTAGATTTTTAGGAACCATTGCTGTTGTAAGCTGTTGGCACAGAATTTCAGTGTTATATCTTCAGCCTTATGAGTGATGCAGAGAATATGCTATCCTAATGCATATATATATATATATATATATATATATATATATATATATATATATATATATATATCATACACAGTCCATGCATACACTCCTGACCTGTTGGTTCAAGCTTTGCCACACCAGTCAGTGTGCTTGTCACTGAACAGCCTCCTCTATTAGACTGGGAGCCTTTGGAAGCCAAAGGTCCTGATCAACGCTGGGTTCCAATGCCTTATACAGAGTAGACAGTTGATAAATTAGCTTCTGGTGTATCGTGACAATGTGGGGGAAGTCAACAAGTGACAGACTCTTCCCACTCTCATTTAACAAAAGGCTTCAGCTCTGTGTCATCCAGATGAATACCTGTGTCCAGTAGTTAGTTATGTTTGGCCAAAATGGTACCACTTGCTTTCACCAGCAAAGTCAACAGTATCAGTTATGCTCAAAGTGTGTCCCTTAATTATGCCAACTTCTGCATTAAAAGAACACCACACTCAGATAATCAGATTAACATGAATTAATCATGGCTTAATATTTTATGATCATTAATGCTTCCATGTTAGTAAAAGAGACATTTGTTATAAAACTTCATAATTGACTGTGGACTTTGAAATTTTTTTCTCCTTAGCTCATGAGTTGCTAATGTCCAAAGCAGGCTCTTGCTTAACATACAAAAAGTCATGGACAACAATACAAATCCAGACCCATATATCATGTGTAATATAACATGAATTACTAAAAAGTCTTATTAATTAAAAAAAAAAAAAAACTTGAGCCATATATTAGGGTAAAAACCTGACAGATCAGAGGAATAGGAAAAGCTACAGCCAACCTCACCTTACAGATGCCTCAGTCTCCAAAGAGACCTAGTATTGGTGAAATTATTAATGCCACTCCACATAGTTAAAAGCGAGGTTTATTTTTTTGGGTAACTTACAAGTGACAGGGTCTGGGAAAGTGATAGGTGACAGGGTCTGGGAAAGGTGTAGTGCAGCCCAGTGGTGGTGTTCTCTGGAGAACTCTGCTTGGTCTACCTCCAGTGTCCAGGGCCCATCTGGATCTCGGGTATTCAGGGTCCTCTCTTGGCCCCACCTTGTAGGTGTGACAGTTACCAAAGCCTCAATGGGGGTTGGAACTTCTAGATCAAAGCTGGAATGGCTACCCACTACAACCTAGTTCCTGTTTCCTCACGCCTTAGATATCTTTCTGTGTCCTGCCATACTATTTTCTGGAATTAAAGGTGTGTGTCCTTCCCAAGCAAAGATATGAGATCTCAAGTTCTGGGATTAAAGGTGTGTTCCACCATTCCTGGATCTATTCCCAGTGTATCCTTGAACTCACAGAAATCCAGATGGATCTCTGCCTCCCTAGTGATAGGATTAAAGGCGTGTGTGCCACCATTTTCTGGCCTCTATGTCTAATCTAGTGGCTGATATATTCTCTGATCCCCAGATAAGTTTATTAAGGTACATAATATATGTACCACAGTGTAGAATACTCACATCAAGAGTCATGCCAGAAACTTAAGAATATTCTATTCTGGGATTGAAGAGATGACTCAGTGGTTAAGAGTGTTCGGTGTTCTTACAGAAGAGCTGAGTTTAGTTGCCCACACCCACATTAGGGAACTCACAATCACCTGTAACTCCAGCTCTGGGGCTTCTGCTAGCCTCTGTAGGTACCCACATACATGTTTGCATTCACAGAAAGACACACACATAAATAAAAATATATAAATCTTTTTTCAAAACAACATTCTTTCTCATGTCTTGGCAGACATAGCTGTATACCTTAGGGCCAGATTAGAATATTCACTAGCTCCTTCAAGTTATTCAGCAGGAAGTGGTGGTATAGTGACAGCCAGGTCTTCTCTTCTTTTCTCCCATTGGCTTTGGACTCTATAGGCCATGACACCATCATAACATGCAAGTTCCATCACAACAGCTCACCTCTATGGAAATGCTGTACCCCTCCATCTGCCGTTGTTTAGAATTTCAATGTCCCTCAAAGGCCCAGGTGTTGAAGGGTTGGGCCTAAGGTATTGGTACTTTTGGAAGTGGTAGAACATTTTAAAAGTGGTGCCTACTGGGAAAACCTGACATTGTACCCTTCAAGGGAATGTTTGTAGTGTGTGGTGGTATTGTGTTCCCCAAAATATTGTGTACCCTAATAAATTTATCTGGGGTCAGAGAACACCCAGCCACTAGATACAGAGGCTAGAAAATGGTGGCACTCACACCTTTAATCCTAGCATTCTAAAGGCAGAAATCCATCTGTTCAAGGATACAGCCAAGCATGGTGACTCACACCTTTAATCCCAGAAAGCAAACCTTTAATCCCAGTGGGTGATGGTAGAAAACCGAAAGGTATATAGAGTATGAGGACCAGAAACTAGAAGCATTTGGCTGGTTAAGCATTTGGCTGATTAAGCTTTTAGGCTTTGAGGAGAGCAGTTCAGCTGAGACCCATTCAGATGAGGACACAGAAGCATCCAGTCTGAGGAAACAGGATCAGCTGAGGAACTGGCAAGGTGAGGTAGCTGTGGCTTGTTCTGCTTCTCTGATCTTCCAGCATTTACCCCCAATAACTGGCCTCAGGCTTGATTTTATTAATAAGACATTCTAATATTCCTGCTACAGTAGTGTCTACCTTCCTCTGGCATATACCTCCACCAAAGGTAATAGGGCCATATAGGCATTGGCTGGAAACCTTATATCCATGAACAAAAACTAAAACTTCCCTCCCTATAAAGTTGGTTATATCATACACAGTAAGCCTACTACACACCATACTTTGAGCCTAGGTGTCCACAGACCAGTGATAAACTAAGTCCATGAGAACAGACTAGAAAGATACAGAGAACTCCAGAAGCAGTTCAACACTGCACTGAGATCCTATAGTCCCTCTTACCGACTGTATAATTCTAGAGGAAAAGAACCATAAGCTCCTTATCCGGTGGATCCCTTATTCCCTAGACAGAGCTGTGAGCAGACATGAACCAGGACAGAGTCTGACATAAGACACTTTCCTACTAAGATATAAGATCTAATATGTATATAAAGAGTAGGTCTGAAACTACTGCTTGGAGTTCATAGTCACAGAAGATGTCAAGCCAAGGTGCTGCAAAGCTATCTGAACAAAATTTTAAAAGAAAAACTGATATAAGTCAATGGCCAATGAACTGTGCATTTTTTTAAAAGTCACTACAAAGTAAAGGTAGCTCAAATATGGATATGGCCCTAGGATACAGTCTCAGAACTGAGAAGAAAATCATTCTATTTATTTGGAAAGTGTTAGGTTTCAAGCCCAGGACAAATGGCTGAGGTACCTACTTAACAGAAAGTGATCTTCAAAAATATGTTATTTCTTAATTCTATATGGACCTTCTAAATATCTCATCACTTGAAAATGTGAAAGCACAAAAAAATAAAATAAAGTTAAAACAGAACTCCCAGGGCTAGGGAGATGGCTTAGGAGGTAAAGGGCTTATTGTGCAAGCACGGGGACTAACATTCTATTCCCAGTACCCACATCATTTGTAATCCAGGTACCAGAAGGACTGAGGCAGGGGAGTCCCTGGGACTCACTTGCTAGCGCTGAGAAGCCTTGGTTCAAAACATATGAGGAACCATTCCTAAGGAATGGCATACACATAGCTGACCTCTAGCCTACACATACACACAGATGTGTACCAACACAGCATGAACACACACACACACACACACACACACACACACACACACACACACACACATACAAGTAACACTTAGGTTAATAGTTTATTTGTTCTGCATTGGATTACTTTATATTTTCAAGGAATGGTCAGCATTCTTCTGCAAGGATACCAAGTCTGTGATTAACCCATAATTTTTCAGAGCAAATTACATAATGAAAGTAGCATATTTCTTAGTTAAGATTCTCCAGTCCATGTGAAAAGAAAAATACCAACTCTAGCAAGAGTGAAATGGGGAAGCAAGCTTCTGAGTGCTCATCTCCAGGGTCAGTAATTACTGGGACAAGCATCATCCTTCATGGAATGTAGGCTCAAACACACCCCCTGCTACCTTGATGATTGTTTTCAAACCAAGTGCCAATTTGCAATGTGTAACAAAACAACTCCTTCCCTAGGTGGCCTTTACCATATTTGCTCCCCATAACACAAACTGCTTTTAGGAGTCCTGAGTTCCTTTAAAAAAAAAAAAAGATAATAGAACCAATTCAAGTTACAAATTGAAATATAACCTTGCATGCACAGTGTAAAGCTCTTTGGATTTTTATAAATTAACTAATATTCAGGTGAAAAAATGGGACAATATCTGCATGCCCAGGAACCCACCCTATTCCCTCTTCAAGTAACCAGTCCCTAAGAAGGTCATCATCCTTCACTTTTAGTACTTAGTTTTGTTTTGTCTATTCTTGTATTTTAAGCAAGCAACAGTAATTCTTCTTATAGTTTTTACTTGGTGGTGTTTTCACTGATGCATATTATTTCAGTGAGTGAATACAATAGAACTTATCAAATCTACTACAGATGAGCATCTGGTTTGGGGCCATGCTGATAAATGCTGCTACAACATAGTCATAACTTTTGGAGAACTTATGGACACAGTTCTGACTATATGGCTATGCACAGAAAAGCCAAACCATGAGATGGTATATCTTCAGCAAATAGTAGATGATGTTAGTTTCCAAAGACATTTTACCCATTCATGTATCTACTCTCATGCACTGATCCCCAAATGCTTTAGGTAACCCATCTCTGTTGTGGCTTAATGTGGAATGTCCCCCATAGGTTCCTGTTTGTCCTCAGCTGTTGGTGCTATTTGAGGAGGTTACAGAACCTTTAGTAAGCAATATCTTGATGGAAAAAGTATGGCCCTAGGAGAGGGCTTCAGAGTCTTGCCCCACTTGATGTTCAAACTGTGATTCCTGAGTACAGATTCAACATAACCAGCTAGCTTCCTATTCCTGCCATCATGTTTTTCCTGCCTGTTGTTGTGTCTTTCCTACCACAAAGGTCTCTATCCCTCTAGAACTGTAAGTCAAAACAAACCCTTTCTCCCCTAAGTTGCTTTTGGTTTTACCATAGCAACATAAAGAAACTCAGACCATCTCCATGGTGTGTATTTTGGCAACTGATACAGTACAAATGGATACCATCAAACACAGGCAAAGGAACAAAAATCTACTTACATGACAGTAAACAGAAGGTTTACAAAATGCAGTCATAGGAGTATGGACAGCAGGCAGGTTTCCATGGTCAACAACAAAATCCTAACAGCCAGCAATACAACTTAGAGCTTTTCTAAGGACTTAATCCACCTCCTCCATCTTTGGGGACCTTCACACATCTCTGAGTCACAACTATTTTTGGAAACTCTGTCTAAATACCTGTGGACTCAGCTTCAGTTAGTGACTTGATATAATAATCCAAATCCTACCACATTCTTAAGAGTTTAATATTACATAAGAAACAAGAATGGAAAAGAACTTGTCAGTTCATCAATAGACCTGATTCCTCACAAAATTCTCTTGCCAAAGATATTTCTATAGACTACTCTAACCAGCCTCTGGAAAGCACAGTTTGTTACTCATTCTTTGTCCCAAATATTAATATAACATATAGAATATAATAGATAAATACCTTTTAAATTGTACTGGGCAGGCTAGGTGGTGGTGACACACACCTTTAATCCCAGCACTTGGGAGGCAGAGCCAGGTGGATCTCTGTGAGTTTGAGGCCAGCCTGGTCTACCCAAGTGAGATCCAGGCACCAAAACTACACAGAGAAACCAAACCCTGTCTAGAAAAAAAAATGTACTGGGCAAAGCAAGTATAATTATCCCCACTTAACAAATGTAGTAGTAAGCACATAATAATCCCCCAATCCCAAAGGCTGTAACTGAATTTCCTTTCACTATGGCTCTCCTTCTCCTATACCATGCAGTGTGTGGCAGCATTGTGCTAGAAACACAATGTCTGTGTGCCCATGAAACAGAATTAGGGAAAAAGAGTTCGCTTCCACTTAATGGAAACGTTCTGAATACTTGTAGATGTCTAAATACCATTGGCTTTGGGAGTAACTACTACTAAAACGTCCACAAAGATTTCCACTGGTGAGGGGAGATATAGAACTGGGGAAACAGCTCAGTTGGCCAAGTACTTGCTTCACAGACATGAGGACCTGAGCTCAATGCCCAGAACCCATGTGAAAATGCTGAACATAGTGGTGTGCACTTGTAAGTCTGGCACTGGGCAGAGAGACAGGTGGATGACTGGGGCTCACTGGCCAGCCAACCCACCCTACCAAAAGGACTTTCAGTCAGTGAGAGACCTTGCATCAAAGAAAGGTAGCCAGCTGAGGATTGACACCCAAGGTTGTCTTCTGGTCTCCCCATGTACACATACACATATATTCATGTGCAACCAAACACACACACACACACACACACACACACACACACACACACACACACACACACTGCTCCACTGGAACAGACAGGAAGGCAAAGAGATATTCAATGCGGCTAGTTTACAGAGGGCCCTGTAGCTCTTATTAAGAATTTCAACCTTTACTTTGCAAAAGTGTGAGTTTGTTCAATATAACATATTGAACAATTTTTGGGAAGGAGCAAACAAAAACAAGGTTAATTTTTTTAAAGAAAAGAGCTGAGAAATTTTCAGAATTCCAACGAGGTTATTGTTGTCAAGGCTAACTATGGGACCACAAGAGAAACAAGTTACAGCTATCTCTCTACATCCATGGGAGACTAGTTCCAAGACCTGCAGAAGATGCAGAAATCCATGGATGCTAAAGTATTGTGTAGAAAATGGAGCAGTGTTTGCACAGAACATACATACACCCTCTCAAATACTTTGTTATCTTTGCATGACTAATAATCCCTGACATGTGCCTGCTATTAAAGTATTGTTTTATTTTTAGGTAATGCAAAGTTCAGTACAAACATAATTTTTAAAATAATTTCTGCCTGCATTGTGGGAATGACTAACTAATGACTGACCTAGCTGGAGACCTATACCCTGAAAAGAAACTCACCCCTGAGGGACAGGACCTAGAGGTTGGATACCCCAGAGGGGGAAAAAAAAGTCAATGAAATGATTGCTAATGATATTCTGCTATACTCACAGATTGGTGCTTAGCTCAACTGTCATCAGAGAGTCTTCACCTAGCAACTGATGGAAACATATGCAGAGACCCACAGGCAAACACTAGGTGGATCTCAGGAAATCCAATGAAATAGGGGAGGAGTGAAGTCAAGGGCATTACAAGAAAATCCACAAACCACTAACCTGCTCATAGAGGTTCAAAGAGACTGAAGCAACAACCAGGAAGCCTACATGGGACTGACCTAGGCCCTCTGCATATATGTGACAACTGTATAACTTGGTCTTCTTGTGAGACTCCTAACAGTGAGAACAGGAGCTGGCTCTGAGTCTTTTGCAGCTTTAGGGGTCTGTTTCTCTGACCAGATTGCCTCATCCACCCATAATACAAGAGGTGCCTAGTCTCATTTCAGTTTGCTATACCATGGCTGGCTAATATCCATGGGAGGCTCACTTGTATCTGAAAAGAAACAGAGAAGGAGGAGAGGAGGTATAGGGGAGGAATTGAGAAGAAATGAGGGAGGGGAAACTTTGGTTGGAATGTAAATAAATAAGTAAATAAAAATAATACTAATTTCTGCCTGTAGTTGGTTGAATGCACAGATGTGAGACACATGGTGATTCATGAGGATCAGGCAAAAATCTCAGAGTTGTGGAGAACAATATAAATTCAACCAATACAATAGCAAAAGCAATTACAACAGTATGAAAACTATCACAAGGAAAGAAAATTTCAGATTTTCTAAGTTTTAAGACCATTTTTACAAAGAAGGTCAAAATGGACATGAAAGTGACTACAAAGAACATGAAGAAAACAAGATAAAGCCATGCTTTTCAAAGGGTTGACTCCCAAACTTTAAGGATGATTTCACTAGGTTCCAATCTATGAGTACAGCAGAGTATCATTAGGAATCATTTCATTGATTTCTTTTTCCCAGTCATGTTTCATCTACCTTGGTCTTGAGGCTATCTAGCCTCTGATTCCTAGCCATGCTGGCAGTGTCCAGATTGGACTCCCTCTCTTGGCATCCAAACAATAATTATTTTTTGTAATGAAAATGGGAGATATCAGAGCCACAGAAAAGGACTGAAGAAGAGGCCAATGTTGAAGTCACTGAGTCACATGACAGGAATATCTTTACAATCAGGAGGGTTAAATGATAAGGATGGAGGGGGTCGACTTGAGAATTAAAAAAAAAAAAAAAACCTATTTACCAGATATAAATGAATCAAGTATTAGTTAATCAATTCATGATGACAAATAACTTCTCCTAAAACAATTTTTAAGCACCAATATCATGATTGTAATTTGGAAAGCATTGTTTTCTTATTAAGTTTTTCATTTTTAAAGCCCTAGAAATCCAATTTCCATATGGTGTTTGGTTTCTCATCATAAGTAGGATATATAACTAACTTAGAAAATTTATGTGGATCAAGATGCATGACCCCAAATGATCTAAAGAAATTTCATTGGGTATATTACATTAAAAGCCTTTTTTCTGATACACAGAAGCTGTAACAACTTTTTCACCAGAGAAATCTAAAAATTTTTTTCTTTTCTGAATGTATTATAGCATTATTCAGAGAAGAGAAAGAAGGCAGCTAAAAACCTCCCAGAGAAGGGATCTCTTTACTGACACGTGACACTTACAATTCATAAAAAGTCTTTCACAATTAGAAATGATAAGCAAAGAGCTTTCTAGGTTTTCTTGAGAAGATCAAAAGTATAGGTGTGTATAAGCTCCACACAGATGCCTAAGACGGAAAAGACATCACACTCGCTGACAAATAAATGGTTCTTTCCTCCATAACTTAACAAATTGCAAACTGAAACATTGTAAAGCCAGTCCTGGAAGCTGCAAACTCAAAATGCAGGAAGTGTCTCCTTCCTGCTAGCACATTTGTTCCCTGGCTTTGACTCCAAGCCTTCCCATATTTCCTCAGAGGCCACATCTTATAAATCAGATGAGACTGGTCATCTTGCAACAAAATGGATTTTTTTTTAATGTGATTCTGAAGAGATTGGAAAGTGTAATGCAACAGATTTTTCAGTCTTCGCTGCTGAGAAATGATTGCTTTATTGATGGCTCTATTGAGAATGGGGTGTTGCTCCAGGAACTCATAGGTCTGAAGAATTTCCAGGAGCCATAACACTAGATGCTTTATTACTGGGCCTAAACAGTCAGGAGCCAGTTATGTGCTTGACTTTTAAAAGATGGAATTCTGACAACTGAAGGGCTGTAGACATTGCCTTTTATTTCTGAGTTAATCATGATATTTTTGACAAATTCACAAAGGAAATCCTGAATAATGAGTTCCTGTGAAATCTGAATGTTCCAATACAGGTGTACAGTTAGTTATAAGACAGTCAAGTGCTTGAGGTTTTAAATCTCATTCTTACCAAAGAGAAAAGTCCAGCTGAATGCACTGCATTTCACAATGGTCCCATACCTACATTCATAGAAACACATTGTATTTCTGGCTTCACAAATTCACAATATTCACAAAAAGGAACAGTTTTAAGTCAGTATCCAGTGAAATTGTTGCCTTTCCAGTTAACCAATTCCAGAGGATGCCTGACTTGTCGCTCTCCAAGGTATTTCAGAAAATGTTGGTCAGCCCATCTCCCCTTGCCCCATAGCTTGCATTTAATGACAAAAATTCATGCGCACTGGCTTTTCTTACAGGCTCATAAGGAGCTGGCTAAATCTGGAACCAGGTGGAGGATAGCCAGTTAATTGGATCTTTCTTCTGTGAACACCAGGGGACAGCTGGTTTGCATTGTCTTTCTAATGAGCAGCCATGAGATGGAAGCTGGGCACATTAGCTGAGCTCCTCCTCTGTTGTGTACAAACTTGGAAATCATCTTATCACTGCCAGAGGCTTCTAGGGTGGAAAGAATACTCTCCACACTAACAATAAACTGACCTGATATTGGGGGAAGGTGATGGTATTTCTTAGTCCTCAGGGTCAGACTTCAGAAATCTAATTGGTCATTTCTATTTTTTTTTAAAAGATCTCTGATTTTATTTTATTTTATTTTATTTTATTTATTTTTGTTATTGTTATTATATTTGTGTTTTAATTTTACACATCAGCCGTGGGTTCCCCTGTCCTCCCCCCTCCCACCCCACCCCCACCTTTCCCCCATCTCCTCCCCTCCATTCCCATCTCCTCCAGGGACAAGATTCCCCTGGAGTCATTTCTTCTGCCTCCATGGTAAGGGCATATCCATCTGACACCAGGGCGAAGGATACAAACTACATGCTCATATTCTGCTAGCTAACCCACAGGGAGAGGGACAGTGAGTTCACAGTAAGAGAGACAATATGAATTTAAGCATGTAGACCTCAAAGCAAGAGCCAAAGGCCAAAGCTATTTTTAATCAGACTAGAGCACCACCACAGAGCTTTATGAATCTGTCCCTTAAAGACTGAGTCCACTGGCACCTTTCACAAATGTCAGAATAAAGAGGAAGTTACTCAGAATAGTCCTCTAACCTTGTTAAGTTTAGATTTAACCAACTCACAAAAATTACAATTTGATTAATTAGGTCTTAGGAACAGGACTCTCTACCCTCCAATGCAGGGATCTCTGAGGTGCCCAGGTAAAACCCTGTTCTGAGCCTTGGGCCTTGACTGCTGCAACCACTATAGTTGGGTCTGTTTTCAGGTGCACTTTCCAGAAGTATCTTTCTGTCTTCAGTAGGAGGAATTAAAATGGTTCTAAATGGTGTTGAGATATAAGAATTTTAATAAAATAAACTCTGAATGCTTCGGTTTCCTCTAGGACAGTCAGAAGCCACAGTTAGAACTATAAAAATACTGAAGGAACTGGACAGTTTTCTGTCTGGCAATTTTCATCATTTCTCCATTTTATTTTTACAAGTGTTCTTTGGATTTTTCTCCTTACTCTGCCATTTGAGATCTCAATAGTTTTACATGGAACACATAAGACTGCCAGGGGAAGCATATAAGGCCACCCTGAGAGGAAAGGGGAGTTACTCAGCATTAAAATGTGTTGTGCTGCAGCCCTTACCTTATAAGAGATTCATCTAAATGATAATGAGCATGAAAAAATTGATTATTTCCTGGGCTAAACTGGTCTTTGTAGTTTTCATGTGGTGAATCTAATCGTGCTAGAATAGGTCTCAAAATACAAACATGCCAACAGTTCAATCCATAAACTAGTAAGAGGATACAAGATGTTGCCTATTATTTTGGCAAAGAAAGCATCCCAGATAATAGTTATTTGTATCATAATGTCAACCAAAAAAGTCCATTGTGAGTTTTTAGCCCTCTTTTTAAACTTATATGTCAACTGTCTTCTTCACATTCTCTGGCGCAAAGCAGAAGACGAACTTATAGTTTTCATGTATAGCAAAGTATGAATTGCAGTGACTCAGTCTTCTAGTCAACAAATGCCTTGATAAATTGGATGAGAAAAGTAGCGTTCTTAATTTCCTTGTTGATTTTTAATAACATTAGTATGGCACTTTCACATGTACATATATTCTTGTATTTTGTTCCTGTTCCTACCCTTTAACCCTCACCTGCTCTCCTTCTGTTCCATCCTCTTTCTATCCACATGAAATCCAGGCTCAACATATGAGAGAAAATGACAAAATTTCTTTTTCTTTTCTTTTTCCCTTCCATTGTCTCTCCCCAACCCCGAATCCTTCCTATTTTTTTCCTTCTCCCAAATAGTCCCCCTTCTGAAGCCATAGAGTTAGAAGTACAAAAACAATGAAGAAACTGAACAGGTTTCTATACATCAATTTTCATCACTTCCCCTGATCTATTTTTTCAAACTTCCTTTGGATTTTCTCTGTACTCTGCAACTTAAGATCTTAAAGGTTTATATGGGCCATATAACACAGTGGAAGCACATAAGGCCACCCAGAGAGGAAGGGATGTTATCCAACATTAAAATGCATCATGCTGCAGCCCTTCCGTTATGGAGGGGAGGGGGAACATATGACAGAGGCAATATTTGCCCTTTTGAGCCTGGCTTATTTTACTTAACTCAGTGATCTCCAGCTCTAACCATAAGAAGAGCCACTCTGTTTAAGGGACATGCTTCTCTGGTTTGGTTTCTTTTGTTTCTAGTTTTCTGTCCTAGATTTCTTACATTTATTTCTTTTAAAAAATGTTCTCCCTGGGTTACAGAGTTAGCTCAACAGGTAAGAACACCTGCTGTTCTTGCAGAGGACCTGGATTTGGTTTTTAGCCACTCCAAATAACACCTCACAACAGCTTAGAACTTCATTTTCAGGAAATCTAATACCCACTCTGGCCTCCAAGGGCACTTACACATACATGGTGTATTCTCTCATACACGCAGGAAAATCATTCTCACCCACTTTTTTCTTTAAGGAGTATTCCCTTTAATATTTCCTCTTTCTCCTCTCTAAGACATATCTGAAACTATGGCCAGAGTCCTAATCACTTTCCAGACCTCTAGACCCATGGACCACAGGACAGTGCCACCTATTTTGAACACGGAAAACAGCCTTCTAATCTTCCCATTTTAGACAATGGTGGCCAGTTCATTTATATTACCCTGTGGTTTTCTCTATCATTTTAAATTTTCTGCCTTCTTCCAAAGGTACCCTGAATTGTATCATCTATAAGATAAACTATTTTATTTGTACCTCTAGAAGTTACTTTCCTATATCTATAAACATTGATATTTAGTAATATTGAATAAATACATCAATTCTCACAAAACACTATATTTAGACCACAGTTATATTCAACTTCAAAAACATGAAAATCCACATTAAGAGTCACAATGGGACCCATTATTTTATACAAATAGTGAACATGAGTAATAATTTAAAAATTGATAAATGGTGTCATTAGAAAAAATAGTCAAATTTTAATCCAAGATAGATATTTGATATTAGTTTTATCTTAATCTTTACTTGGCTAAATTTTATTGCTGTTTTATGTTAGAGCATTATACGGTTGTACTTTCTGAAAGTCCTTGTTCTTAGGAATAATGAGGTATGGTATTTAGGAGTAAAACCATGAAGAAACATAGGAGACACACAATAGCTGTCATTACTGTTGAAGCTAAAAATAATGGCTTTTAAAAAATAAAACAGTTAAATGTACCAACTTCAGATGTTGTATGATCCAGCTCTGAGACAAACTAGGGTAATTTTGAACCTAATTAAGGCTTCTTAATCCTGAAGGAGCTCTGTCATGTCTGATCTCATATCATCTTAACATAATAAATAATGCATATCCACAAAGCAAAATAATCATGAGTCAAGTCGGTGTTTGTGTGGTTAAATGCAATAAAAATAAAACAGAAGCCTGTATGCACAATCTATACCATGTATCACACACTTTATTAAATAACCCCCTCGTTTTCCTGCCATGACTTGGGTAGGAGATGTTAGGAAATGTTGAACCCTGTAAGTTAGTAAATCCAACTTCAAAAATCACAAAATGAATGTGAAGAACCCACTGATGCTAAAAAAGGAGAGATATCTTCAAGCACAGCAATTTTTGCATCTTCAAATGGGATTCTAATCCTCTTCTGAAACCTTTGCTGTGATTCACCTAAGAACTGGTGGAATAAAAATGTATCCTGGGCTTCCATCAGTTCTAGGGAAGAGGTGCAGAGTAAAACAAATACATGGGCCAGAGAATAACAAAGACAAAGAGTGGCTGGAAGGTAGAAACAAAAAAAAAAAAAAACCATCAGAAAGGAAAAAGACATACCCCATAACCCTCTTCACTTAGGACTGCAAACCAAAGGCTTTCAAAAAATATCTAAGTCTCACTCCCCTAAAAGATTTCAGACCGGATCTCAGAAGTTCCTACACTCCTTTGGCAATCCTTAAGGATCATTTTAGGAACAAAGGTTGCCCTTCTTTTATATGCTAATGTATTAGGATTCCTAAGCAGCATTTCCTTAAAAAAAAAAAAAAAAAAAAAATACTGAGTTCAGTATCCTCTCAATGCACGTTATTAAACCAAGATCAAAGTGGGTCTGAAATGGGACTTGGAAATTTGTTCTTCACCCACACTCCAGGTAATTCTGAGTCACAGGTCAGTCAGCCTTTGGGAGCCAGTGCTGCACTTGTCCTGGTGTTTGCCTTAAATTGCACAACAAATGCAATTTATATGTAATCAATACCAAATTCAAGGCTCTGCACACTGAAACCCAGGATCCTGCCATCAGCTGGCTCAGGAGTTTAGAAGGTTTAAAAGTTAATTCAGCATCAGTGAGCAAAGTGATTTATAGCCTAACTATGTATGTATATTTGCTCCCTAGGGATGGCTCCTAGAGGCTGGAGAAACAGCATGTCTTCCTTGGCCCTAAGGCCTCTTCCAGATGGCTCCTAAATGAGCCAGAGGAATCTGTGGTGACTTTTCAAAATCCTGCTTCCGTATCCACATGGTCTTGGCAAAATAAGTAGTTTAAGGAGTCTTGGCACTAAGAAATGACCTTACTGGGCAGGAGACAAATAAGAAACAGAACCAACTTCTCTCTTCCCTCTTCCCTCCACAGAACTACCCAAGCTCTCAAAATGAGCCCAATGGCAGACACTCAGAAAGAGATGTAGAGTAAATATCCAATGATGCTAAACATGGTCCAAGATGGAAAGAAAACTATAGGAAAATGCCAGACACAGTGCTCCCTCATATCAAGTCCTATGTCCATTCAGATTGCACTGTATGGACTTTCATACCAGTCCCGAACATCAGGGCATACTCTTACTCAAAGGAGGAGCCTCATCTTTCACCCTCTGAGCAGTTAGGAGGAGCAGGTGGCTGATTCTACCAATGAACTCCACCTAAGTCAGGGGTTCTCGATCTTCCTAATTGGAAATGTGCTACTGTTATGAATCATTATGAATCAGATATATAGGATATCTGATATGTGACCCAAAGGGGTCACAACCCGCAGGTGGAGAACCACTGATCTAAGTAGCTGCTATCATCTGTCTCTTCTTAGAAAAAAAGCAAGCAGTTTCTTTACCACCTTCTACCTCTGTTTTTCATGCCCCTGTGGAACCCAAAACACAAAAAGAAGTATTAAAAAGAAGCAGATGGGACTCTTCAATTACTGCTCGGTATGCTCTATAGAACCTCAAGACCTACAGGTTGCCATAAAAGATGAAGAAATAATTCTTGAACTATGGTCAGGGAAGCAGATAGGCTAACTACAGATCTTTGCCTCTTCCTTTACTCCTCCAAATCCATTCCCACAGATTCATTCTCAGCTCTGTAGCAGATTATCAACTGTGGCTTCACTTCTCTCCATGCCCCCATCTCCAGGGGATCGAATAGATCTTCCCCTCCAAACTTTCTGTCACTCATTGCTTTATCCCAGAGATGCAAGGATGGTTCACCATATGTAAATCAATGAATGCAATCCACCATATAAACAAACTGCAAGACAAAACCACATGATTATCTACTTAGATGCAGAAAAGGCCTTTGACAAAACCTAACAGCCCTACATGATAAAATCCTGGGGAGATTAGGGACACAAGAAAAATACTGCAATAAATAAAGGCACTTTACAGCAAGCTCATGGCCAACATTAACTTAAATGGAGAGAAACTAAAAGCAATTCCACTAAAATCATGAACAAGACAAGGTTTTCTGCTCTTTCCATATTTAGTTAATATAGAACTTGAGGTCTTAGATAAAGCAATATGAAAACTGAAGGAGATCAAGACGATACAAATAAAAAAGGGAAGTCAACATATTTTTTTATTTGCAGATGGTATGATAATATACAAAAGTGTACCTAGAAATTCCACTTGGAAACATCTGGCTATTTTGAATAAAGTAGTAACGAACATGGTTGAGCAAGTGTCTCTGTGGTAGAATGAAGCATCCTTTGGATTTATGCCCAAAAGTTGTATAGCTGGATCTTGAGGTAGAACTATTCCCATCTTCTTGAGGAAGTACCACATTGATTTCCATAGTGGCTGTACTCCCACCAGCAATAAACACTTTCAGCAAAGTAACAGAAATCAAAATGAATTCACAAAAATTAATTCAGTATCCCTCCTACATGCAAAGGAAAAGAAAAAGAATGAGAAAGAAATCATGGAAGCAAAACCCTTCATAATAGTCTCATATAACATAAAACAACTTTGGGTAACTCTAACTAAGCAAATAAAAGACTTGTATGATAAAAGCCTTAAGACACTAAAGAAAGAAACTGAAGAAAATATCAGAAAATGGAAAGGTCCTCCATGTTCATGGATCAATAGGATTAATATAGTAAAAATGCCCATCCTACCAAAGCAATATACTGATTCAGGATAATCTCCATCAAAATTCTAACACAATTCTTCATAGATCTTGAAAGGACAATTCTCAGCTTCACATGGAAACATACACACACACACACACACACACACACACACACACACACACACACATACACACACACACACACACCAGGATAGCTAAAGCAGTCCTGAATAATAAAAGAACTGCTGGAGGTATAACCATCCCTAATTTCAAGTTGTACTACAGAGATATAACATAGTAATAAAAACAGCATGCTATTGGCATAAAAACAGACACACTGATCAATGGAATCAAATTGAAGACCCAGACATAAATTCATACACCAATGGACACCTGATTTTTTAATAAAGAAGCCAGAAATACACACTGGGAAAAAGACAGCATCTTTAACAAATGATGATGCATGTAGAAGAATACAAATAGATCCCTACTTATCCCCATTCACAAAATTCAACTCCAAATGAATCAAAGACCTCAACATAAAACCAGATATAATGAACCTGGTAGAAGAGAAAGGGGGGAATCATCTGAACCCATTGGCACAGGAGACAACTTTCTGAACAGACCACCTTTAGCAAGGGCACTAAGATCAACAATTAATAAATGGGACTTCATGAAACTGAGAAGTTTCTGCAGAACAAGGGATGCTGTCATTTGGACAAAGAGGCAGCCCATAGAATGGGTAAAGATTTTTAGCAACTACACATCCAGAAGGCTAATACCTAAACTATATAAAGGACTCAAAAAACTAGATCAAGAAAACAACCCAATTTAAAGAATGGGGTACAGATCTAAACAGATAATTCTTAAAAGAAGAAACTCAAATGGCTGAGAAACACTTAAAGAAATGATGATGCTCCTTAATCACCATGGAAATGAAAATCAAAACTACTTTGAGATCTCACCTTACACCCATCAGAAAGGCTAAGATCAATAAAACAAGAGACAGTTCACTCTAATAAGCATGTGAAATAAAGGGAATATTCATTCATTGCTGGCGGGAGTCACTATGGAAATCAATGTGGTACTTGCTCAAGAAGATGGGAATTGTTCTACCTCAAGATTGAGCTATACAACTTTTGGGCATAAATCCAAAGGTTGCTTCATTCTACCACAGAGACACTTGCTCAACCATTTTCATTACTACTTTATTCAAAATAGCCAGAAACTGGAAACAACCTAGATGTCTCTCAACAAATGAATAGATAAAGAAAATGTGATACATTTATACAAGGGAGTATTGCTCAGCTGTTAAAACAAATGAAATCAGAAAATTCACAGGTAAATGAATGTAAATAGGTTTTCTCCAAAGGAGTCTCACTGGGGAAACAAACTACTCTTAAGATTAGGCTGCATTCCCAGAAGTAGATGGACAACAGGAAATGAATTCAATGTAATTTATGGAGGTTCTTTATCTCATGCTGTCATGCCAAGGCTCCCCCTCCTCGCTTTTTTTAAGTTTTTTATCTTTACTTTATTTATTTTATTTTATTTACCTATTTTTTCTCTCCTTTTACACTACAGGTCCTTTGCATCTATATTATGGCTTCCAGTTTAGTGTTGTTATGGAATTCCTGGGTATGTGAATAAGTGGATCTCTGCATCTCTATCTGTTTCTTACGCCTTTTCTGGGGCTCTTTTCCTTCTGTCTGTCTGTTTTGTCCTATTCCAATTGTTAGTTGTGTTTTATCTCACTATGTTTTATTCCATTTTATTATTATCCCTTAGAAGCCTGTTTGTTTTCTGATGAGAAACAGAAAGGGGATAGAGCAAGGTGGGAAGGGAAATGAGGAGGAACTGGGAGGAGTAGAGGGGAACATATTACATAAGAAAAAAAGCTTTTTTTTTTTCAATAAAAGGTGGGAATCCCTTCTTTATATAACAATGTCTAAACTATGTAGTTAATCTCTTTGAAAATTTTTAAAGAAAGGGGAAAGAAAGGAAGGAAGGAAGGAAGGAAGGAAGGAAGGAAGGAAGGAAGAAAGAAAGAAAGAAAGAAAGAAAGAAAGAAAGAAAGAAAGAAAGAAAGAAAGGGAAAGAGAGTAAGAAAAAGGAAGGAAGGAAGAAGGGAGGGAGGGAGGGAGGGAGGGAAGGAAGGAAGGAAGGAAGAAAGGAAGGAAGGAAGGAAGGAAGGAAGGAAGGAAGGAAGGAAGGAAGAAAGGAAGGAAGGAAGGAAGGACTGCTTGGCTGCAGAAAGCTGTTGAGGTTATGGTGGTAACTCCTCATTGGAACATGGTTTGGTCCTATCCCAACTCAGCTCCTTTCCTCAGATACACTCTGCTCCCAGTATTCAGAACAGGTTGTCTAGTGCATTGTTTTAGCCAGTTTCCTTTCTTCAAAATTTGGAGTTTAAAGTGGTACTAGATTATCTGTTTTTGGGATGATATCTACAGAGATATAGTTGAAAATAGGAATACTCATCTGTTTTAATAAAAAATTGATTAGAGAGAGAGAGAGACAGAAAGAGAGAGAGAGAGAGAGAGAGAGAGAGAGAGAGAGAGAGAGGGCAGTGGTAGCGCACGCCTGTAATCCCAGCACTCAGGAGGCAGAGGCAGGTGGATTTTTGTGAGTGTGAGGCCAGCCTGGTCTACCAAGTGAGATCAAGGAAAAGCGCAAAGCTACACAAAGAAACGCTGTCTCGAAAAACCAGAGAGAGAGAGAGAATGAAAACAAGGGGGGAAATGTCCCTGTAAAGGCTCAATACCATAATTCTCAACTGAAGGTCTGAAGCAAGAGTGATTGGCTTGAGTTGTTTTGTTTTGCTCATGTGTGTGCAGGTGTATACAGGTGTGTATGCATATGGAAAAAAGAGACCAAAGTCTAGTGTCTAAATAATACCTTTCACTGAATCTGTAGTTCACCAACTCAGCTCAAGACTGGCTAGCCAGCAAGCTCCAAGGATCCTCTTGCCTTCCTCTCCTCAGTGCTGGGATTACAGGCATGCACTATTGCATCCTGCTTTTATATGCATGTCAGAAACTGAATCCAGGTCCTCATGCTTGAGCAACAGTACTTTGCCAACTGCCATCTCCCTAGTCCTGATTTTTTTAACACATAGTTCCAGGCCAGAACAGATGTTCTCCAGGTCTTTTCAAATCCTTAATCTTGAATTGAGTGCTAATAGAGGATTAGATGTTGAGAAGTCTTTCCATTTGTGAGGGTAATTAACAAAACTCCCATTGCTTCTCCCAGGAAAGTGAACTGCCAGGCAGACTTAGAATTGCCATAAGCGTGTTCTCCATGGGAGTCAGAATGTCACAGTGAGATATACTGATCTTTCACAAAGCCATATTAGAAAAATGACCTTATGTGCAGCTTAGGGTTTGTGCCACAACCCTCCTGCCAAGCATCCTACCTGGAAAGTGAATAAAACCCTTGCTGTCATTGTACATATTCTCAGTTAAGAAACTGTGATCCACACAAGCAAGAAAGACACTCTTGAGATGTGATAATGCAGGGCTTCAAACCCCTCAGCATCACCACAAGATGGTTGACAGAAACAGCTTTCACATCAGCCCTCCCCCCTCAGAGGTGGTCCAACAGGAGAAGAGAAGGGGCTTTGCTAAAGATGGGCTCCCAAGGAACAATAAACCTAAATAGGTATCCATTTTCCAACCATGCTCATTCACAAACAACAGCAGCACAAACCATGACTCTGAAAATGCTGTGAGCTGTTAGTAAGGATTGGTTTGTACTACCTACCCATGTGGTCTGTGTCAGTGGAATAAATTCTCATACTTTAATCAAGTGCAGCTATACAAAAGCAATAACTCAGACAACAGTGTGGGAGACCAGCTATAGCCATGGTATCCCTGAGACTTTATGTCAAATTAACAGAGTGATGACCTAGTAAGAAGGTCCATGTTTACAGTACATGACTTCAACCTTCCAGAATCAAGTGTTTGGCCCTAAGGCCAGGTTCAGCATGTTTCCCAACCCTAGAGTCATACCTCTAACATCCCCCTTCAAGCTAACTCAAAACTTAGAACAATAACTAAAATTTCATATACTCCTAAGGAAAGATTCAAGGGGAAACTCTAAGTTGGACATTTTCTAAAATCTGAGACTGGATATCTATGTCAGAAGTCAACAGCATTTTGTACTACAATCACAATTTTAAGAAATATTTGCTGTATATAACTCCACCCACATTTAAATAACGAGTCTGCTCTGATTTGTGCTAAGTCATAATGAGATTCAAATCTAAACCACATGCTGAAGTCTCAGACATGACTAGAGTCTTCTGATTCCAAAGCCCCTTTGCCAGGCTAACTCTGAAAACATAATTTTAGTTGAATAATTATTTAAATGTGTTCTCATAGGAAATATTATCAAATTATAGTAAATGAACAAATGCAATCAAATATAACTATGTCTCCTCATGAGCACATAATGATCTGAGATGTTTGGCCCCAGGAAATGTGGTTAGAGTGAACATCCATCTCTGTCCACTGACTCAGGTGTGCACAATAATCCAAGTTTTAATAAACTTAATTTCTGTCTCAGTCTCCATTCCGCACTTGAGTGGGGGATGGTCCTCTCTCCAGGGTCATGTGGAGGTCATCTGTCTTCATAAATTATTCCTGAAATACCCATTATCCCATATTTATATGGTCTTTTCAGGTCTAGAAGATTCTTATTGCTTCCATGCTCTGCCACAGTGAAGAAACATGTATCAGGCCGGAGGTCCTGAGCTGCAGAGAGACCATATAGCCTTTCTCTTTGGGCTCTTGATGCCTTATAGGCTTCTACCATGATCACCTTCATGTGTCCTCACTTGCTGGGACTCTGGACCATAGGACTCACCTGGGATAATCTATCTTCCGCCTAATAAAACTTGATGCAACTGTCCTTGAGTATCTCACAAGGGACACATCCCAGCACTCCTGGAGGTACCAAAAACCACAGATGCTCAAGTTTCATAAATGAGATGGAGTAGTATTTGCACATTCTTTTGTGTACTTTCATCTCTAGGCTACGTACATTACCTAACACAGTATAAATGCTAGGGCTGGCAAGATGGTTCAGTGGGTAAAAGCACTTACCGCCAAGCCTGATAACCTGAGTTCCGGCCCAGGGTCCTATATGATAGAAATAGGGAACTGACCCCCACAGTTTGTCCTCTCTCTAGCCTCCACTGACACATACACACACACACACACACACACACACACACACACACACACACACACACACAATGACTAAGCAAATAAATGAATAAATAAAAATGATAAAAAATTTTAAAAGAAAAATTCAAATACAAGTGACTTATGAATGGTTTTTTGTTGTGTTTTAGCGGAAATGACAAGAATTCTGAAAATGTTTACTACAATTCCATTTGTTAATGTTTTCCATCATTGATTGAGTCAGTAGGTACACCCAGATATCAAAGGCCAATTGCATTTCCTTCCTGTTTCCTTCAAGCCAGTCTTATCCTTCCCACAAACCTTCTTTCTCCCAATTCTGCAAACCACCTCATCCTCTCATGAACTTTATAGATAAACATGATGACTTATCATATGATGACTACTTTTATATTCAAGGAAGCAATTCAAAGAACATAAAAACTTAACCTCTGATTTAAAATATGAAAACAGACTAAATACACTGAGTGTTTCCTAATCTGCTCTGGTATATCTCAATAACTACAGAACTATTTTTAGAATCTGCTCACAGAGCACAAAGGAAGAAGGTTAAACTGTCAGAAGTAAATTAGAAGAAAATATGAACTTTGGGAGCTACACAGTACAGCCCATTGATTTCCTTCTCCTCTCAAATTAGTGTCACTCAATTAAATCAGATGAATTTTCTCTTAATCCAGTGGATTCAAAACTCATTAAACAAACGAATAACTTTCATTGAGGTTTTGTTCTTCTATTTATACACAACCCATCAGCTTGGCTCACAGCTCTACTGAGACACTCTTGGCAGTCCCAAACAAACTACATTAAAGCTACTCTCTTGCTTCTGTTCATTCTGCCTAGTTTTGTTTTTATCTTAAAGATAGTATCTCTGAGTGTTCATAAATATGCATGGGGAATAACTTTTAAAAGTTGGGATTTAGGGGGAGGCTTCTAAGAATTTTTGAAATCACATATCTCTAGGAATTTTTGAAATAGTTAATAAACATGACAAATTTACTAGGACTTAATGAATTACAAAAATCAAACAGTGAGATGTCTACTTATAAGCTACAGGCTGGACACTTTTGATGCTATATTATTCACAAAACAGGGATGATGAAGATTGATACTGAATTTATAAACCATAATATGCAGGATAAGCCAATTTTTACAATGAAAACACTGATTGGTAAATCGCCATGTAGGGTTCAGGTTCTGTGAGTTTTCTTAGAGCTTCTACAGTTTGGTCTCTCATAGAGACATAAAGCATTCCAGAGCTGAGGGACTGAATCTGGCAGAAACATCTTGAAAAATCTGGTTTACGAGCTAGAATGCTGGTTTGTTCTCTCACACTGGGAATATACTCTCTGTTACTAGAAATATTCTGTTTCTTTTCTCTAAGAGAACCTTCACCCTGCCATCAAGAAACTAGGAACCAAGTTGTTATATTAGAAGTTGCTTCACAAGCTCAGTTCTTACAAGAGAATTTAATCCTTTTAAGGAGTTTGTTCAAGACTGCAGAATCAATCCCATTTCAGTCAGTGAGCTGACACTGAATGGGCTTCCCATACAAACACACAAACTGTGCTGATTCTTAAGGACAAATAGTTGAACAACACAGAATCTACCACCTCAGAACTCAGAGTGGAGCAAAGGGAACTCAGATGTGGACAGCAATCTGTTGGCAGCGTTCTAAGACTCACACCCAAAGGTGCGGTGAGAAGCACCCAGCCTTGTTCTGGGGATCAAGGAGGACAAAGTTAGCCAGGTGTGGTGATATATACCAGTAATGCCATCCCTCAGAAAGAGGAGACAGGAGGATCAAAGATGGCAAGTTTGAGGACAGCCTGAGCTACACACAGGATGATGTCTCAGGAAAAAAAGAAAAAATGGAAAAAAACCTCATAAGGTATTTGGATGAGTTTAATAGAAAAGAATGAGAAGTGCTATTCAGTTCAAGCAATAGGAAGAAAGAGCTCCAGGCAGGAGGAATTGAGATACACAAAAGCCACTTATCAATGAAGAGATGCAAACAGCATCCCCAAACCTAATGAGATCATATGAACAACAGGAGCAGCAATGATTCCTGCAGCAAGAATAACCATTCAGATGTCAACTTCCTTTATCTTGTTTTTTCCAAACTGAAAAATAAATGAAACAGAATCAGGAGAAGTCTGGGGTGAAGCTTCTGTATTCGCAGAGCTCTTTTCAAGTTAAAAAAAAAAAAAAAAGTACAAAATAGGATAAATATCTTACAAAGAACCAATGCCTGTGAGAGGGAAGCTATTAGCTGAAACTTCACTAGCAACCACTACCATGCCTCTGGTACAATAGAAAAGAATTTTGACTGTAGAGATTCCTCACTCAGTGCTCTGTATATAACAAGTATTCAATAATACATAATGCTTCAACAGGGCTGGAGAGATGGCTCAGAGGTTAAGAGCATTGGCTGCTCTTCCAGAGGTCCTGAGTTCAATTCCCAGCAATCACATGGTGGCTCACAACCATCTACAATGGGATCTGGTGCCCTCTTCTGGTGTGCAGACAGAACACTGTATCCATAATAAATAAATAAATAAATAAATAAATAAATAAATAAATAAATATTTTTAAAAAATAATAATCCTTCAACAGATAAATGAGAATATAAAAGTAAGCACAGAAAAAAAATTAACCATTTTTTCACTCTTGCTTTTGTTCAAATGCCTAGGCACTTACCTCCTAACTTGCTCTTTGATTATGACAGTATAATTTGAGGCTGCTGCTCAAATTTCATCAAGTTTAGAGAGAAGGAGGTACCCACTTACTAAACGATGTTAAGAGTGATAACTTGGTGTCTCCACAGCAATTATGCAATGTAGAGTTGAACTGTCAGTCATCATTGTCCTTCCAGGGAAATTACTAGTGGGTCAAAGAATACAGAAGCTAAGAAATATTTGACTGTTCTCCAGGAATAAGGTATCAGCCCTGAGTGTTATGCAGTGGAAGAGTTTGGAGTTATAATCAGCTTTACTTTTATAAAACTATCCTAGTTAAGTCTCTTGAATACAAATCCTTAAATCTTAGCCACTTAGTAAGGCCCCCAAACTACCGCCTATGCTGGAGATGGATGGAAAGGGAATGGGTGAGGTGCATGCAAACACTCTGATATGTTTCACTGGCCTGATGAAAACCAGTAAAAACAGATATCGTATTGGGAGAATAAGAGTGAATATTTTTTCATTCGACCTCTGATCATCTCACCTACCTGTGTCCAATTCCTTGTAAATGAACTTGGCTATGCAATCACCAACTATGAAGGTGCAGAGGACATTCATAACTAGGGCCCTTTCCTAGTTAGCTTATTAAATTCCACTGCTGCCTGTTGGCCAGCTCTGCCTCTAGGAACAAATCAACACCAAGATTTTAAGTCAGTCTTCTATAAGCACCAAATTCGATTTGCAAAACTCCAGTGTTGTCCAGGTGAGGTTCTGCAGGTCCAAATTAAACAGTTCATCTAACTGACTCCTTGAACTGACTTCTTATCCCATTTGCCAACTCCACTTCTCTGCATTTCTGAACTAAGGGGAAAACACAGAAACAAGGCAAGGCAGGAACCCATCACAGAGGCCCAAATTCACTTTCTATATGATCAGACCATCAGTTATTGTCCTCACATAGTTTTCCAAAGTGACTAGAGGAGAGTTTCCATCTTTAAGGCAATGTGTCCATTGTTCTTGGACTATAGAGGAATTTGTAAAATCATACCACAGAGGCACAGTCAGGTTCATGAGAGCAAGACCAGTCACTAGTTCTGGATATGATCTAGTTTTCCATCAACCTCTGTGGTCTCAGAATAAAAACTTCCCACAGTTCCCAGTGCTAAAAAGGAGGCTCTCAAGGAACATGCCTTTCACATGATTAAGGCAAAGAAAAGCTGCATTAGTTATTTTTCTTATTATTGTGAATAAGTACCTGACAAATGCAATTTAAGGAAGAAAAGGCTTATTTTAGCTCATGGTTCAAGGATGTAGTCCATCATGGTTGGGGAAGGCATATGGGTACAACTTGCTTTCATCTCAGGCCATTGGAGAGCAGAGGAAGTGGACTTGTGGACCACATATGGCTTTTTCCTTTCTCCATTTATTCCAGTCTAGGACACCAGCCAAAGAGATGGTGTACACCCAAAGCCCTGCCTCTGTAGTGCCATGGGATTTTTCTGTAATCCAGTCAAATTAATGATGAAATTAACCACCACTGAAGACTAGAGAGTCTTTTGTGTGTGGCTTTATAACTGTCCCAAGATCATTAACTACATAAATATGCACATATTCGGGCACACACATCCTGATACCGGCCTTTTAAAAAGTAATTCTATTGTATCACTGATCAAAGTATTATATAATTATCACCTTATATGTTTATTTACCCTTATGTACTAGAAGATGGACTGAGTGTGGCCTAGAGACACATCATCCATCTTTATAGCTCCATACACAGTGAATATAACATTTGGTAACCAAATAGGTAAAAATTTTAAATGTAAAGACAGAGGCTGGGGAGATATCTCAGCAAAGTGTTTGCTGTGCACGCATGAGGGCCTGAGTTTGATCCCTAAAACCCATGGCGGGGAATCTGGGAATATTGGCACATTCTTATAATTCCAGCACTGGAGGTGCTGAGAAGGGTAGATTCCTGGTGCTTGATGGCCACCCAGAGTAGCTTCATCAGTGAGCTCTAGGCCAAGAAGAAACTTTGTCTCAAAAAATGAGATGAATGGTTCTAGAGGAACAACATTCAAGACTGTCACATGAGCATGCATGGAAACAGCACCTGCATCCACATATACACACACACAAAGAAGCAGGTGGGTATCTGTTGGGATTCCCTTAGTAAAACTTTTTAATATCATGAGTAAGATTAGGATGTGTGTCCCTTTTATTTTCAGGTTTTATGTTTATAGAAGTAACTGTTTGACTATGAGATGTTAAGTGCACACAGAGCTATAAAGACAAGCCAGTGAACATCAAATGAAACATACCTACATGGTGATATTTTAATTGTGCTGAAATGTGATTTTATTTGTATGTTAATAAATAAAGTTGCCTGGAGATCAGAGGTCATAGCCATTAAGCAGAAGTATGGCAGTGATATAGCACATGCCCTTAATCTGATCACATGGCAGGCAGAGTCTCTGTGTGGTCAAGGACACAGCCAAGCAAGGTGACCTGAACTTTTAATCCCAGTACCAACCATCGAGACCTGGAGGTCTGTATAAACAGGCAGCGATGAGGAAGTCATGTGGTTGGGTTTAGAGCCAATGAGAAAGCAGAACAGAAAGGCAATAAAAAGACGGGTCACACAGGAGAAGGTCTCTCACTCAGGGGAAGCGATGGCAGTGAGTGGTAAGCTAAAGGGAGTCTTGGCTCTTCGCTAGTGCTCTGATCTCTTAGGCTTTACTTCTGTATTTGGCTCTGTGTTTCTTATTTACGAAGACGGTTTAGAATTTCATCCACAACCTGCCATGGTTAGAAAGTTCGTTGTACTTTCCTCTCTCACTCTCCTCACTCCCATCTCTACTCCATCATAAGTGGAGCCCTCCCTGGAATCTGCTGTCTGTCAAAGAACCATTTTAAGAGAAAACATGACACTTTGCAATAAAAAAGAGCATGGTCATGGCGTCCTTTGTCTCAGAATGAACAGAGGTTTGCTGTTCTGTGAAGTCTGGAGAAAGGCCTCCAACATCCATGCTTTCAGTCCTGAATGAGTTTATTAAGCCTGTTGCAAGCAAAAGAAAACAATAAATAGTAAGTAGCAGATAAATTGCAAAATTGGATAATGGAAATATCCTTGGGTCAGAGACAATTGAAGTAGTCCAATTAAGAAGGAGAACAAAAGGTAACACCACTAAATCAGGAGCTTGCAAACACGACAGAAACCAACTAGGGAAGCCCAGGCCGCAGGTCAGAGTTCCCAGTTGAGAGTACCAGGCAGAGCAGAGCATCCTCTTGGGTGAAACCTCCAAGTCAAAGAACAAATAACAGCAGAAAAACAGCATCATCAAGTCCGGGATTTCCAGGTATCCACAGAGCAGCTGGGGGAGCCCTGCTAAAACAACCCTGTTGGGGTTCCCAGTGAAGTGCTGGGGGAAGGGGAGGCAAAGCCGAGCTTCTGGCTCTTTCCCACTGCAGGCATTTTCATATTATGGGATACACAATTGTAGCCTCAGTTGGAAATCATTTATCTTTTAATTGCTCTCCAAGATAAATTTTTAATACTTATCTGCTTACTGATTTTCTTTATCCTTGTTACAGAGTTTGGGAGCTAGTCTCTCAAGGACAGGGAGTTTTGAAGGGGACAAGTAAGCCTCCTTACTTACAAAGTCTGCTTTCCACATGCTTAAACATACATGTGATAATTGACACAAATAATGTATGTTACATTTGCCTTACAAAATTTGAGAATATAGCTAAACATTTAATTACAAAAATGCACATAGCTTTTAAATGACAAAAAATATCATTTATCTTCACACTAAGAGTTTTAAAAGTGATTTGACCTAAAAAGCAAAGTAAATATTTGCAGCTCATCTATAAGCAAAAACTTTTAACTGAAGGATCAAGAAGTCTTTTGACTTGAATCACTAGCCACTACTAGTCAGAATTCAGAAGAATTCAGAATTCCGAACATAATTGATTATGTTTTACAAAGAGGATATGCTACAACAGCTTACATGATTCAGGCTAGTTAGTCCAAAAATGGCTGCTGGTTGCATGCTGGAGGCACTGAGAACTAGCTGTTCCATTCATGAAACCAGATACTACAGCAGTCCTGATTTGGATTCGAGGGTCTTTTCACATTATATCCATTATGATATAGACTATGGGAATCAAAGAGTAAAGATAGTTATGCATAGGATGAAGCTTAAAATATATTCTGTTGAAGCCAGAGGAACAAGGAACAAGACAAACATGAGCCTTAATTCAGAAAAAGAATGATGACTTTTAGAAGGTAACATAAGGGGCTGGGGAGATGGCTCAGCAGTTAAGAGCACTGGCTGTTGTTCTAGAGGACTGGAGTTCAATTCCCAGCACCCACATGGGAACTCAAGACTGCCTGTAACTCCGGTTCCAGGGGTTCCAATACCCTCACATGGACATACATGCAGGCAAAACACCAATACACATAAAATAAAAATAAATAAAAATTTGTTTAAAAAGGTAACAAAAAACAGCTACTATACATATTCCTAGCTTGTATATGTCAGGAAAGGGACACAAGTTCAGGGCTTGAACCAGATTCTAGTTCATGGCAGAGAAACATTATCTAGATTTCATCTGTGACCAACTGTAAATATCTTTTTAGGATTGTTTTTTAAATGACCATCACCCCAATTTACCAAAAATGGTAAAAGGATAGGTCTGACAAATATTAGAAATAATTAAGAGCAATGTGTTACATTAGATTCATGAATATACAGAAAATAATATATCCCTAAGATATTTCTGGCTTACTACTAATATGGAAACAATTTATTTTCATTATCTTTTAAAGTAAAATATTGATAAGTTCTCTCATTGTTTCTGGACAAAAAAAAATAAGTTTAAGGATGATAAATTATTCTGGATTGAAGCTAATAAAATTAAAAAGCAGCCATCTAGACTCATGATCACCAGATAGATAGTGGGTAGATGGATGGATGGAAGAATGGATGAATGGGTATATAAAGCATAGATCCATTAAGCAAATAGATAACAGATATTAGACAAATGTAGATGACAGATAAATAATGTGATGGTTTGAAAGAAAATGGGCCCTAAAGGGAGTGACACTATTGGGAGATGTGGTCTTATTGGAGGAAGTGTGTCACTGTGGGGGCGGGCTTTGAGGTCTTTTGCTCAAGCTTCCCTTAATATGACTGTCAGTCAACTTCCTGTTGCCTGCTAGTTGCAGCACTCTCAGCTCCAGATCTGTCTGTCTGTATGCTATCATGCTCCCTGCCATGATGATAATGGACTGAACCTCTGAAACTGTAAGCCAGCCACCACAATTAAATGTTTTCTTTATAAGAGTTGACATGGTCATGGTGTCTCTTCACAATAATGAAAACCCTAACTAACACAGACAAATAGATAGATGATAAAAGAGGATAGATAGATGGGTGGAAGATAGATGGATGGATAGATAGATAGATAGATAGATAGATAGATAGATAGATAGATACTAAGTGATTAAAGACAGATAAATGATAGATGTAAATGTTACAGACAGACAGATTTAGATCCCTTCAAACTCATGCTGACTAATTCTGCTCCCACATTTGATTGACTATTTCTTTGTTTTCTGGTAGGCAAACACTTGATCACCCCTTACACTCTTTTCCTTTGGTAAGAAAACAATGGTTTTGTTTAGGCTGCAATATTCTGTTTTCTGGGTAATATCTCTTCTTTGGTCTATGCCAACTACAATAATCTTAATCTATTTGGTCCAGGGTTTGGCCAATAAAACACAAAAAGAGAACTCTGCGGGACATATGCACTGCTCTAGCAGATATTTTAGTGTGAGCCCTGATCCTAGGAGCTGTGGCAGCCAGCATGAACCCATGAACCCATGAGGTCATAGATGGGAGGATGAAATGAGCAGTACTTGGGGATAATAGAGCATAAAGAAGAAAAGAACCTAGATCCTTTATATATATAAAAAAAAATCAACAGCAAATGTACACATACATACACACCTGACATTGTATTCATCTGGACTTGCCAAATAATTTTTTTTGTTGTTTTTTCTGAAAGTATCCTAGCTGATAAATTTGTCAACACTAAAGGAATAAAAAATGAACTTATTCTCAAGAGGACATAAAAATAAAAATTTAATGAGATTGCTAAAATATGAATTAAAAGGCCTTTGGATACATCAGTGTGTAAATAACACATTACTGAGGTATCACAAAAAACAGCCATCCCACCACGCTCTTTCTTGGTCCAACCATTCCCTATATGGTAGTAAACTTTCTGCAGCTCAGGGAATTCTATTTCATGTAGAGAAATCAGGTATAGTATTTAAAATCAGGAACATACGTGTATTGATTAATTTTCTCATACCTGTGGCAAAATACCTGAGAATAAGCAACTTTTAAAATGAAAGGTTTATTTTGGCTCATGGTTGAGGGGGATATAGTCAGTCTATCAGGCATGGAAGGCATGGAAGGCATGGAAGGCATGGAAGGCATGGAAGGCATGGAAGGCATGGAGCAAGAGCGTGAAGTGGATGGTCATGATGCATCACAGTTAGGAAGCAGAGAGAGAGCAAGCAGTGTTAGTGCATCCCTCACTATCTCCTTTTTATGAAGTCTGGAGCCCCAGCACACAGAAGGGTGCTGCCTATTCACACTGTATCTTCCCTCTTCAGTTACATTTCTCTGGAAGTACCCTCCCAGACACTCCCAAGGGTGTGTCTCCTAGGTGATTCTAAATCCCATCAAGTTGACAACCAAGATTAACTATCACAATAAGCAAAACATATTATCAGAAGGAATTAGATGAATGGCTCTGGGCTATGTAATAAAATACAGAAGCAATCACAATGCCTCATTCAAACATGAAGATCTCCAAAGCAGTACAGGCACGAGAACAAGATGCACTGCCCACTCTGTCATGAAGTTCTTCCTTTCTGCATCCTCCATCTTTGTAGTTCCATCACTCACCCAAATGCCATGTCAGAAAACTGACACTTATTTTGCTATTCCCTCCTCTCCTCCCCTCTACAGCTGATAAATTACAAATATTTGCTGCTGTTTTATGAGGGTTTCTCAAGCATCTATAGTTCTCTTCATGTCTGATGCAACAGCTTTAACCATCATCTTTCATGTGGAATGCTGTTAATAGCTTTCCTCCTGCCTCGAGGCCTCTAGGACAGTAATTTCGACATTTCCAAAATGAGTCCTCTTGGAAAACAGATTTGCCCGTTGCTTGTCTTTAAAATAAAATCCAATATTCTTAACCTTTCAGAAGTTGGCTCCTGCCTAGTCCATGGTATTCTTTTTATCCCAAACTATTTGAAAGTTCTTAAAAAAAAAAAAAAAAAAAAACATATTAAACTATCCATTTGTCTATCTCCTCACCCTACATCTGCAAAGAGAATCTCAACATTCCTTGTGGACATCAGCATACTAACAAATACTTAAAGTATTTGCAAAATCCCAGGCCAGACAGGTGAACAAGGAAGGTACGGTCTGCAGAACAGACAACCACCCAATTTAAAGGGTCTCACACTTTAAGTAAATACTTCAAGCTTACGGAATCAGGGAGAAAAATAGAAATTGAGAAAACAATCAGCAAGACACAAATGTAAAAAAGTAGAAAGGAATAGACATCAGAAATAAAGAGTAATCTCGGAGTCTGAATGAGTTCACTGATCCAGCTTTAGGAGTGATTACGGATTTTGACTCGTGGAGTGAAGAATCTGTTCAAGGTACACACTACTAAATACTTTATACCTTTCTTAGTAATAATCTCATTACATTTGTGTCCCCTCTCTTCTACATATTATCTAGAGGAGAAGCCATATCTTATTTATATATAAGCTATGCTTTCCTCAAGGTACGCTAACAAAGGAGTAAAAGTAGACTGAAATTAACAATAAAACTAGAATTTAACACATGCTCAGCCTGGAAGGAGGGGACGGGACCTGCCTGTACTGAATCCACCAGGTTTAAATGAATCCCCAGGGGTGTCTTGGTCCTGGAGGACATGGGAATGGAGGGGAGGGGCTGGGGGGAAGGTGGGAGTGGGTGCAGGAGGGGGGAGGACAGGGGAACCCATGGCTGATGTATAAAATTAAAACATAATAATAATAAAATTAATTAATTAATTCAAAAAAACTAGAATTTATCTGCTTTGGTCAGGATTCTCCAAATATGTTCAAAATTTTTCCATCTTGGGAGTTGCCCCCAGGAGCACTCAACTGGTCCTCTAGGTTACCTTGTGCCACTTACCATGTACCCTCTGCCGTGATCCTGACCCTGATGTAACACCTTCTATGTCTGGAAAGGTCACCCATGATGCTGTGGACAGGAGCAGGATTGTTCACTGAAGCTACCACACAGATAGCTTCTAAAGCAACCAGAATCTACCACGGGAGCCACTGTGCACAGCCCTGTCTGTGAATTAGCCCAGTCTCAACTTCCTGTTGGCCTGGTCTTCCGTATTGTCTGGAATTTGCCCGTGAGATCCATAAACAAACAAACAAATGGAATTCCTTCTTGCATTGGGCTTCCTAGAGGTGGTATTTCTCTAAATGCACCACTGAAATCATTATTAAATCATTCTAAGTCTTACCTGTGGGTCTCTCCCTTCTGAGTGGGAACCCAAATCTGTGGAGGGCTAAATGGAGGCCATACAACTTCCTACTTCCTGTCCTACCCCGCCTTCACCACTGCCACTCTCACCTAAGGCTCCATGGCCCTTGACAGTCTGCTTTTAGGATCAAACGTTCCTAAAAGTACACACTCAGGTACTTTCAGTCTGAAAGGTCTTCCATGCTTCACCAAGAAATGTGGTTGTGAATGTTTACTGAATAAACAAGAATGTTTGACAAAATTTAAATGTAAGACAATTGCATTATTCTAAAAAAAAGAATGTATAAATAGTCACTATGCTCCTAAAAAGATGCCCGACATCACTATTCACAAAGAAAACACAAATCAAAACTGCAATGAGAAAACAGGATGTAGCAGGAAACACACTGATAACACTTGGGAGGTTGAGGCAGAGAGATAAAAAATTTGAGGCCAGCTGGAACTGTATAGGTAAACTTTGTCAGATAATTAGAACTCAGTGAAATGAGAAAGTGTTTATTTCACATCCACATCCTAGTGAAAACTCAGCAATTCCACTCCTAAAAAAAATGAATATTGGTTGGGGATTTAGCTCAGTGGCAAGCACAAGGCCCTGGGTCCAATCCTCAGCTCTGGTAAACCAAAAAAAAAAAAAAAAAAATTGAATGTGTACATTCATGCAAAACCATATAGTACACAAGTGTTCATAAAGGTGTTGTTCACAAAAGCCAAAATGTAGAAATAGCCAAATACCCATTGCCTGATGAGGATAAATACAGTGAGATAAATCCAAATGATAGTGTAGTATTCATCAACTAAAGAAACAATATACATTATGCTGAATAATTGAAATACATGTGAAATAATCAGTGTTATAACATAGATGAATCTTTCAATGCCATTCTAGGAGCTGGAGAGATATGGCTCAGAGGTTAAAAGCATTCCCTGCTCTCCCTTAAGAGCTGAGTTCAGTTCCTAGAGCTCACCACCACTTATAACTTCAGTTCTAGGGGATCCGGTACCCTCTTTTTGATTCCCCAGCATCTGCACATGCATACATTACATAAATGCAAACATACGCAAGTAATTAATTATCTTGACAAAGAGGTACTGGATCCCTAACATTAAACCTCTGATAGTTACCAAATTTGGAGAAAGTCTTTTCATTTGGTCAAATTAATGAGGTCATCAGAATAGGCCCTAGTCCAACAGGGCAAGTGTCCTGAGAAGGGTAAACTTGAGCATGGAAAGAATGCCCTGGAGAGATGCAAGGGAAGACTAAGACACAACAGCTACGAGCCAAGAAACACCAAATAGTCTCCTTGCTCTCCAACCACTAGAAGCTAGAAACAGTCTCCCCAACAGCACTCAGGAAGACGCAATCTTACTGACACTTTACTCTCTGACCTCTGTCCTTCAGAAGTGAAATGCTCAAATTCTGCCATTTAATCCAGCCAGCATGGGGCCCTGTGTAGTATGGAGGTCCTAGTCACTGACACAGCCCAGAGACCACCAGATAGAGCAACAACCCCATCCCTGTTCTCATTATCATTTTCACACTTCTTTGTCCTAAAGGCTAAGTTCAAAACAATATTGAAGGCCAGCCAGTGAGCAGAGAACTCTATAGCCCACAAGCACCTGTGATCATTCTTCTTCTTGAGGAGAGCCTTCACCCTCTAATCAACAGCAGCGAACTGAACAGGCTAAAATGTCATGATCCACCCCATCCTTGTGCTTTCTATTTATCTCTAGCAGAGTGGCAGGAACTCATCCTCAAAATGGCAATTTTTGTGAAGTGAAGCCTGATTTGGGACAAGTGATCCCCAAGAGTTCAATAGCAAACATGAACAGATGTTACAAACTGGGAAAGCCTAGAAGTGGGAATAATGTTGCCACAGTGACATTTCATACCCAAGGCCCTGTCTGAGCTCAAGTCACCAGTACACCTGCTGCACAAACAGCATTTTGATATGATTTAATATACCCAATGATGAGTTCAAAAGTGCAGCATGCACATAACTTCATTCAAAGGCCTGTAAATTAGAGCGATCTTCTAATGAGCAATAATAAGCCACATTTCCCATCCTGCACTTATGAGGACACAGCTGAGCAAATGATGGCTCAAAGATCAAGGCCTGCCCTTGCTTTTCCTTCCTACTCAAGCTTTTAAGAAGGCCAAATGTGTAGGAACCAATGACAACCACAGTCCTATCTGCAGAGCCAGTTGTCGAGGGTCTTTAGAGCTGGGAATGCTCCTGACAGTATCATGCTAACACTATTCTCCTTAAACTCAAAACTGACCTCAGTTTGCCAAAGACAAGTTCAGATAAGAAACTAAAGAAAACTGAACCATCTGTCCTAGAGAGGGTCAGTCCTGCATCTAAGCATATAAAGGCTATTTCAGAGAAAATAAATTTAACCCAATGGCCTATTTACCCGTTTCCAAGAGGAATCTTCTTTTGTGTGCTTTAGCAATGCTTTGTCAATCTGCCAAATCTTCCTTAAGTGCCTACTCTGTACCAAGCAGAGTACAGACTGTTAGAGTACTATCATGAACCATATAGGTACAGTCACTGCCAAGGAGATAGGACAATGGGTAAAAGGTCAGGCTTGGAAGTCAAACCCAGCAAACTCCATCTTGAGTCTGTCATTCTTATTGAGGAAATCATAGAGAAGTCATGTGACATCTTTGGACATCAATTCCTCATCTACAAAAAAGAGATGGTAACTTACTATGTATTATAAAATCTCTAGTTATATAGGAAGCCCTGGAAAATGGTAGCCAAAGCTATGTGGTAAGAGTTCACAGCCATCTTGAACTCCAGCTACCAGAGATCAGATTCCCTCTTCTGTCTGCAAGCACCTAAACACACACACACACACACACACACACACACACACACACACACACACACACAATCTTTTTTAAATACAAGCAAACATTTTTTAATGATTAGCAATGGTTAGGGAACTTGCTCCACTCTCCAAACAAAAAATGCTTAACATGTCATCCTTCCCCTTAATGAAGATCAATCAGAAATTGAAGTAACACATTCTTGGCTCCCCGAGCCAATAAAAACTTTATGAAAGCTATAGAATGCATCTACATTGTATAAAATTACACAGCATGTATATGTTTTGAAATCTATAGAAGTATAGGCATTCCTGATATGAAATGTGAAAATATAATGGAGGAATTCTCTCATCCTGGAAAAAAATTAACAGCTTCTATTGAGAAACCAATAGCTTTCCTACAAAGTCAAATGTTCTTCCGTACCCAAAAGAAAAAATAATACTTTGCTTTCCAAAGACAGACTGTTTTCTCTGTTTATTACAAGGACTAGAATCTGCTGTTTCTGATGTGCAGTGAAGCTAGAAGATTTAGAAGTAGATTTTTTTCATCTACTGGGTAGATATTTCAAACTTATCATAAAACAGGTTTCAAATAGAATCAGATTGTTGGATGGAATATATTTTTCCACAATTAACCTCTCAAAAATTAGAGATACCTGACTAAAGGTGAATAGGAATAAACTGTTATAAAATTTAATAAATTCTTCTTTTGCTCAAAAGTTCAGCATGTAACCATGAAATGGAGGTTATACCTGGCAATAGAAAAAAAATCATTGTCTTTAAGGCCTAGTGACAGATGTTTGTAATGCCTATACTCCACAGACATACACATGGGGTAGCCTAAGTCTAGTCTGCATAGGAAGTTCCAATCCACCTTGTCTCAAAATAAATAAATAGATAGATGATAGATAGATAGATAGATAGATAGATAGATAAAAATGTTTTGTGGGGCCAGGCGTTGGTGGTACATGCCTTTAATCCCAGCACTCGGGAGGCAGAGCCAGGTGGATCTCTGTGAGTTCAAGGCCAGCCTGGGCTACAGAGTGAGTTTCAGGAAAGGCGCAAAGCTACATAGAGAAACCCTGTCTCGAAAAAAAAAAAAAATGTTTTGTGGGGAAGTATTGCTTTGTAACACACATATGCAATCCTAGCATTTGAAAAGTGAAGACAAGGAAGATTGGGAGTTCAAGGCCAGCTCTACCTACATAGCAAGATCAAGACCTGTCCTGGTGGCACAAGTTTCTGTCTCAATATAAATATAAAAATAAATAAATAGTCGTTGAAGCAGAGCATTGTGATGCATGCCTGTAATCTCTAACACTGGAAAAGCTGAGACAGGAAGATGGCCACTGATTGAAGGCTAACTTGAGCTAAATGGTGAGTTCCAGGTCAGTCTGAGATATAGATTGAGAGCCTTTCCCAACAACTACAACCATCAAAAGATGAAAGTTGTTGAACTGGGATTGTTACACTCTTATAGTCCTTTTGAACTTTCAGCCCATAGAAATCCACAGTTGGGGCTGGAAAAAAGGCTTGGTCAATAAAGTGCTTATTCCACAAGCATAAGGACCTGAGTTCAGATCCCTAGCATTTATGTAAAAAGTTAGGCACAGTACCCCATGTCTATAATCCCAGCCCTGGCAGATCCCCAGAATGAGCAGGCCATCCAGCAGAGCTCAGTAAATGAACTCTAGGCTCACTGAGAAAGCCTATCTTAAAAACCAAGGTAGAGAACTATGAAAGAAGGCACCTCAGGGTAACCTCTGGCCCCCACAAGCATATGCGTGCGCGCACAGACACACACACACACACACACACACACACACACACACACACACACTTGCATATGCACAGACACTCTCACAAGCACATACATACCATATATATACACTCTCGCATAAACATATAAGAGACAGAGAAGAAACAAAGAAAGCAAGCCACATTGCTTCTAGATACTCTCAAAAAAAAAAAAAAAAAAAAAAAACTTGATGAAGTAGGCAGTGATTTTGCTGGAAGCATTCCCTCTATAATCTGGCCACCATTCCAAGTGATTGCCTCATTTGCCAGCCTTCTGCTTGCTCTGCTTAGCGTGCCCATTTATGTACTCCGAGAGCCCAGCCTCCCCAGACTTCAGCCAGCTTCTGCCTCCCATGAACTGCTAATGACTGTACTGGCTTGTCCCAGCTCCCTCTGGGGGCAGCCCTGACAAGGGTGGGCCATGACCCAGAAGAAAGGATTCAGAAGGCCAATTTCCTGATGATTTAATCCACAAGCCATTGGCATGGATGATTTCTTAAGACTTCCAGCTCTCATTTAACAATTTACAAATCTTCCCAGGAGAGAGAGAGAGAGAAAGAGAGAGAGAGAGAGAGAGAGAGAGAGAGAGAGAGAGAGAGAGAGAGAGAAATGCTGTGTCTACCCAGAAACTATAACTGGTAAGTAATTCAGCCTCAGTCCAGACCTATTAGGGGCAGCCTAGAGATCTAGTTCAGACCTAAAATAAAAAGAAAGCCTTTCCCATAGACTTGTGATAAATTGGGAGGAAGGGGGAGAGAGGGGGATACATAAGCATCTTTATCTTAGCATAACTAACAGCAGATTATCCCTCACCTCTGAGCTTTAAATAAAATGGAAAGAGAGGCGAGGAAAGCAATTAAGAAGGTTTAATGAGGGTTTGAGAAGGTTTTGCTGCAAGCGATCTTCCAGCTTGGAGAGTGAGGAGCAGGAAGAATGCTTCCATCCTATTTAGCCCATCTGAGCCAGATAGGCTCGTAGAACTGAACACTGGTCATTTGTATTTGGATAATTCACCAGTTGCCACTAAGAAATTACCCTGGGGAATGTTCTCTGGGAAGGATGTGGGGGGAGGGAGAGCAAAGGACAGGCTGTGTCCCCTCACCTTATTGTTCCAAGTCTGTGTTTATTTGCATAGCCCTCTGAGGATGAAGTCTTTTCTGTCATTTGGTAGATTGCCATCAAATTTCAAGTGACATGATGCACGGTAGATTTATGCACCGTGAAGCGGATACTGCAGGGGTTTGGTGTGTTTGTGTTTCATTTCCAATTAACAATACACAGGGGGCTGTCACACTAACAAGGTTTATAATGATTGACTTGTTCAGCCATATCGAGACCTTTACTTCAATAAAACAGAAGCCTCATCAAACAGGAAATTTATATTTGAACAGATGTCTGTCTCAAAGGGTGGAGCCATGTTTCTGCCTGGCTGGGTAGGGAATGAATTGTCCAAAGCACATGGCACAGCTAACTTCTGGACAATCTGCAAGGTTTCTGGATAGCCAGCATCTTACTCTTGTGAAATAGAATCTTTTCAAACATGTCGTCCAAAAGAAGAATTTACCAGGCATCATTCAGCATGGCCATGTGCTCATTTTTAAACATGCATTTGTGATTTTGGAAAATGAAAATATCATATCAGAACAAAAAGAGAGAGGCTTCAGCTCCATGACTGAGAGCCATTTAATTCTCCATGTTCTTACAAGAATGATAAAACCCATTATCAGATGTTGTTACAAGGAATCAGTGGGAAAGAGTGGATATGGTGACCCATACCTCCAACACCAAGAGGTTGAAACAGAAACCTCACAAATTCAAGACCAACTTAGGCTACACAACAAGCCATGGTGTTAAAAAAAAAAAATCAATACAGAAAATGTCTCTTAAGAGTTTTGCCCATAGTTGTCTAAGAGATGTTTGTTTGACCAAACAAACAGAGATGATAGAAAGGACCCTGTAAGTCACTTATTCTGGACTTGGGCAAACAGGTTCATATTATATGGGAAAGAATTGCAAACAGTGAAAACAATGAGATGGAGTGGTGTAGGGCACAGAGAAAAGAAACTATGTTCCTGAAGCCTATTGCATCCAAGTAGGCTGATAGATGGGACAAGCATGGTCCTTGTCAGAGACTACACCCCTGGGAAACTCAGTATAACTTGCTGATGAGTTAGGGTTTCTATACAACACCATGACCAAAAAGTACGTTGGGGAGGGAAGGGTTTATTTGGCTTACATTTCCATATTGCTATTCATCATTGAAAGAAATCAGGACAGGAACTTAAACAGGGCAGGAACCTGGAGACAGGTGCTGATTCAGAGGCCATGAAGTAGTGTTGTTTACTGGCTAGCTACCCCTGGCTTGTTCGCATGTCAAGTTGACATAAGACTAGCCAGCACAGATGGGACAAGCATGATCTCTGTCAGGGGCTGTTCTCATGGGGAACTCTGTTGTATTTTTAAAAACGACTAGAAGGAGTCACACCATACAACAGGGCCCAAATAGGAGGTTTATTGAGGGGAGGGGAGAGAAAGGGCAGAGAAGGGGTCAGAGACTGGTCCCTGAGGAAAAGAACAAAGAAAGAGATGGAGCAAAGGAAGAGAAAGAGAAAAGGAGGTGTACAAGGCCCACCTTTTATAAGGAAATGTAACAAATGCGCACAAAGGGTGCTCTTAGTGGCTGCAGCTGAGGTCTATCCTGCCAGGACCCTAAGGGTGGGCCAGTACAAATGCCTAAATGCTGACATTCCTCCCCTTTGTTTATTATAAAAAGATGAGGAGTTAGAAAGTGGTAGCAGGTGAGGCGGGCGAGGGCGCCATGTTCTTGAGACTGCATCCTGCTGGCCTGGGGGCGGTCAACTGGTCTGGGAGCTGTCCATCATCTTTGGGGGACCTGAGAAAACTAGAGTGCTGGCCATGTCCTGGGGAAGCAGGCTGTTTCATTTCACTGTCCAGGTTCTGTGGAACTGTCTGGCATCTATTGGACCTGGCAAGATGCTGTTCAGATGGATCCAAGTCTACTACCTGGCACTCACAAGAAATTGTGATGAGGTCACCAGCTAAGATGGAGGAGAGCCATATGGTTGCTGTTAATAGTTACATGCACATACACACAGAATTAAACTGGAGTTGAGTAAATAGAAAGGAGAACTGGTGTGTACTGAGCAAGATGAAACTGGCTTCTCCATCTCTGATTCACAGGTTGCAGCAAACAGAACATTTAGGGAGGAAGAACAGACAGACACAAGCAGGTCTTGGGGCAAAGCAAAGAAAAGAAAGTGGAGAATTCTTTCTCAGTCCCCCAACTGCCTGGTCCAAAGAATAGTCAGTGGGTCTCCAAAAGACATCCCAATGGGAGCAAGGACGTGTACGACACAGTTCCCAAGGATAAGGCAGAAAGAAGAATATCCACAGGCCTGAATGTTCTGGCATCTCAGGGATCCAGAGAGGATCAGATTAAGTGGGCACAAGCTGTTCAGTACTCGATAATGCAAGAACACGAGCTGAGAGCTAAGAGCCCGAGAGAAACACAATCACCTGGTAGCAGGACTTTGAGAAAAGCCAGAAGGCGAGGAGAGGACTGTGCTCAAGAAATGAAGCCTCACATCTAGGAGAATGGTCAGAGGTGGGTGGCCCCACCAGAGACCCAATTGTTGGATTTGAATGGAAGGCAAAGCTGTTGGTGAATGAGAAAGTGGATTTGTTGAAGGTGGAAGAGAGCAGGCGGGTAGGGTCCTAGAGTGAAGTGACTGTCTTTGGTGGGCCCTGCCGAGGCATGCCACTAAGCAAATATACCACACGCAACAAAGTTAGTATCAGAGGTTTGAGGGACAGGGAGAGCAAAAGAGTAAAAGTGTGAAAGGCTGCATCAGAGTAGGGACTTGAGGAAAGAAGTCTTGGAAGTAGGGTAACCCCTGACAAAAGTTGCAAAAGGACTTGTGAAATACCGGGACATTGGGTGCAGGTAAGCAGCCATTTTGATTGGTATCTAAGGAGTATGAGAAAGGCAGATAAGTTAAGCCTTTAAATCAGGTGCTAGATATGGAGGTTGGCCCATTTTCCACGAGTGAGGTTAGAGAAGGTCTGAGGGCTGGAATCTCTAGTGTCCCAGAAATTCAATGAGGACCAAAAAGGAGGCACAGACGGCTTAGTGGACCATCATCCAAAAACGCAGAGGCCAATGGGCTAAGAGCCCAAGTGAGACACAGTCATGTCTAGTACCAGGACTTTGAGAAAAGCTAGAAGGTGAGGACCGTGCTCAAGAAACGAAGCCTCATTCATGGGAAATGGCCAGAACTGAGGTGAGGAGCCGGGAGCTTAACAATCCTCAGTGTTAGATAGAGAGTCACAGCGATTCATTAGATGGGAAAGTTGGCCTGTCGCTGGCGGACCAGGTTCCAGGGTTCCGGCATGTCTCAGAGTGCTGGGAGAGCCTTCCCCAGTCCCAGCACCAAATGTTGTGTTTTTAAAATGACTGGAAGGAAGTCACACCATACAACAGGGCCCTCACAAGAGGTTTATTGAGGAGGGGAGAGAAGGGGCAGAGAAGGGGGCAGAGACAGGTCCCTGGGAACAAGAGCAAAGAAAGAAATCGAGTAGAGAAAGAGAGGGGAGGTATACAAGGCCTGCCTTTCAAAAATAAACTTAACAAATGTGCACAGGGGTTAGTTACTCTTAGTGGCTGCAACTGAGGTATATCCTGTCAGGACCCTAAGGGCAGGCCAGTGCAGATGCCTAAGTGTTAACAAACTCTATATAACTTGTTGATAATTATTGAGATTGAAAAGAGTTAAAGGGTGTTAAAAATAATATTTGAGGCGGGGCAGTAGTGGCGCAGGCCTGTAATCCCAGCACTCTGGAGGCAGAGACAGGAGGATCTCTGTGAGTTCGAGGCAAGCTGGGCTACCAAGTGAGTTCCAGGAAAGGTGCAAAGCTACACAGAGAAACCCTGTCTCGAAAAACCAAAATAATAATAATAATAATAATAATAATAATAATAATAATAATAAAGGACTAGGAGTGATGGCTCCGAAAGGGCTTGCTGTGAAAGCAGGAGTGCCTGAGTTCAAATACCCAGCACACATGTAAAAGATGAGCATGACCAAGGAGCCTATCTCAAAAGAAAAATAATGTAACTGAAAGTTTCCTGTGCCCACCCGGCTCCCAGGTCCTCAGCCTCTAAGACCTAAATGAACACACAGAGCCTTATAGTAACTATGAACTTTATGGCTTATTAGCTCAGACGTCTCACTAGTTAGATCTTACATCTTAAATTAACCCATTTCTATAAATCTATATTTTGCCACGTGGCTCATGGCTTTCTTGTGTGCCATTACATGCTGCTCCCTGGATGGTAGGGCTGGCGTCTCCTGACTCAGCCTTCCAGCCTTCCCACAATTCTCCTTGTTTGCTTATCCCACCTATACCTCCTGCCTGGCTACTGGCCAATCAGCGTTTTATTTATCAACCAGTCAGAGCAACATATTTGCAGCATACAGAACATCGCACAGCACAATAAGGCAAAAATGAAAGAGGAAGACACTTGACATCCATCTTTGGCCTAATGTATTTGCCCACATGTGTCCATAACATATATATGCATGCACAAAGAGAATAATTTATTCTTGCCTTAGACTTTAAAATGCCTTGATATACACAGAAGGAATAAATGAGTCAACAAAGTAGTCCCAACTCATCCTTAGACCATCGCCTTTAGGCCCAGAGGAATTTTTTGAAACTTTTACACATGAGAAATGGATTTATGGGCCCAGGTCACATGACAGAATGTGCTGGGCACTAAAGGCACGGGGATTGGAAGGCAGACTTCAGCTTGACATACCAGAGTTCACAGTCTAGTAGGACAACAAATAAATTAAGCCATATGTTGTGGTTGGTGCTATCATGTAAAAGTCAAGCATGTTATAAGAATGTGCATATGTCTCACTCCTGACACCTGAGGGATATGCAGGAATCAGCAAGGTAAAGAGTAGGATGACATCAGTCTTAGAGTAAGAGAGTGAAGGACATTCTCAGAGAGGGAAGAGGCTTCAGCACCTGGAACATCATAAACAAAGAAAAGACAGTAAGAGTTGTCAGGCACCAGGTTGGGCAGCCATATTGACTGTTATTTACTTTATATTTCATACTAAAGACAATGAAACATGGGAACTTGACCAAATGTTTTCCCTTTAAAATATTATTCTGACTACAGTGCCCTGAATGAACTGTAATAATAAAACAGTATATGCGAGAATATTATTTTTAAAAAAAACAACAATTGCAGGAATACCAAGTGGTCAGCTCTGAAATCATGTATATACAAGTAGCATTATACAGACTGAGCAAGTTGTATTTATCTATTTAGGA